>NC_133898.1:130315930-130615930 GCF_964199755.1 Larus michahellis
TGTTTTTGTTGCATCAGGACACTCATCTTAGAGCGAAGGCTGGATTTGGCTTGAGCATTGGTCAGCGGCTCAGGATTTTTTCCTGCCCTCATCATTCATTTTACGGTCTGATACTTGAGTTGTTGCTCTGAGTTTGAAATTCTATGAATTGCTCCATTGTTTTTTTTCTATAGCCCTTGCAGCTATGGTGGTTGAGTTTCACAATCATTAAATTAATTTGAATTTATTTTTAGTATCTCTTGTGAGATACGAAAGTACTGCCGTTTCTGTTTGATAGATTAAAGGCTTCTGGAGTTCAGGGCCAACTTGGGAAATTCAACTGTAGAGGTATTTTGGTTGTTAGTCTGATAGACTCTCTGGGGCTGTTAGATATTCGGTGTGTGGTGTTTTTCCCCCCACAACACTCCTTCAACCAAAAACGGAAAAAAAGTCCAAACCAACTTCAGAGGCAGAAGTTTCAGCCATCAAATCTGGAAAAAAAAATTCCGAAAAAGCTGAATTACAGGAGAGCAGTGGGAAGGTGTTAGAATGGAAATTGTGAAAAGTCAGGGTGTGTAAACAAATGGACACTAGGAATTAACAGTTTCATACATCAGTTTATTTGGGAGTCATCGTGATGTATTTCTGTGGTGTAAGTGGTGAAGTTCACTGTCTCCACAGAATTACTCTCAGATTCTCAAGGAAGAGTGGTTTTTTTTTTCCTGATTTGGCTTAACTGGATTCAGTTGAGATCTCAGGGGATGTTTATGGCAGAGCTGAAGACAGATCCAGGGTTTTCCTGATGTGTAACCCTGTGTTTTAACCACAAAACGATCCTTTCCAGTCAGCACAGATACTGGACCTTTTAATCCAAAGTTAAACCTGTGGAGCGAGTTGTGACAGTAGCAAAACGTCCTTGCTTTTTTGTGGTGGTTCCCCCCAGAAAAGGGATCGTTATACATTGAAAAGTCTCTGGTGCCTGTTGAGGTGTGTATATTTAATAATGATGTTTTGAAAAAAGAAATACTGTAGTCCTTGAGTTGTGCTCTCTACTTCTATTGCTGTGGCAATACCTAAAGAAGAAATACCTTTTTTAATAAAAGAAACCAATGTTTATTTTCCTTGATGTACTGGCATGATCTCCAGTGTTGATGGAGAGCTCTAGTTCCTAATGAAGCCATTAAGACGCTGCCAGTAATTAGCATCTTTTAAAAATCTGGTTTTGCATTTGAATATCGCTTTATCAACAAGCGTACTGAGAGAGGAGGCTGCTGGGTGCGCTTTGGCAGCCGGGGTGGAGAGGAAGGAGTTTTCCTCAAGTGCGGCTTGAGTGAAGTTGATCAGCGGAGCGTGGACTGACGAACTCGCCCGTGCTTGTGCACGTGGGGTAGTGGTTAATGGTTCCACCTTGCTCGTGGCGGACACTTGATGACTTAGAAATGTTGATTATGGCTGATGTAACTGTACCAGGGAAGAAAGCAGTGTTAACATAGAATCGCAGAATGGTTTGGGTGGGAAGGGACCTTAAAGCCCAGCCAGTGCCACCCCCTGCCCTGGGCAGGGACACCTCCCACCAGCCCAGGTTGCTCCAAGCCCTGGCCAACCTGGCCTTGAACCCCTCCAGGGATGGGGCAGCCACAGCTTCTCTGGTCAACCTGGGCCAGGGGCTCACCCCCCTCACACCAAAGAATTTCTTCCCAATATCTCATCTAAATCCACGCTCTTTCAGTGTAAAACCCTTCCCCCTCGTCCCATGGCTCCCCTCCCTGCTCCAGAGTCCCTCCCCAGCTTTCCTGGAGCCCCTTTAGGGACTGGAAGGCTGTCTTGTTTCTTGCTCTGTCTTGTTTCAAACTGCAAACTTGTTTTTAAATCTGTGAAATTTATAGACTATTATTTCCCTTTAGGCTTTGTAACCAATGTCCTCGTGTAGCTTGCAGCTCAGCTTAAACTCACTAATGGTGACAAAGGTGGTAGTAGGGTACAGTGAGACCCAAGTGTCAGGTTTGTAGTGTGGGTTTTTTTTTTTTTTTCTTTTACTTTGAGTAACTGCATCTTAACTTGGAAGTTTGTAAGTGAATCCCCACCCCAAGGCTTTATAATACAATAGTTCTGGCACAAGACCTTTGTAGTCCCCTTATCTTGGGGACTTACTCTCAGTGCTGTCCTTGGGACTGTGGCGTTGAGGAAGTGAGCGTCGCTGGATTCGATAGCGCTGCCGTAGCGCTGCTGCGGCACCTTCTGCCCTCCTGCCAAGTAAGTCCTGTCTCATGAGCGAAGCATCATTTTTCTCTCGGTATTTGAAAGCCATTCCCAACGGAACGGCCGCTATACAGATTGCGTTACGCGAGTGGGTACGTTGCTACTGTATGGTTTGTCAATACTCATGTAAACGTCTTCATAAACCCCTTGTGTAATCCTCTTAGTCAAGCTAAAAATATGCAGGGCTTTATTTTATTGTTTATGAAGATTTTTATCCTGGGCAAGGTTGTGTTTGCTTCCAACAGATGCATGTGGTATCCATCTGTTTTTTTATGTTTTGGCAACATTTGTTTAGGGCATTATACCCTATCAGGCTCTCTGGAATTGACTGTAATTTCTGCTTGGAATGGTTTAAATGACATTTCTGCTCCAAGTGTAGTGGATGTGCACGTGGTGCGTAAATACAGGGAATATTTTCTTTTCTTTTTTTCCAAATTGCAACTAGGAGAATGACGTAAAGAATTGATTTTTCTCGTGTTCGATATTCTGCGGAGAAGACGACCCTTGTTGTTTTAGGCGGGGGGGGAAGAATGGCTTTGAACTGCCGGCGCGGGGCCGGAGAGAGCCGGGTCGTGCTGCGGGCTGATGAGTCACGCTGGTGAGCCGAGCTGGTCGTTTCTGGCACCGAGCTCTTCAGCGTTTCGTGCCTCGCCTCGCGCTGCCTATTTGCTTCAAGCAAAATGGTGAATTGCACGCAGTCCGAAAGCACGGAGTCATAGAAAAGCTTCCCAGTGGAATAAAAAAAAAGAAAAACAAACAAAAAACCCCAAAAAAAACCCCACTGCTGGCTCCTGCCTGTTTCCATTTTGATGCTAAAACCGTAACTCGAATTTTTAGGGGTTTCTGCAGAAAAAGTTTCAGCTGTTGGTGTGCCTATTGTACAGGTTTCTGTAAGAAATGAGGTTTCTTGTTTCTCACTTAACTTGATGTTTGGGAGAAAGTCTCTTGGAAGCCCTTTCTTTGGCTCAACGAGCCAACGCTGCTGCTCGCAACTTCCTTGTGAAATGATGAAGAATCTGCTTTAAAAATTGAGGTTGCGAAAAATGGAGAAATGAACAGAACTGTATTTCTTGGGAAGCCTGGAACAATTTCTTTATAACTTTATGTTATAGCTTGCGTTTTCAGATGGCGTGAGTTACTTTGAGTCTTTGTCTGTTTCCCCGTGACCCAGTTTCTGCGTTTCCAGGAGAACATTTTTTTACTCATTTTGTTAATAAAGAAACTTCTGACTCCTTGTATTTCAAGGAGATTTCAAAGACAAAAGCCTATAGCTGCGATAGCGTTATCAACAGAAAAAAAACCTTATTAGTGAGAGTCACTGAAGCTAAAACGTGCCTTAGGCAGGATTATGGATACAGGGCATTTTCACAACTGGAAACTCCCGTGGTGGGGCTGAGCCCCCACCGCCCTGTGCCGTGCTCCGTGAAATCCGGGTGTTTTACACCTGGGCTTTCTGAAGGCATCACATGTATCAGCCTGCCAGGCTTGTGCCTCTGCAGTTGCTCATTAGCAGGCAGACTTCTAATATGCCTCATCTGTCAAGAGAATGCCGGGGTGGCTGACGTGTACGGTAACTTTTAGAGAGAAATTAATTACCAACATCACCTGAACGTATAAAATTTTGCATGTGGTTACATAGAATAGTTTTTCACTTAGAGTTGATTAAAGTCTGCAGACTTCACTAGAGAATGAGAAGGTAGAGGATGACTTGCTAGAAAAAAGGGAGAAAACCCAAATATTTTCTCAAATATAACTCTTCACGCCCTTTCTTCATAAAGGTTTTGTGCAATTATGTATGTCCAAAAGCAGGTGTGTTTAATAATAATCCACAGGAACCTTATATGACAGTACAGCAGTTTTCTCGACCTGCCAAATGCACGTGCAGTGCCAGGAAAATAAAGCCCCTCGCACAGAGGGAAGGGGATCACGCTACGGGGTTTACGCCACCAGAAGAGGTTCCTTCCAGCTCCCTCGCTTCTATTTCATGTCAGCCAGCTTATCTCATCAGCCGAGGATCAGAGATGACATCTCAATGGAGCTCGGCAGCTTGCAGCAAGTAATTTTCTGCCTGCTAGGTTAAAACGCTCTTTTCCTTGTTAGTACCCCAGCGCGGTTGATGGTGGCTTCTTCCTCTGGCTTGCTCGGGATGCTCCTTGGCTGGCGAGTCCCAGCGCGCTGCTCTGCGGCTTTGGGAGAGGTTTGGTGTGGCAGAGGCCAAGAGAGCTCCTGCCGGTGACCTACTCGAGACGATATAGTTAGCGCATCCCTACTGCGACTCTCTTTGGGTAATTGGATCCAGCGTGCGTGGTAGTGCAGCGGAACGTCGCTATCCGATAAAGAGCAGCTCAGCAGAGAGCGTTTGCCTGTGCTGGTTTGGTTTTTTTTTTTTGGTTTTCTTTTTTTGGGTAATCTTTCCAAAAGGAGAACAAAGTCATTTATTCAAAGGCCACTTTTGCTGCTCTTGCTGAAGCATTCTGCAGGTTAATATGGTTTACACCGACACATCCTCCACCTTGAGTCAAGTAAACTCTTCTCGCAGAAATACCCTTTTGCTGCTGTGAGCCACCTACGGTACCTGGCCCGACTCTGTTAAACACCCCGGGCTGAGCCACCGTATCTCTACACCCTCTTTGTTCCAAAGATCGCGCTTCGCACGCCTGCGCGGACGTGCTCTTGCGGTGTCACCGCACATTTCATTTTGCAGATGACTAAAGGGAGTCACAAGCTTTCAGCGGCGCGGCCAAGGACTCGCAGCTGCCTGGTTCCAGCGCTGGGGCTGGGTTGCAGGTGGCCTGACTCAACAGTATTCCGCTTTTACTACGCGATTGACCTTTTTCCCTAAAGGAAGGGTGGTATAACGCATAACCGGGGTAAATGCTGCAAGCGTTTAGTAGGTGCTCAGCGTTAACTTAAATCAGTCTCGTTTTCTCACTTGCTCTTAAGAAAATTAATTCACTCGCTAAGATGACAGTCTAAATGACTGCTTTTCAGTGCATGAAGAAATGGGCTGACTCTTTTATCAAAGTGTAATTAAAATGAGTTTCAAGCTTTCTCTCAGCTTATTTTTGAACACTTAAATGTTCACTGAGGAGTGGTTTATTAAAAAAAAAAATACAGGAGGTATATATTTAAGAAGGGATGCGATAAAGACCCTGAATTTAGGCAATTTTCTTCTGAAAGCAAGGCGAACTTGTTACCTTAAACAGATGTTTACGCAGTTTAATCTCAACCTGGGGGGGGGAGGCAGGGGCGAAGTAACTTGTTTCAAGTCAATGTCTTGAGTATATACTGGAAAACAGGAAACCACAGCTCTTAACGTGAATTTGTGAGGAGCTGGGAGCTGTCAGAGCCTTGGTAGCTTAACCAGTTATTTCCAGAAACCAGTAAAACTGAAATGATTTTGTTGAAAAGCTTGCAGCGCTGGCCTTGCACTGGCTTTAGGAAAATGAATGATGTTTATAACGTGTTTATTATCCTTCCTCCCAGATGGATACCAGTTGTGTAGTGTTTACTAACAGGCGTTGGACAGAGCAGTGTTAGGTTCTCCATCCATCCCCTGCTTTGAGAGAGGAGCCGTTGTTTGTTCCCGCTGTCGCGTGCTCAGGTGAAGAGATGCTCTTCAGCAGGGAAGCAGACCTCAGCGGCGTGTTTTTCTAAGCTGTTTCGGTCCGTAGGAGAGAAATCGTTGTTGACATGGTGAATAGCTCATAGCCTGTGTAATTGCTTTAAGGACAAGCGCTGTATGCATCGTTGGAGAGAAGCCCTTGTCAGGAGAAGGCTTTGGCTTATGCCGGTGAGGAGAAAGCAAGTGGGAACTGCTTTCCTGCAAGAGAATGATGGCTGTTAGTCTGTGACGACCCTGTTCTCTTAAGCCTGGGGAAAAGCCGTGGTGATCTTCAGTGTCAGTGTTTGCTCCCCAGGCTGCGAGGTCTGGATGTTGGGCAAAATGGGCTAAACTTGTAGCAGAGCTCCTCCTGCGTTGGGTCGTGGAAACCCCCTTTACATCTTGGTCGCTGCTGGGCAGGTCTTGGCAGTTAGTGGTGCTTGTCTCTGGGAGAGCCGTCCTGCGTGACTGCGGGCTAACCGTGGTCTCATTCACAGTATATAGTAAGTCTTAGCTCACTTTTCTCCTGTTTTCTGTTCGTTTTTATTTTTCCTTTTGTCGTTCTTTGCTTATCAGATTATTAATGTTTTTTAGTCTAAGGACCGTCTGCAGAAGGCTCTGAATCCATGATGCTTTTGGTTGCTCTGCTGCAGCAAAAACAGAGGATGCTCCTGACCCTGTATTTTTGTACATGCTTTACATGCTAGAATGAAACACAGTATCCAAGGATCATCTGAGTGGATTTTTTGGGGTAAATCCCAGCTCATACAGATTCTTTCCCTGCCACTGCTTGCTTCTGCACCTTCATCACAGCTTGACAGTTGCTCTCCTAGTTTAAACTACTTTGGCAGTTTAAGTTTGTTAAAATGTTGGCTGAAAACCAGCAAGTCCAACATGAACAACTTTGTGAGCTGTGCCAGCAAGGGCTGTTGCCTTGCCATAGGCCGTTGTGCTGTAAAAAAAATGATGGCAAAAGATGTTAGGTGATTTTGTGGCTGTAGAGGAGACCAGAATTCAGGCGCCTCGGACTACAGAAATGAACAAGTCTCAAACCACAGCGCTCAGGTTTTGCAACTGGTGTGTCAGGAATGCTTGTTATCTATGCCCTGTCTCCAGCCAGATGCAAATTCTATTTATTTAAACTGATTTAGATAAAAAGACCATTGCAGTACCTCTACGGGCTCGGTGTTCCAGTTCCCCGTAGACGTGTAGCTACATTTGGTCTTGAACATAATCTTCAGCACAGGAGCACGATGTACTGATACCAGGCTGCTCGGAAACTTTTGCAAGCAAGGTTAAGCCGTTTAAGAAAACTTTTTAGAAAAGTTCAGAAGTATTTTTACTTTTAAAAGGATAGCTGTCACTTTAAGTGGATGTGTATTTAGGTTAAACTCAATCTTTATTGCGCGTAAGTATGAAAGTGGTGTCTGTAATGTGATCCAGCAGGCCTTTGAATGCTTTCCTAAGCTCCTTGGCGCACCTCGGCTGCAGCAGAAAGCTGTTAAATGAATAGCCTTGTTGGCTAATACTATTTGCAGCGTATTCTCTCTGGTTTGAAATGCTATTCGAGGATCTTCGCTCCGCTCTTCCAACTTTTCGGCATGTAGCATCGTGGTGAAGAAATTCCGTATGTCCTCATGCATTGCCTTTGCCGCGGTCTGCTTTCCTGGGCATGGATGCAGGTTTCTTTTGATCTGAGCCTGTTCTTTTTCTAAATAAAGTTTCATAGGCATTACTGAATTTTTAGAAATAATTTTTGTACCCTGAGAGGTAAATTACTAAACCACAGTAGCCTCTGTAATTAGGACCATTAGCAAGAGGAGTAAACAAGTACACAAATATTTTAATGTTGGTCCTCATTTATTCAGTGATTCTGGCTGCGTTCTTTTGGTATTAGTAATGTTAAAAAAAATTATAAACCTTTTTTTGTGTGTGTGGGGTGGGCACTCAGAGTTCCTTCTATATGCCCGTGGGCAGGCAATGTTTCAACAAAGCGTCTCGCCTTTAAAAGCCCCTGCTGAAGGGAGCACCTCGCAATCTCGGTTGCAGAAACAGCGAGTGAGCAAGAAGAAAAACTATAAAAGCCATTCCAGGAACAGAAGGAGCAGTGTCCGTGGAGGAGACGATGCTGCTTTGATATTTTGAACCTTTCTCTTTGTGGAGGGGAAACAAGGGACAACAAAAAGAAAAGAGGGAGGAGGAAAACTGGATAAAGGTATTAGAGAAGAGAGGGAAGATGAGAGCAGGCTGGAATGGAAGGTAGAGGGCTAAAGGATAGATGTAAGTACTTATGCACGCTAATTAAGTTATTTAATTTTTGTAGAAAAATCTCTTATTGTTCCTTTGCTGGTGGGAAGGGAGGCTTTGGTAGAACGGTGAAAATTTTGCCCGTGCTTGGATGTGTTAGGCAGCTAAATAGGACAGGTTTCTTTTGTGTTTGATTGAGTTGCCAAGTCAGCGTTGCATTAATTGCTCAGTTTACGAAGAATATGGTAATAATCCGAATGTCTGTCAGAATAGCAGGGTACTCGGGAAAAGTTTCTAGGCTGCTGCTGCAGTCGGTGGTGGGAGGTAAAAGCGTCAATCTTCATGTAGTCTGCTGTCATGCAGGTCTTCTCCAGCGCTGGAACGGGGAGAAGGGACTGGCACTACGTGCTGTAGCAGCTGACAACTTTGCACGTTTTTACCCCTGAAAATTTTATTCCCTGAGCAAACCGTTGGATTATTGGAAAACGGTGATCCTCACCAGTGGTAACGAGCTACTACATTCCCATGTGTAATAATGGGCGTCGAGTCTTTGGATTTAGCAGCTATATGCAAATATTTATCTTCCATTTTGGTTTGTTTGAGGAATGAGAACATGGGAGGGTGGCTGTGACCTTGATGATTCACCTGATAAGCCAGTTCGTCCTCGTCATTGGTGTCTTGGTGGGAAGAGCCTTGCTTGTGTGCTGGCTTGGATGTGATGTGTCTGTAGTCAGTGACGAGCTTCGTGAGACATCTCCTTGGGTAGGAGGCATTATCCTCAAACAAAGGCTGGAATTTCTGATGACCTATCTCTGATGTTGATGTATGAATGGCATTTACCCAAGGCTTTCTCCATTTTTTGAATATTTTAGCAAACGTGTTTCCCTTGGGGCTTGGATGTGTTTCTTCTGCAGCCTGCTGTAGCTTTGCTTCTAGAGGCAGGGAATTTGAAGAGTCCACCTCTTAATCACCTTTCTGTAAGGTTTTGTTAGGACCATATGACAAGACTAAATAGTTGCGTAGCAAGTTATAGTGAATTAGATCCCAGTAAAAGCCTGACTTCATTATAGGAAGGTCAGAATATATCTTACAATGCCTTTAGCAAGTTGTAGTCTTCACCAGTTTGTCTTTTTCTTCGTAGCATCAAGTCATTTGCTCATTTTCTAGTAGTTTCAACCCTTGTTCTTTTGCTTAATTTTTTTTTAAGGCTCTACTAGTTATTAAAAATATACTTAAATTTTATGTAGTTTCAGCAGCTGCTTTGAGAATTCTGACAACCTCCCTTTTCCTGCTTTCAGTCTTGTTTTCTACTATTTTATTTAGTCTTTTACTCGAACGTTTCAGTTACTAGTGACAGTAAAAGTCCTTTTGGACAAAGCAAGTCTGTTTTAAACCAAATAACCAGTGTTGAGGAAGAAATAGGGAAATGTAGGAGTGGTAGACAGCACGCAATTCTGACAGCATTGTTTCTCATTTTGTAATAGTTTCTTCTGACTTCACTAGAGACTACAGCAGTGATGTCAGCCAGGATACAGTTTATGTTCTGTCTGTCACCCGAGTGATAGATTGCACTGAGTCTTGCCAGAATCATAAACTGCCTGGGAGATTGTAGTAAGTTGTTGGTGGAATCCTGCAGAGTAGGAGCCAAGACTTGAGAACTTCAGGAGAAGGCTCTTGAAGAGCAATCTAAGGATGAAAATCTTCCAGTTGCCTTTAAAAGTTATGTAAAGTCCCATCCTTGGACATCAGAAGGGTGAAACTACTTATTCACACTGCAATAATTAATACATCATCACCACTTCCAGTTGTCATGCCTTCAAAATGTTGTCTCAACAGGTTGCATAATAAGATGATTTGGACCATTGTAACTATAATGAGGCCATAAAACTATTTATTTAGAAAAAGCTCTAGAAGGCAGATCGCAAAAAAGAAAGCAGATGTGATGCCAGCAGTGAATGGGATTTATTTTGATTTATTTATTTTTCAATCGATGTAAAAAAGTGTAAAAGACGGTGCAAAACAAATGTTGATTTATACGGAAGGAGTGACACTGAGTGTGAGAAAAGCTCAGAGTCCAAAACGTACCCTCGCTACTGATGGCATCTTTTTTGATTTAGTTAACAAGGCTTTATAGCCAGGAGTATTTTTTTTCAGCACGAGGTTGCGACCGACACTGCAGAAGGTATTTCATAATTGTCAAGTCTGTAAGAGCCAGTGTGTGTAAGCAGTAAATTACAGCATGGAGCAGACAACACAAATTGCCTGTGAAGAGGTGGATCAGGATGGGTGGAGAGGATTGTGGTGGTCAAATTTTATGGGGAACAAGCGCATCAGAGTAGTAAAGAGAGGAGATTTGAGTTGTGCGGAGATAGGAGTAGAGCAGATGATCTCAGATGGTCTAAATTTATCTGTTGGATTGAGTGAAACTATGATGGTTTTACCAGTGGAGGGTGGATCCTGAGGAACTGCTCCAGGTAGGGATGTGGAGGAAACTCGTAGCTCACTGGGAAACGCTGGAAGAGGTAGAAGAGACCCAGTAAATAAAAGGTACAGGGAAATGCTGGATCAGGAAGGGAGCTGAAGTTAATAGACGCTGTGGAAGATCTCGTTTATCTTTGGAGAGTGGATTATTTAAAAAACAACGATTATGAAGAACCTTCATCGTGAGGATAAGATTCACTTTGAGGACAGGCAGCCTGTCCCCCAGCCTCTGGGCTTTGGAAGTTTTGAGTTTTCCACTCCCAAAACAGGAGATGTGGCAGCAAGGGCTTTCCGGGTTGTATCGGATCTTAGGGTTGGACCTGGCTGCTTTGATGGGAAGTGCCCTGAATCTTCCTTGCAAAAGAGCCGAAGAACTAAAAGCCGAAGACAAACCGAATTTGTCAAAACTTGTGTTCTAAAGCTGAACAAATTCTGTTGTCTCAAGTAGTGTTTTTTCAATAGTAAGCCTGGCATTAAACCACAGAAGGTGTGAACTGTAAAGAAACTAATGCAGTGGGAAAACGAGACAGGGAAAACTACGAAGGTTAAAAGCAATTATCAGATTTTGGGTAGTAAGGAATTTAAAAATAACTCCGGACAGTTTTGACTATTTGTCTGCAAGATTTAGTGGTTTTGGAAGAAAACAAATTGGCTCGTGTGGAGTAGCCTTCAAAAATATTTAATTCTAAATTTACAGTATATAAAGTAAATGTTTCCAAGTAAGCGATTTCATTAATATGGCGACAGGGGCTTTGTTGCCTCGTTCGACAAAGCTACGGGGCCAGTCCTGCTTTTGGGGTGTGCAAGATGAATTCATAGAAAGTTTCCCTCTCACATCTGCTTCCTGTGAATTATATTTTTCTGCTGTATGAAGAGTCTATTAAGAAAAAAAAAAAAAAAAGCTGAGAGGAAGGGGAAACGCCAAATCAAAGAATTACCTCAAAAAAGCTTCAGCTTTAGTGTCCGTAACTGCCCTGCCATGGACGGAACGTCCTGTTGATCCTTTTCGTCAGCTGGTGTAACACCTCCAACTTGAAGCGTGCAAAAAAAAAAAAAAAACCCATCTTTTTTGCTGCAAAAAACCCCCAACCAACTTATCTGCGGCCAATATATATGTCCCAAAGAGGAAACTGGGATTTAATTCTGCGCAGTCAACTTCCTGCAATGTGTCTGAACTTCTGCAGCTCCAGCCCGCTGCGTAACCCAGATCTTTTCAGCTTGTTTGTGCTGACCAGACAAAAGGCGGCTCACTTGCCTTCTTGCTTGCAGAATAGAGATGAGACGCACTGAAAAATTAGCAGCCAGCCAAGATTCTGGAAAAAGAAAAAAAAAAAAAAGAAAAAAAAAAGCCGGTAAGGGGAATAAATTCAGATGTTATGAATTCTTTTAATTACCACTTCATTGAAAGCTCTCTGTAACATTTCCTTTGACTGATTCAGCACTCCCTGAAAACCGATCTGGCTTCCAGCTAAAGGCTAAAAACCGTCTGCTGCTCGTGTTCAGACCTGAAGGATTCTGGAATAGGAAGAAAATCTCCGGAAAGTGAAATGGCTGCTTGGTGCTTGCTGATCTGGCCAGCAGGTTGGGGGTTGTGTTGCCCAGCTCTCTTGCAAGTCCCGAGGAGCAGGAGGGCTGCTCTCCTCCGTAGGTACCAGACCTGAGCCTGGACTTGTCGTCTTGGTTGTTCTCTGCGGTGCTGGGCACTGAACGTGTAAATATTTGATGCTTCAATGATAGGAACACCTCACTGTCGACATTATCAAGTGGTTTTACAAAAGCAGTTAAATTTTCAAGCTAATAAGATAATGAAGACTTCTAATATAGCACTATTCCTGGCATATTGGAAGAAAAGGCAGGTTAATCCTGAGCTGTTGCCCGTCCCTTTCAAAATAAAATGAAATGAAGTTTGACTAAGAATACTGCATACAAGGAATGAATATTCCAACAGAAAAGTACCCTGTAAATAGGTAGCGAGGTCATTTTGTGAAATAAATACCACTTTTATGCTATTCTTCAACAAAACCGAACACTTAGAACAAGGGAAAAAGAGTTAAAAAGAGGCGGGATAGGTTTGCAGAAGGTCACGTAACCTTAACAAACTTGTGTAACGTCTGTGAGAAAATAAGACGACCACGGTAAAAGTGTAGAAATAATTGGCTTTAATCTTCAGAAGGCTTCAGATTGTAACCTAAGTCGTTCTTACATTGGTGTGATATGCTCAGCTGGTTTAAAAAAAAGCCCTTTTCGGAGGGATGTGGATGACTGATAATAAGCAGCGAGTGGGGAAACATTACCAGCACCACACTCACTACAAAAGGAGGAATTAAGAAGAGAGATGTTTTAAAAGGCTGAAATGTGAAGTTGTAACCAGAAGAAAGTTGCCACAAAACCTCCCTTGACAATAAAAGACTTTAAATGAGGCCAAACCCAGGAGCGTGTAGAAAAGAGGCGAAGCAGCAGCAGCAAAGGTTGTGCAACCGGCATCAAGAAATACCAGCGCTGGAGCTCCCAGCCCCAGGTTAATGTGAACCATGAGTGCTGTGTGAGGAGCAAAATGGTGCTCTTCCAGCCCAAGGGTGAGGATATAAACAGGAAAAGGGCAGGCTGAGAGGTTTGGGGGGGTTCAGCCTGGAGAAGAGAAGGCTCCGCGGAGACCTTCCAGCCCCTGCCAGTCCCTCAAGGGGCTCCAGGAAAGCTGGGGAGGGACTCTGGAGCAGGGAGGGGAGCCATGGGACGAGGGGGAAGGGTTTTACACTGGCAGAGGGGAGACTGAGATGAGCTATTGGGAAGAAATTCTTTGGTGTGAGGGGGGTGAGCCCCTGGCCCAGGTTGCCCAGGGAAGCTGTGGCTGCCCCATCCCTGGAGGGGTTCAAGGCCAGGTTGGCCGGGGCTTGGAGCAACCTGGGCTGGTGGGAGGTGCCTTTAAAGGCCCCTTCCAACCCAAAACATTCTGTGTTTCTGTGATTAAAAAAAGAAAAAGATAAATGTCTGTCTCCAGTGATCTGTGATGAGTAACTGCTCAGCACCTCACCTTTCTTCTCGCTGCTCTCTAAATGTTGCAGAATTTTTGCTCCACCACATCTACAGTCTTGCTCGGTTTGCCGGACAGATCCCACTTTGTGTTTGAAACGTTTGGCATTACGCTGAGCGTGGCTCGTTGGGCTGGGGTGGCCAGATGGGCACTGGAAGAGCAGGTACCAGTTGCTGTTGCTGTTGTGTAGTGCCCAAGTGTGGACGCAGCAGAGCTGCACCCCAGGGGATGCTGCTGCTTCCACCCAGCTCCCCGCCTTGCGCCATGCCGCTTCAAAAGAAAACAAGCTTTTCCGTACATCTATTTAACACTGCTATGGCACATTCCTGTAGCTTGAGTGGTAGCATCTTTCTGTGATGTCAGGCTTTCTCTGACCTCGGTGGAAGATGAGCTTTGTCTTTCTTGGAGAGCTTTTGTTCCAGAATCGGAAGCTTGTGTTGCTAGGGAGTTGGCATTTGCGTGGGGCTTGAACAGCCGTGGTTTTCTCAGCTCCTGAAAATTTTACTCTGCAAAACCTGCTCTGGTGCTTGAGGGATGAGCCTGAGTGCTGACTGGCGTTTTACAAGACCCCCTTGATGAGCAGAAATGAACCTTTTGTCATTTCCACGAGACTGACTCTCCGTTAATAGCAGCTCCATCTCCATCTGATGTCTGCGCACGCACGCAATTGCCTGTGTTGAGTCAGAAGGATGAAAATAATGGAGCCAGAAAATCTCCTCCTTCAAAATGGGGGGAAAGACTATTTCCTGAGCTTTTGCAGCTTCTATTCATAGGGGTCTGGCTGCTCCGCTCCAAAGCAGGAATCAATTAGAAATGCCCGTGACATTGTCTTCTGGATCTGTGTCTTGAGGGAGACCAGGGCTTGTTGCCTGGTTGCCCGAACCCAGCAGAGGAGGAAGGTTGAGAGTGTGTTTGTGGTTCTTGCTGGTAATTATAACCCAGAGGAGCACGAGGAGGGAGGAATGCTTCTGGAGGCACGTGGAGCCTCAGCATCGCCTGCCGTTGGGATGGTGCTATGGTCCACACCTCATTTAAAAAAAATATAAATGACCTAGTTTATGAAATGTACGGTCTTGCCGCGGCTCTCTGGGGCAGTCTCTGTTCTCTGTTCCTCATCTGGACGGGGCCGGGAATCCATTAGGAAGAGCACAACATGGGGTATGACCACCCAACATCACTGCTTTGCAGGTACGTGCTCCTTGCCCTGAGAATTTTACAGGTTCATCCCGTGAATGAAGGGAATGAAGAGGGTTGAGGTGAGGCTGGGAAGAGGCGCATTTTCTTTGCGTGCCTGGCCTCCCTCACTCATCCCCTTCATTTTCTTCTGCTGGAGACCAGGAGACGTGGAGTGTGGCTTGTCCGGGGAGTTTGGGGGTGGTGGGAGAGGGCTGGGTTGTGCTGGAGATGCTGCGAGGAACCGTAACGTCGCTGTGAACTCTTCTGCTTTTGAGCACGCTGAATCTCGCTCCCCTACTTCCTCCAGCCTTATTTCTCTACCAGCTTATACCAAAAATAGATGGTGCTGGGAACGTTGGAGCCGCGCGCGTTTATCCTCTCCAAATCACCATATATGCCCCTCCGAAGCTGACATTTACTTTTAGAATTTATTCCACTTTTCTTCATGCCAATGACAAACCCTTAATTGTTTGGTGAGCTTGTGTTTTTAATTGTCTGCGTGGGTCAGCAGCATGTGGTAGAGCCTTTAAAGTATTGTTTCAAAATAGTGATCCCTTTGGGAAATGTCTGTTTTTCTCCGTTCTGCAATGGATCTCTCTCTCGCAAAGGCTTAGTTTACATAATATCTGAGTGCTAATGTAGAGGCCTTTTGTAAATACACTAAGATGCTTACTAAGCTGGTTGCCTGCTTGTCTACATAACAAAGCCGAGAGTTATGTAGTGGGTGTAGAGAAAGGGTGTGACATGTACTTTAACCTATTAGGCTTGCTAAATCTGGGGAAAAGGGCTTTTGCTTTATTAATCGGGATGGTTATCTGTGTGCTGGGTTTGTCTCCATGTGCAAAACACCCCGCGTTTTGCCGGAGCGTGGTTTCATGTTGGAGCGAGGCCTTCGTTTCCAAATAAATACGGTTTTAATGGTCTTTTTCGGCTTTTCCGAAAAGCTAGCGCCAAAGTCTGCAAGGGTTTGGGTTTTTTTTGACGTCGCGCTGGGCCCGTTTGCATTTCGCCGCAGTATTCGATTTGAAGAGTTTGCTTTCTCAATTTTGTTTTTCATGCTTTATTTTTTCGAAACCCCAAATGAGAACCAGAGAAACTGTAAAACTTTACGGCGTGTCCTTATAGAGACTAATAACGCGCGGCAGTTAGCGAGCACATTGTGCAGGAAAAACGACTACTAGAAAACTCTGGTTTTGCTAATACTGATTCCAGACCTCGCGGTAGGTTTTTACCTTTATCTTCTGACTCATAGCGTGAGGCTTTTTTATTTTCTGCAGCATAATTTGTTGTAAATGACAAACCTTTCAAATATGACTGCTAACTTTCCCAGAAGTTATTTTTCAACTGTTCCTCGTGTTTTACCTCTGTGTGAGTAATCTCGTAGAGGCAAAGCCTGGGTAAAAGTAATTTATTGCTGAAGATTATGGGAAATTCAATCAAGGCTAACTGCAGAGACGAGGCTTCAGAAATTAAAATCTCCAGTTGGTGAGTCGATTAGGATGTCGGGGGGTAATTGCTGGAGGTCCTGGCGTTTGGAAGAAAGGGCCAGTTTGTTTTGCTGGGTGATAGGGAGCTAAAAAGCACTTTCTATGCCAGAGCCATCCTGGTGTGCTCGGTTGGGTTCTTAAAGCACCGGCCGTCTCGTTTTACCTGCTAAACCACTTTCTTCTCCTTGTGGCCTTGGGGCTACGCTTCGTATTTTTTAAGTGGATTTGTTCAATGATTTTCAAGATAGAAATACATATTGTGGTGTCCTGTACCCTGCTGCAGTTTTGCTGGTGTCTTTCCCTATAAATATCCTTGTTCTTTTAAGGGGCATATAAGTAATAAGCTCACTTCTGGTTTATGTTAACGCGTGAGATCTCTTTTTAGGAGAACATGATTTTAAATATTTTATTTACTAGTAACACAACCCTTACTGGCGTTCCGTAAGAAGGAACAAAATTAGCCGTTAAAGTAAGTAAAACAACAAAAAAGAATAAGGCATAAATGTGTTTAATATTCCCAGTAACGTAATGAAATATTCTAATTGCAGAGGCTTTGTTCCAAAGCACAAGTTATATTGACATTTAGCTCCCAGGTGACTTTACAAGGCAGGCAGTTAAGGAAAAAAAAAAAAAAAAAGGCTTGCAAGCTGAGCAGATTTGACATGAGTAATTTTGAACATAAGGTTGCATATTAAATTTCTTTTTCTTTATATACTGGAGAGAGATTCTTAAGGATTTTTCTCAAGGAAACTTGGGGATCTTTTTTCCTGTTGTTGCACTGAGGACTTGGCAAAACTAGCGTTTGTTGGTATTAACCACGTAAAACGCTCCTGCCGTGGAGAGGAAAGGATCTGCTACTACACACACAACGAAGCAAGAAATTATCTCTCGGCCAAAGTGGTTCCCGTCAATCAGACGAGGGGGGAAAAAGGTGCTCCGGCATGATGGGGAGCTGCGGATGGATTTGGGCTTCGGGATATTGTGGGGTTGTCATGTACAAGGTGAAAGTGTAAGTTATAAATGGGAAGAATAGGAGAGGGTTCTGTGGCTTTATAGCCGCGGTAGCCTTCTGCTGGCGTGGTTTGCATCGAAGCCCCACAGCTGCTGGCACAGCACTTCAATTTTGCATGCGGCTTGCTCAGCCAAAGATTTTTTTTTTTTCTCCTCCTCTATAAGGGAAATAATTTAAAACAGTATTTCATGCCCTTGAATATTTGTTCCGTCAGAAATGGGCTTATTTTTTATTAAGCTGTTTGATCTATTATGTATTAGAAAAACATACAATATTGCTCTGTAGAACCGGTCTGCCGTTGTACAAGCTGCTTCCTCCTCCTGGTGTCATTCCTTTTCTGTGTGCTGATAAACTGGCAAGTGTAACTTCTGCGGTAGTTAAATTGGACCGAGAGGTTTTTATTTGCATGCTTTAGCTGTAATAATAAGATAGTATATGAGAAGTAGATGGGCATAGGATTTTTGTTCTTGAATAGCCTTGGTGGTTATATGTTTTTATTTTGTGAAATTACTTTGCTGTGGGTTCCATTTTGCTTCTCTTTGCTCACCGGCTTGTTTTTTTGGAAAGACCAGTACGTGTTGTGGTCCACTATCCGAGAGTCTCTCCTGCAGCGTGCGGCACCAGCGGTGGGACTGGTCCGTGCAGACTTAACCTGAACCCTCCACTTCTTTGAGGCAAGGTCAATATTTTGGATCTTAGCACTGTTCCAGGGCTGGGAGTATCTCCCTGGTGTGTCATTTTAGATTGGAATCACAGAATAGAATCATTTAGGTTGGAAAAGACCTTTCAGATTATCGAGTCCAGTGGTATTTTGAGGTAGGACCTCAGTTGCCTATAAAAGGACTTGTTGAGTTTTCAATGTCAATAAGAGAAGGAGCGGCGGGGATGAGGCTGATGGATGGGTTAATGGTACGCGCTGCATCGGGGGCAAAACGTTTGATGGCTGGTTATAGGATGGTTAGAGTTGGAAGGGACCTTAAAGCCCAGCTAGTGCCACCCCCTGCCCTGGGCAGGGACACCTCCCACCAGCCCAGGTTGCTCCAAGCCCCGGCCAACCTGGCCTTGAACCCCTCCAGGGATGGGGCAGCCACAGCTTCTCTGGGCAACCTGGGCCAGGGGCTCACCCCCCTCACACCAAAGAATTTCTTCACATGCAGGTGAAGGTGCCATCCTGCAACACCAAAACTGCGAGCAGCAGATTGAAACGGAGAACAGACCTGGGCTTGATACCCCTTGGAGTTCTATGACTTTTTTGCGTGCGTTTTCTTAGTTTTAAGTGAAATGTGTTTGTTGTTGCTACTTTTTAGCACCTAGTTGCAGGGCTTTAAGTGTTTTAAGGGGGAAGGGTGGAAATACTGAATTGAGGTTGAGATGAGACTTCCGGATTGTTTCTGTTTTCCCATTGAGAAAGGCAGTTGCTTGAGTGTATGATGTTAGAATTTAATATGTAAGAATGACTGGAGGAAGTCCTGAGGAAAGGATGACCTCAAAAATTTAGGATGTGCACGGAAAATTTCAGGGCGTATTGTCGAGGTTGGGAATCGTTTCGTTCCTGACTTCACCCCTGAATGTGATAGCAGGGATTGGGGATCTCGGCACAGGGGCTCTGGTAGCAGCGATCCCGGTTTCTCCCACGCTGTAATTTGCAATAGCAACCTCAAAATGCTTCTCTTGCTTGGCTGCGAGTAGTTGACCCTGGAATAGATATACACGGAATTAAATCAAAGGAGAAATTAGTGAATAATCTTTGTACAGTGTCTCTACTGCAGAGCGTGTTGTCTTGCCTTTTCAGTTTTTACAGTTTCATTTTATCTGCGTTACTACACGTCCCCGTTAAACAGACCTGTTAGGTTGATTTCATATTCTTTTAGAGATAGAAAGTCTTTGAACAAGCCTAGAATTACTCATGATGTCAGATTGCGTTTTCATTATACTTCATATACTTCCCCCCGACTCCCAACACAAAAAGGCAGAAAAGGGTAAAGAGAATATATTTTTGGCGGCTGAGGCATTCAGCAATCTGGAGTTATTTATGTGTTTGGAATGCAGAAGAATGCAATCATAAAATATTAACGCTGCTTTATAAAATTAAAAAAACCAGGCTTCTCTTTGCGGCAGGTTTAAAGCCCTGATGGAGCAGTCGCGGTGCTCGGGCAGCTCCGGTTCATCGGGAGCTGCTCTGGGCCAGAATCGCTTCTGCTCCGGTCTTACTGTTTAGCGCTAAACAAATATTTGTGCTAGCATTTATCTTTGTGTTAGAAAATTCACAGTGGTTCTGTATCATCGGTAATAGTGCTTTTAAGTAGATTATGTTATTAGTGTTTACATAGCGTATTTGTGCTAGAGAGTTGGTTCTAGCTCGGCTTCGGGGCGGCGTGCTGCCGGGCTTCTCCTCCTCCTGACTTTAACGACTCCCAACGCCAGTGCCAAGCTTGTCATGGAAACGGGTGCTCGCTCAAGGTACGGGGCTGGCTGTTTTATTCGGAGAAGAAGGAAGAAGAGAGGCTGAATAGGCTGCGGGCCCTTTTCTTCCAAGAAACGGTAACAAGTAAGCTTTGTTAGATTTTCTTTACCCGCTCCTTCAAAGGAGGAGAAGGCACTTTCAGTACGAAATCACGAAGGGACAGATAACTTTCAGCATCTGCTGTGGATTTTTAAGGAGAGAGGACCTGTTAGGACTGGAAGTCCCAGGCGTTCAGGAGTCTAGAATTCCCAGGTTCTGATAAATGATGTAATTCCTTGCTTTATGCCAGAACTATTGGAAGCATAGTATTTTTTAAAAATGTCATTTCCATATAGTAATCTATGCGTTTGCATCCAAACCTTCTTTCCCCCTTCCTCATCTCTTGGATGGATCTGTTTAGGGTCGGATCACTGAAAGGGAAGCACTTGCCAAGTAGTGAAGGGTCAGGTTCAGGCCGAGTTCCTCCATTAGAGCCCTTATTTTATGTTTAGAAAATTCATAAACTGTTCTTCGTGCTTAGAACCTAAAAGGACCGGGATTCGTACCTGTGCTTGTTTGGACAGAGGAAAAAAAATTGCAAGTTCTTGCCTAGAAAAAAATAACGTGTTGCAAAAAGCTTGGAATTACCTTTTTTAGGGGTGAGCTTAGATGGTCTCGCAGGCTGTTTGTGTCACGGGAAGGTTTAAGATTAGGAAGCTGGAGGCCACTATTCACAAGATTGTGACATTTAGTCTTCTGCTTACCTGTGTGGCCGTCCTGCAGCTGGAAATGCAACGTGAGACTAGCTCAGAGGTCGGCAAAAGCCCTTTGAAAGAACATTATTAATATATTTAAGGTGCACGTATTTATCTATTATTAATATATAAATTTAAGTTTTTAGCATCTTTTGCTTCCTCTCTTGCACAGCGTTAAGATGCTGCACCGGTAATCCTTTCTGTGAACAGAGCGGGAGGTGCCTGTTTCACCAGCTTTGTGGAATAGCAGCACCTTTTGGGGAAAAATGTGTCTTTAGCAGAGCAGCAGCCTCCAGCAGCACGTCTGGTCCTTGGAAGTCGGCTCCTGATGAGCTAACCAGGGCTGTGGAGGTCTCAGCCTGCGGCTTGCTCAGAGCCCTCTGGCCTTGCATTTAGCGTAGAGAGGAGCGACCCTTGGTAAATAAATTAAGCAAAACGATTAAGGGCAAGAAGCTCAATGAATGGTCACTGAAAATTGCATATTAAGTGGGAAATTAATTTGCTGCAATCATCTGAACCCTGAGCACCCCACAGCTAAGGAGAAGGTGGGACGCCAGGAAGAACTGAAGAATCATAGAATCACAGAATGGATTGGGCGGGAAGGGACTTTTAAAGGTCATCTAGTCCAGCCCCCTGCCGTGGGCAGGGACATCTTCAAGTGGAGCGGGTTGCTCCAAGCCCCGTCCAACCTGTCCTTGAACCCCTCCAGGGATGGGGCAGCCACCACCCCCCTGGGCAGCCTGGGCCAGGGGCTCACCGCCCTTAGGGTAAACAATCTCTTTCTTGTATCTAAGTCTGAATCTCCCCTCTTCTAGTTTAAAGCCGTCACCTCTTGTCCTCTCGCTGCAAAGGACGTGGTGAAGCACAGCTTTCATCTCGGGTAGGTTCTTTGCCTGTCAAGGAAGGCAAGGTTGAGATGATCATTGCTGCGTGATCCTGGGCAGGTGGGGGATGCTCCCACGCGTACCCCGCTCCTTAGTGGGGATGCAGAAACATCGATGGTTGCTCAGCTTCGGATCTGCCATTCCGAACAAAATGGTCAGGTCTTTTACCCAAATTAGCTCTCTTCTCCCCACTCTGCCCGCAAAATCTCTAAATACCGCAGAAAATGTGCTTACTGTGGTGGGGGTCAACGCTTTCCAGTAAACTATAAATGTTATTACCCAAATTGAGTCTGTTTCCCCACGTGGAGAAGGTTCATAAGCTGGGAAGCATTAATAGGGTTGCTTCAGCGGATCCCATCTGTACACAAATATTAGCGTTACAAAATCTCAAGCCCGTGTTTAAGAGTGCATTTGTTAGACCTTGTTTCTTATTGATGTCAGTTTGTTGTTATCCGCGAGATTAAACAAATTCTTAGTTCTTGACCTCTGCTCCCGTAAGAGAGGTCTCTATCTTCGCTTAATCTTAGCTTAATTCTCACGTAATTAATGAAATATCCATTTGAGCCTGGGGCAAATGTTCTTTATTTCATCAGTTGACTGAAGTTCTTGGCCGCAGTCACCTCTGCCAGGAGAGTTAACGAGTTACAGGCATTTATATTGGACCCACCATTCGCAGGTTTGCGTTTACTACCAAGTCGTGTGTCCCTTGTCCCTTATGTGTGTCCCTTATCCCCACTTGCCTGATACAGTTGCGTATTTTTGGGGGGATCAGTTGTGTGTATATCCCTTTCCAAATCCCAGGCACGTAAAGGTGAAGCCAGACTCTATCTTTCAGATGTTAAAAGTGGTTTAGCCTTTTTTTTAGGCAAACTGGAAAAGATAGCGTCATCTCCCAGTCTGTTATTTCCTATGCTGGGAATAAAGAGCAGAAACTACTGTTTCTCAGATCACATCCACAGGGACTGAAGTCTGCACGGAGGAGGTTTGTGAGCTGTTTTCCATCTCTTTTCCTTAGAGGATAAAGTCCTGCTCTTGCAGAGCCAAGAGAGCTTTAAGAGGATGTCTCAGACATTTGCCAGATGGACAGGACCTCAGTCCTCATTTCTAGTAAATACTACTTATTTGACTGAAATTAGCTTCTAGATTTTGATGTAGTTTGCCTGGCCCACCCTCCGGTTGCTTTTTAATTCGGATTCTTATTGATGATCTCCCCGTAGCCCCACGTGTGCCTGATTCATTATTACGGGGTTCTTCCGAGATGAATTTTGTTTACTTCCCCAGTCTTGCCTACCCGCTTGGATAACTTTCCAGAGATGGCACTATCAACTTGAAGATCACGTTCCTTGATGGAACAAATAAAAATATTTTCCTTTAATTTGCTTATTTTAGGAAATTAGTACATTTTGTATATAGCCAAATCCTCCTAGCTGATCTTTTTTTCTTTCTGTGAGCAGATATTTATAAGCATATTAATGCTTATGAACACTTGATCAGCTTCAAAATACTTACTTACACGAGAGCACTCTCAAGGCATATTAAGTTTAATTTCTGTCTGTCGGGGCAGGTTTGATCTCTGATTTAATGTTTTTACCTTTTATATTTTGCGTCCTTAAGGTCTGTGAAATAAAACTTGAGGGAGTGATGGGCGCTTGGAGAATAAGACCTGAATTAGGACCACGAGGGTCTCTCCTAGATGCCAAGAGCTTGACCACCAAGTTTGTGGAGGACTTTTGGGCTAATTTCTAAGCACTTAGAGATCTCGTAGTGAGAGATGAAAGGAGCAGAAAGTCCAACCGCTGCTGCTGAGCCACACGATGAGGTCGCTTACGTTGCAAAGTGAGAAGAGCACCCTAAAACATAAAATCACCGGCCATAGAGAGGTGGTGGCCTCTGGGACTGGGTGTTTTGTGTTTAAGGGAGTGTGGATTTTTAACAGGTAGACCTAATGCAAGTTTCAGAAGATGAGGGTGTGCACTGGGGAGAGAGGTGGATAACAGCGGGATGGAAAGGGGGCAACATGCAACATATTTTTTCCAGCGCCTTGCATCTTTTTATATGTCTGAAGCCTGAACTAACTTGCTGATGCTGTGCTGAGCCCTCCTAAGAGAACCAAATGAAGCCAATAAATCCTTTTCCTGGAGGTGCTGTCAATATTATGCCGCTACCTGTAGGCTTGTACCTTCATCGGCAAAGCTTCGCTCTCTGTGCGGATGTTGTGCCTGGACCCACCCCGAGCGCTTGGCAAAGCGCTGAACGTCTCCAGGTGCTTGGAAATCAAGTGCCTCCTTGAGAGGCCTCGCTTTGTTCGGGCTTAATAAAAGCATCACGTTTTCAAACGATGTGCTGAATCACCGGGGAATTCTCCCTTTCAGCCTGGCTTAACCGAGTGGGAAAAGCACGTATCCAAGATAATTTTATACAGCTTGCTCTAGGAAGCGGTTTTGAAACGGTGTTTGTCAAAGTTCCTCTGTTGGTGTTTTTTTTTTTTTTTTTTTCAAAAGCTTCCATGATCTTTGGCTAAACAAGCTCTTCTGGAGAGAGTTTTCTAAAGCAGGGGAGGAAAAACAGTTCTTTAGGCTTGTCTTCAGAAACGTAAACAGCCGCGGCGCTACGGCGGGACTTGGGAGCGTCGCCTCTCGAAGCAGGAGCGAGGTGGGCTGGCACAAGCAGCTACTTGTACGTGAGCAGGAGGTAATTACCACGCAGCGAATTCACTTCAGACTTCAAACACCGGGGAGTTAATTTGCTCCAACGTGATTGAAAACACGAAACGTTTGTAGATGGGCTGCTCCCGAAATGAAGAATTTCAGCAACTATTAACATGCTTTAAAGCCATTTCTTTTAGAACACGATGTCCCCGTGCAGGTGTAGATTTGCACAGATAATATTTGGATTGTCTTAGCCATTCCTAGCGCTGAGCCTGACTTTGAGAAGCCGAGCGAAAAGCCACGTGGAGACGGTGCGAAGACACTCGTCCTGCACCTTGTGGTGCGAATGGTCTGGATCTTTTTGGTGGTTTGTGACCTGCTGCGTGGCCCATCTGAGGTAGCACTTGGGAACCTGTAAAGAAAGGAAAAAAGGGGAATAAATCCCTTTAATAAATAGTCTAGGGCTGCTTCTCCGTGTTTTGCTGTTTAGTGTTTTCTCTGGTTAGATATTTTTAGATTCCTGTGTGGTTTTGATCACACTCTTGTTTAAGATTGATCTGAAAAAAAGAATTCCTTTTTGAAACTTATTTTACATACATCATTGCTTTGCAGTGTCTTTTCTTTGGGAATAAAGTCATTCCCTTTGGTCTGCATATACTACTGTTCAGTGCAGTATTTTTAAAAATCACAGTTTGTCTGTATGTCCTTCTCAAAGCGTGCTGAGGTAGCGAAATGACATGTTACAATGTCCAAATTAAAAGAAAGACACTTTGCTTGTAAAACTTCATGGAAAGCTGTTTTAACTTAAAGGAATGGTTCCGTGGTTGAAACCACCAACTCTTCCAGGTCCTGGCAATCTGTTGAAGTTTTGCGTGAGCGAGTGATAATGCTGTGAAAAGAATCCGTTTAGTGACAGGTATCTTCGTACAATGTCTGTGGATTCTATGGCGCAAGTCACAAAGAAGATGATGTCTTTATCATCGTATCCCAGATTTGCAATTTTCCTACCACTCCTCCAGAAATTAAATCGTCTTTACTGCTTCTTGGCGACGTGCCTGGCGATGGCAGAGCTAAAATAGCAGATCCAAGGGGAGAATGGGGATGAATGGACTAGCTGATCCAGCAGAAAGTCACGCGTTCCCAACAGTGTCTCCTCCCAGGGCTTGGGTATTGCTCCTCAGCGACAGCTGTGGGCCACATCTGGCTGCCTCCACGCCGCGCACTCTTTACGGTGCCACGTGAAGCCGATGGAAATCCAACGTCAAACAGGAGCTCGTCGTTTTTGTTGCAGGAGGCAAAGGGCAACCTGGCTTTGAGCAGCGTTGGGGGCAATGTTGGTCTGGAGAACCAAACCCATGCTGCCAGCGCGCCCGGAGGCCAAGCTCCTGCAGAGCCCTCTCCCTGCCAGGTGGGGTGGCTTTGAAAATTGCTTTCCTTTCATTTTTAAGAAGCGATTCTCTTGAAACTGGGGATTAGGATGCCTCTGGCAGTTCGAGGAAGATAAGTAGGACTGCGAAATAACAGGGGTGTGTAACTCATTTTCTGTATCTTAATTCCATTGTAACACACCCATAGTCCCAGTCAGGTGGGACCAAGACCCTTTAAATGAATGATTTGTCTGCTCTGCCCTGTATTTGTGGAGATTATTTTAATTCCCAAGAAAGAAAGGACAAAACTTGGGTATATGAGGGGCGGTAGAATGGAGGCTGTTAGGGTTTGGCTCTTCTGGGTGTGTGATGCAAAGCAAGGCTGGTGGTTGGACGGAAGTAAAACCCAGCGTCTAAATCTGCTTGTTGTTTTGTCATATTCAGGCAGTGCAGGTCATGAAAGACGGGACCCGTTTCGCTGAGCTGAATGTCTCTTTCTCATGGACCAGCTGGGATCTTCTGCTGAGTGTTGGCATCCCACATAATGCCCGTATTTATCTCAAAGATGCTTATAAAAGCCCATTTCTCACCATTTTCAGTTGAAGAAGATACTGGGCTAGGCGGGTTGTGTGTGTGTTGCCCAACCAGCCGGGTGACTGAGCTGGGTGGGGAGTGTGGTGTTCACATCGGTCTGCAGCTCCTGGACTTGCTGCTCATGGGTTGTTGTAGGTGGTTTCCCAGAAGTAGTGTCCTACAGCCTCAAATGTTTCATTAAAAATACAAATCAAGAAATGCCTTCCAGATAAGAGTTTTTCCATAAGTGGTGCTGAGCAGAAATAGCTCTGATTTTGGACAATCTTACAGATTTCATTCTTTGGACT
This sequence comes from Larus michahellis, assembly GCF_964199755.1. Taxonomy (NCBI): domain Eukaryota; kingdom Metazoa; phylum Chordata; class Aves; order Charadriiformes; family Laridae; genus Larus; species Larus michahellis. Next base: position 130,342,185 of record NC_133898.1, read on the forward strand.
GAAAACACCACCACCTCAGCTTGAGTTCCTGCAGTCACGACAAGAATCATTAATATTACTGTTTAAACACAGTTGCGTAGGTGTTAGCCATGGTTATCGATGCGATTATGGCCCCTGACTTGACTCCTAACATCTGGAAAAATCGGTCTGATCCAAGAGCTGTTTCATCTGGTAGAATGATAAAATACTTTCTTGTAGCCTTTAATTCACGCTAGGACTTTACTAGCTGTCAAGATTAGCTTGACATTTTATATAAATATATATCTTCTTATCGTACCTATCTCTAATGCTGTTCCTGTAAACTGTAAAAGTATAAAATTAAGTTTTGGTTAAGACTTAATACATAATGCATATGATCAGAAAAACAGTGGCTAATGGTATGAAATACTTTGAGGCAAGAATGGAAAAAATCTCTTAAATGCTTATAAATGGCTTTGGAAAAATAAGTACTTAGTCCCGTCTAATCCATGGTAACTTGCACAGAGGTAACCATGGAAATTTTATATATAAAGCTCATCTCCAAAGAGCTTATTTTAACACTGTCTCTTGCTGCAGTCCAGTGCTTCACGGTGCTCTACTGGCACGCGGTGGGACTTTGAGGCTCTGAGCAACCTGATCTAGGTGAAGATGGGCAGGGGGTTGGGCTAGATGGCCTTTAAAGGTCCCTTCCCACCCAAACCATTCTGTGATTCTGAAACTTTGGCGCTGTCCCTTCCAATGTTGTGTGTTCGGGGGGGAAAAAAAAAAAAAACACACCAAGAAAACAAATTCCAGAATGTTCCTCCAGCCCACGCTTGGGGTTATATGGTGGTCCAGCAGTTTTGGCTGCTGATGCATGAAAATCTTGCCACCGAAACGAAGTGCAGATGCTGTTCTTTGTACCTGTTTGTGTTTTGGGAACGTGAGCAGAAGCCCGTGCTGCCGAGCCACTCGCCCGCGTCGCCCTGCGAGGTGGCTGCAGAGGGAACGTGAGACCCTGGAAGACCTATAAAGACTTAAGTCATTTTAAGGCTCAACTGCTGAAAGTCAGGAATGCTGAGATTTAGAGGGATGATGCTGAAGGTGTTAAGTCCAGATTGACCTAAAGTATTATTTTGACTTAAGCCACTGGTGTTTATATTATTTATATGATTTATTTTTGCTGAAGAAAACCCTATTTCCTCTGGCTGCAGCACCAGTGGCTAACCTTTTGATTAACCATCTGTTTGGATTCATGTAATTTCCTTTTCCAGATCTGTGACAGCTTTTCAGAGTCTCTTGCGCAGAAGACACTGCTGCTTTACAAGGTGCAGTAAGCAAAGCTCATAGCACTTAACCAGAGGTGTTCGCATCAGTAATTCCCATTTTACACCTGCAGAAACCAAAACGTGAGGAAGCTTGCCCAGATTTCCAAATTTTCCTTCTTCCTTCTGCTTTATGCCTGTGTTTGCCGTCTCATTGAGTTGTTTTGCTGCTGCAATTAGTGATAACCACCTTGTTGCTCGGGTGAGGATGAGGATGAGCGTGCGTTCCCTTCCAGCGCTGCGTACGTGACGGGAAGGGGAACGCGCGGTCAGCAAACCTCCTCGGGTAGCTCAGGATGGCGTTGGAATCGGGATGTCGTGCTAATGGGTTAGGAGATCATTTTGGTTAATACATGTAACGCAGGAGTGGGTGTTTTTTTGCTGGATTTGCAATGTTCTCTCCCTTCTGGTCGTGTTTCTATACAGCAAATTGCAGCTGGAGTGCTCTCATGTTAGAGTATAAACACTGCTGGAGCAATCTGGGGATTAAGTAAAATGGATGCTTTAGTTGAGATCCACGTTTTCCTATATCTCTCTTTCTAGAATCGTAGAATGATAGAATATCTCCTGTTGGAAGGGACCTGTAAGGATCATGGAGTCCAATTCCCTGCCACCTCGCAGGTATAATTGGAGAAGACCAGAATTTCTGGGCTTGACGGAGGAATTACTGTGCCAAGTTCAGGACTTGGGGGCTACTGGAGACCTCAGGGTGGTGCTTCTCCACCCTGGTGTCTTCTGCCCAAATGTGCCTTGGTTCTCACCGTGGTGACCCCATCTGCTTTAGGGCACGAGTCTGCAATTAAAAACACCCTGGCAGCTCGATGGCCCTGCGGTGCAGGTATGGCGTCTGCCAGGAGGGTCCTGCACCATGGGATGGGGCAGAGGAGCAGCCATTGGGGTGCTCGGCCTCGCTCTGCTCCTGTTTTGGGCACCTTGCGTGTGCCCATCGGAAGCGCCTACGGCCCCCGGTTTCTTTACGGTGGCTTTACCCGTGAAACGTGCTGTTCTTCGGTAGATCAAAGTGATTTGGAGGCTGCGTGTTGTACAGGTTTTGAATGGATATTGGAGGTGACACTTCCGAATCCTTCGCTTTGCCTGTTTGTCAGAAAAGGGTAGATCAAATTCTCCCCTCGAATGGCGACACCGAGGAGTTATTTCAGGAGATTGAATCTTCCCTGAAGTTTCTACGGTGGAGTGCATCTTTGTACCACCTCCAGAGTGGCTGTTTCTCATTTCCAGCCCCTTTTGGTTCACGCTTCAAAGGAATATTGTCTAAAAAATTGCCAAATGCGCTGTGGTTACCAAGTTGCTATTGGAAAAGGAGGAGGAAATTCCCCACTATTGCAAACCAATAAACAGATTGGAGTTGGGAGTATGAATGTGAAAACAATATATTTCAGCTGGGTAATGAAGAGCGATGTTGAATCTCAGCAACTGTTTAGATAACTGTCCTTTGATTTGTTTACCATCTGCTTTTAATTCTGAAAAGGAAAAGCGGCGGTTTGGGTCTGGTTTGAGGAACTTCACAGAAAAAGGCTTGTTCCCGTTGCCGCTAGCCACAGGTGGAAATTCTCAGCCAAATCCTCTGTTGTTGGAGCTGGTTTCCCTGGAAGGGTGAGAGCAGCAGGGAGCTCCGTCTCTGGATTGATGGATGGGAGAAACTTGAATGTGAAGGGCTTGGTTTGCCCGCAGGATCTGAAGTTCTGCAAGAGACACGTTTTGCAGAAAACGCATCTCGATGGATTGGCTTAAAGCAGTTTATGAACAGCTTTTTTTCCTCCCCTCTTTTATAAAGCTACATTCAGCTTGCGTGGCTGTAGTCATCTGCTTCTGAAAAGTCTTTTTCCTTCCCTGCCCGTGCCCTCTTTTCGTGGCAGACCACACAGAAACCCAGCGCCATGCTGTATTTTCGGGGCGGCTCTGGACCGATGGTAGGACACGATGGATGCGGGAGCAGAGGAGGGAGGATGTATATTAGCACGGACACTTTGCTAGTCCGCGTGTGCAGCTGGAATCCCTTTTCTCTAAAATTGCTGGAAAACAGGCTTTAGAGGAGCATAGCTGGGGGGTTGGAGATTCCATGAGCTACTCGAGGTTGCAGTGGAGAAGGGGAAAAGCAGTGGTTAACCCTTGACTTCTCTGTCCAGGTTGTCTCCGTTTCCCTTATACAGTCCCCCCCCTTCACCACTCTGGTGCTGCTCTTCCACCAGTGCCCAGTCAAGGCCAGTTTATAGCACGGAATAGGCTTTATATGAGAAATTACGATTACTGCACCTGGTCTGGCAGTGGGTGCTAGTAGCTGAGAAGGTAAAGTGGTTGTCCCCATCATCTCAGCCCCATCGTGCGCGTGCGGCCATCGCAGTTGATTGCAGGAGCGGGACGCCCACCCTCGGCAGCCCCTTGCTCACCTTCTGCAGTGTCGTGGGCGAAATGTTTAAGCTGAAATAGTGCATGAAAGCGGGGGAGGGAATTCTCAGTTCCCGTAGGGAGTCGATTCAGACAAAGCATTCAAACAGCTAAAGTTAGAAATACAGATAAGCATATGGCATCTTGTTGTTTTTTGTTTTTTTTTTTTTAATAAGCATAAATACGTGAGAAAGAGCTGTAAAGCTTTTAAGTTCACTGCAGCCCTTCTGTATAAACACAGGCTCTCTCCTCCCAGTAATCCTGTATTTCTAAAGCACTGCTTGGGCATTCAGGCTGATAAGCATGTCATCTTAAAAGCTTTGGCCATATATTCCAAACTGCCTTTAATGGTCCTCGTGCACGCGGTGCCCTGCTGGCTGCCGTGGCAGCTTGGGCGCTGGATGCTCTTGGACCTGGAATTCCCTTCCCCTACAGCCACCTTTCCCCTCTCTCGCAGACCAAGAAGCAGCCTAAGCCATTTCCCGTCCGTGGCCCTGATGTTGATGAAACCTTCTAGAAATGTTCTTACCGCTTTAAGGGATTTGTTTTTTGATAAAGTCTCAGTTGTTTTTGTTTTTTTTTTTTTTTTGAGTACCGTACTGAAATAATTAAAAAAAATAAACATGGATTTAAACTTTTTAAACAGCATTGTATTTTAGTGTGCAGTAACACGCAGTGATGAAGGTTTCACTTTACATTTTTTCCACTCATTAGAGTCCTCAAAATTACCTTTTTACTACCGAATTTTCTTTCTGTAGCTATAGCTGTGTATTCTTAATATGGATTTATGCTATTCCATAATATATGAAGTTTTAACTCCAGTATAATTGTTTTCTTAGTATTAATATGCTTTGTGTTATTTGATTGTCAGCCAGGGATTATAGTAAACACAATAGTTGTGTGTTCATATCCCGTCTGTTTGTCTGAGCTCTCTGCGTTGTATAAAATCTCCAGCGTATTGATGTGAGTAATGGGGGCAGCGAGAGAAGAGCAGTTTTGAAATCTTGAAGTGACAGTTGTTTCAGAAACTTGTCTTCGTTTTTGTTTTTTTTTTTTTTTTTTTTTTTCCCCTTCATCGTCCCAATATATTTATATCATTAAGAAGCGTCGGAGAACATCCTAAAATTATTTCGTTGGCTTTACTTTTTAAAGAAGCCTATTGAGTCAGCTTCTCGGAAACTTCTAAATTGCTTCTGGCTATAACGAGCTCTGCCACGGTTTGGATTCAATAAAGGTGATGAGATACAGATCTGAAATCCCTGGGCTGAGGACGGTGACGATTTTATTGAGATGTAGCCGTGATGGTGCCGAGCCCTTTGCATCTTCAGCCTACGCTCACTCCCAGGCTTGGCTCAGCAGGACCCAGGCCCTCGTGAAACGGTTCTTGAGGTCTAATAGAATTGAAATTCCAAATTCATTGAAATCAAAAGAACTAGGATTTCACAATGTCTAATGCCTCCCTCTGTCATTGTTTTGATGCCAGGACAATAAAGCATCTTTAAAGTTAAAAATATAAGACAAGGATTAATTAAGAGCTGGAAGTCCAGACATAGAAATTAAGAGCAAAGTTGCTACGGCTGGACTCCAGTACACCACCGCTGTGTTCATATATTAAGAAAAATTTTTGAACTCTGTGATTTTATATACAGTGTCCTTTATATATTTTATTTATTATACCCTTCTCCGTTAGTTTTTTTTAAATTGCATTTGGTTGTGGAAGAAAGAAAGGCAAGAACATCTGTCCCAGGCCGCTGGTGCTTGTTGTTAAGCACATTTGAATGATGAATAGTAAGAAAGTAAACAGTTTAAAGTACTGTACCGCATACTTGTAATCCAGTGCACAGCTGTTCGAGTGATCGGGAAGGGCTGAGGCCACCACAGTGTCTGTGCATCGCTTGGTGTAACAGCATATTTGTGCATCACTTCAGGTTTACTTGGTCGGCAGCCTGCTCCATCATGGTACCGATACACAAACCCATTTGTCACGGTTTAATCATTGCCATTGGCTTTGAGGAGGGAGGGAAAAAAAAAAGGTAGGAAAGAATTAAAAGTCAGTCTCATGTTTCTAAGATCAAGATTGTTCTTTGCAGGAGATTTCAGATTAAGGGTTTATTTTTAAAGTGTGGCAGGAGCTGGTTTTGTTGGAACAGGGAACTTGTGACAGCTTAAATTCCACTTTCAAACACGCTGCTTCTTCCCAGCACGTGGAATTAGCATTTGCGCAGCTCTTCACACCAGTTCCCCTCTTCTGTACGAGATCACCTCTCCTAGATTGCTCAGAGATAACTTCAAGTAGAGCCCTTTGGAACCGTTCTGCGATTTCAGCCTTTCCGAGGAGCTGACATCAAGCGGTTATCACCCTTTGGCATCAGTCTGACAAAATAGTTTGCAAATGACGGTAGACGCTTTTTAAGATAACTGCGAGGCTTTGGAAGAAAAGGATCCTGAGCATCGCAGGAGTACTGAGCTGTGTAAATAATTATTTATATGTCATTTGGCTGGAAACCAAATTTACCCTAATGAGAGAAACCGAATATTCTGAGGCTGTGGATGCCCTTCTAGAAATTAGGGTGTTCATGGAGTTCATGTTCAGCCGGTGAGGGAGGAATAAAGTTGGATCTAATCTGTAACAGGAAGTTATTAAAAACTAATATAAAGTGTGCAGTTAAGGCTGTTAATGACCTGATAGTTTTTGGTCATAAATCTAATGATTCCTTTGGCTCGGAGCAAGTTCTGGATTAATTTGGCAAAATGTAGTGAGTGGGCACCCGGAGTGCTGGGTTGTGTGTGGATGGAAAAATGCTTCAAGTTTTGTTGGTTTGGCGATTTTCTTTCCCCCCCTTAAAGCAAACTTCTGCTTTCAGGGTGTGAAACCAGAGTCCTGCTCGCGTGTACTGCGGTGGGGATGGCTGAAGCACCCTTGGAAAATGTCATCTCCTAAAGAGCTTTCAGGTTTATTCTCTTTGCAGGATCCTGCAGCAGGTCCAGTGTTCCCTGGAGCTGGTGGGTCAAGTCATGGCAAGGGCGAGATTTTGACTTGGGTGTTTCCCACTGCCTGTAGCTCCTGAAGTGGTCCAGCCTGGGGACTTAGAACCATAGAATTGCCCACGTTGGAAGGGGCCTTTCAGATCATCAAATCCAGCCTAACTCTGACGAAAACCATCACTAAACCATATCACTAAGCAACTTCTGCCAACAAAGTGCTGTTACGGCTTCACAGCACTTGTGAAATCTTGAGCTGGTTCAAAATTACAGTAATCTGCATAAATACCAAAATTGGGAACTCTAGGCTTGGTGTTGCGATGAGGTGAGTAAATGGAGAAAAGCCAGCAATGGAGACCTGTGGCAGGTTGAGCATTCATCGACCTATGAGGCTGTTGAGGAGACCTGCCAAAGAAGTTCTTTTATACTTGGTGTCACATCCATGAATACAGCGTTTCCTTTCTGCTGAGCTCTTCTCTCCCTGTGTGCCACCTGGAGATAGTTGGGGTTTAGGGACCCAACAACCCTCGATCTCGGCTTGTCCTCCTTACAGAATCATAGAATCGGAGAACGGTTTGGGTTGGAAGGGACCTTAAAGATCATCTAGTTCCAACCCCCTTGGACCCATTTCTTGTCTCTCAATGAGTCGAAACCTGAATTATGTGGCAGTGGAACTCAGACTGGCCTCTTCAGTCCTTCTGCTATCCCCAAGGATGACTGCTGGACAGTCTGTCAAGAACAGGAGAGGTGAACGGCCGTCCAGAAAATGCTGTTGCTGCTGCTTTGGCCGAAACTTGGAGCTACATCTGCCTCCCTCCTCTCCCTGGATGGCTCCAGCGGCCACTGAGAGCCTCAGTGAATAAGCCCAGGTGTTTCCACCTGGAGCTGCCCTACTCTCGAGTTGGCAAAAGCCTGGCGGGGCTCCTGACTTGGGCTCCAAAAGCCTGGCAGGGCTCCGGACTTGGGCTCCATAATGTCGTCATCCCTGGAGGTATTTAAAAGACGGGTAGATGGAGTGCTTCGTGATGTGGTTTAGTGATATTTTTTGTCAGTGTTAGGCCAATGGTTGGACTCGATGACCTGAAAGGTCCCTTCCAACCTGGGGAATTCTATGACTCTGCGATTCTGGGTGCCTCTCCTGTCTTGCAAGGAGTCCCGTGGGCTTTGGGACCCGGCAGGTTCATTCACAGGACTTGGTCTGTAACAGCCGAGCAATCTGCAGATGTAACTCTAGTATTAGCATTCCCTGTTGTTATTGATTGCCTAAACGAGCCAACCCAATCAATTTCTCCTTCAGATTTCTTTTAAAACATATTTTACACTCTCTGCTTTGCAGTTAAAGCCCCGCAGTTTCATCTGGGACGAGTGAGATCCCTGCAAAACCTGGCACGCGGTCAAAACCTTAGAAGTACAGAAAGCTGTTTATTAAACTTCCGTATGGGTAGATAAGACAACTCGCTTTACTGGAACAAAGTTAATGTATTTTTTTTTTCTTTCCGTTAAGGTCTTAGTTGTGTAAAATTATTCTTTCCAAATACAGTGATTGTTTTTCTGACCTTTTAATTTGCAACAGTTAACTGGCAAACAGATTTAGCCCTCTTGCAAAACGGCTTTTCTCTCTGGCTCCTGCAACATTACTTGGTATGGGGTATAAATCAAGCAGTAATACATGAAAAAGTAGATAAGGAGGAAAACAAGCTTTCCAGATGCCCAAAAACGTGTATAAGTTCTTAAGCAAAATCAAATTTAAAGGGAACCTGAAAGAGTATTTTCACAGGGAGGGGAAACGTAGTGAGACATTAGCGTTGCCTTGAAACTGTTGCCTGAATATCCTTACCCCTGGGAGATTAAATATCCTTTAAAAATGCAGCATTTAGACTGGCCCCACAGCCTTGGAGTTTGGAGGAGTTGCAAAAAAGTATTAGGTGCTGCATGTCCTTGTAAGCAGGCAGGGAAGGAAGGTCCTTGCGGGGAGGCTCCCTGCAACCCCTTGTGACAAAGCTGTTCTGTTTTAATATTACTTTGTAGTGTGCCCTTTATATATATAGCACGGCAATGAAAAACAAGTAAATAAATTATGGATTTTGTCAACATACAATAAACATTAAATCTCTCCGAACTCCATTCCACTTGCTTTTTATAGTTGGCTAGAATTTATTAGGTTTGATTACCTGGGCTACACGGAACAAACTTTTGCAGCAGAAAGACAGGAGATGATCCTGCGGTCACGGCGTGGGCCGAGGGCAGACAAACCTGGAGCTACGTTCACGGTTGTCTTCATGTCGTAGGTCTGGAGCCCACTCATCAAGTGAGGAGAGCAATGCTGTTTCTGAGCCTGGCTGCACGGACCCTTGTTTATGCATTTTAATGTTAAACAGTCACCGGTAAAATATTTAGAGCCTTAAGTAAAATATAACAAGGGAGGTATTGAAAGACGGGTGTTTCCCACGCTAAAGGATGACCGCTTCAAAGGTGCTGTGGTGGCTCGGTCCATCAGGGGCTGTGTGAGAACTCACTGGCAAAGCGTTTATGCCCTGTGGGTCCACGGCTGAAGGTGCAGTAGAAAGCACATGGCTTAGAGGAGCTGGAAAATGTGGTAGTAAGTTAAAGATGAAAGGTTTTGGGCGAGATCTAGCTTGGATGAAGGATGACAGGAAGTTGTTTCTTGGGTCACTGGAACGTCTGAAGTGGTTCAGTGGGTGTATTTTACTCAAAAATATATTAGCAGTTGACCTTGACCCTAAACACCATGCTAAATTTTAGCTTCCTTATACTCTCCACTAATTTTTCAACCAATGAATAGAATTTCAAAGCAGACATGCGGATGGAAAGGCTGGTGGGTTCAGGCTTTCCACACAGGCTCTCCTGTGTGTGTTCGAATACATTTTCATGGGATAAGGAGAACTTCTGATACACTGAGCCCGCTATAGTTAATGTGGGATGGTTTAGGTGGAAGGGATGTCTGGTCTGAACCTTGCTCAAAGCAGCTTCAGAGGATATGCTTAACAAGATCATGGATAACCCACTTCTTGCCCTCGGCTTCAACTGTGTAAAACCAGGGTCCAATCTATGGACTCAAATGGGATATTTCTTCTTTCTGCTTTGTCGGGTCGCAGGGAACAACCCGACTTTGATGCTTTGTTGGAGGGAAAAACACGGTATGCCTAGAACAAATCACTTCAAACCACTCGGTGAAAGTTGTGAATAGTTTGAGCAAAAAATGCTGAATACAGGATTTGGGAAGAAAACAGAAGAGCAAAGGTCACCAGTCAGCGCGAGCTTCAGTGAAAGGTCTTGGGTTGTTTTATGTTGGAAACCTCTTAAGTGCATATTCCTGCTAATTAAAAGGCTTTCTGATGAAAGGGAAAAATATCCCGGGCTGTTGATGTATATCATCTATGGATACTCATTTCTTTTATCTGTCCTCCAGATCTCTCTATATCTTAAACTGAAGCTTGTGCATGTCAAGTGTCTTATTATTGCCTCAAGGTATTACGCTTTGGAAAGAAAAGCCAAGATCCAGCTCCTATAGCTTCTTGCTGTGATTTATGGACTACAGGTAGTGGTCTGCAGACAGGCCGTGTAGTAATGACCTGGGAAAGCTTAGCGAGATCTTCGTATGGTTGAGGAGAAGAAAGAGTGTGGGACGTGGGAGAGCTTGAGGGGACGGAGCAGTTCTGCCAGGGAATTAGGTCTGGAAGATCTTTGGTGCTCCCTAGATGAGGCACGTGTTTCTGTCTGCTTCTCAAACCTGCTTTATTCTGCTGATGTGGGCTGAGATCATCTGATGACCCTGGGACGGCATCACCTCACTGCTTCTTGTGCAACTGCGCAGCAGTCCGGGAGTGACTGTGGGGCTGCCTGTGAGCTGCTTGGGGTTCAAAAGCCATAGTTTCATAGAATGATAGAAAGGTTTGGCTTGGAAGGGACCTTAAAGATCATTTAGTTCCAGCCCCCTGCCCTGGGCAGGGACACCTCCCACTAGACCAGGTTACTCAAAACCCTGTCCAGCCTGGCCTTGAACACCATCTGTGGAAAAGGAGAGGTTGTTAAAAGTATCTGATGTGGTCACTTGCACGAGAGGCTGTAGGATCTCCCTGGGTTCAATTGTATTTGAAGTCATGGGTTGAGCTCCCACGTTCAGGAGAGTTTCATGCATGTAGACAGTGCGGCGTTGTTGCCAAAGGAAGCCGTACTGCGGAGCCATGTGTGGTTGGTGGTCCACCATCACTGGGATCTTTTCTAAAGTACAGTTTCTGCTACTCTTAGTTGAGAATATAAGAATAGCATTGATGGATCTTCACTTTGTTTCTAAAAGTGGAACCTCCAGAAGGATGTGAGAACTGGGCAGACCTGGTACGACTCTTTCCCAACTCTCCAGCCTCTGATCTTTCAACATCTCCAGGGCTTTCCGAGCCAGAGATGATGTCCATCTTATTAGTAACCGTCACGGGTGTCTGTTCTGGGACACGGCCGGTCTTTCTTTGAGCTTGTGCAGATGTTTAGCATGCACAACGTCCTGCAGCAAGGAGCGAAACCGCTTAGCTGGGTTGTGTGTGGAGAAACCGCTGTCTCTTGTTTGGTTTTGGACTTGCCACCTGCTACTTTCATTTCTTCTCCCCTTGTTCTTGCACCGAGCAGGCTGCTGCTGCCTCCGTAGCTGCTGCTGGGTCCCTCCTCTGTTACATCTCTGCACTGGGAAGGGCCTCTGCCCCAGCTTTGTGTTTGGTGATAAAGACGTGGAAGGTCTTTGCTTGTGGTCACGTTGGTGAAAGATCCAGATCTCGTGTCCTTTGCTGTTTGCAGCTTTCAGAGTCGGTGGGGGCTGGAGCTGCGGTGGCTTTTGCTCCTGGCTTGCAGGAGGATGAGTAATGTAGGGCGCGAGCACTGCTCCTTCTGGGATTTCAGTGCGAGCACGTGATTAATGATGATCTAGTTATATTTTATGACTTGTCGCTTGGCCAGTTATTAATCTGTTTAATATATTCCACGTTATGTAATGGAATTCTAGTTACTTGAGAAATTATACTTTACGAAGTTAAATGATTACTGAACTCTAAGTACGTTGCATCAGAGCTGTTACAGTTTGCAGCCAATCTTGTAGTCTTAATAAAAACACATACAATTGATTTAAGACCTATGTGTCGATAGTCAGCAGTTATTTGCTTCCTATAATTCCTAATCAGGTTTTATACCGGCATTTCCCTTGTCTTCCTGGGATGTGAGCAGGACCGATAGCTTGTTATTAGCCTGGTCGTCCTGCTCACGTGTTTAAAATACCGTCACAACAGCCTGTCCTCCAAGGCGCTCAAGCCTCCATAGTTAACGCTCGGGGGAAGCTAAAATAAATGCTCCGGATTTTTTCTTGTCCAGCTCTTTTCGAGCCCCCGGGATGCGGCTGAAGATCTCCCGCCATAAAAAGGCCCAGCTCCGTTCGCTGTTGTTTCACATCTGCCTGCGTTGCTGTTTGGAATAGAAAATGTTTCCTGTGGCATGACTGTACCATCTGGTTTCTTTCTTAATTAATGAACAGAAATATTTGTTGCATTTTTCTGCCGGTCCTGTAACATTGCTGGTGGTTGCTCTGTTTCTGTGCAGTAACGGTTCTCGGCCGTTGCTGGAATTTGCTGGTTTTAGGTAATTTTTATAACCTGATACGCTCAAACCTGTGAGTATTGTGGTTCCTCTCATTGTGTTTTCTTCCCTTGCTGTTTCATATCACTTCATTTCTGATGTGTTTTAATATTTGGTTTTTCTTCTCTTTCTTACATGTATTTTGTATTCTGATTGTCGCTTTCCTTTTCACGAGAGCCAGGTTGAGAAGAGTTATTTTATTTTTTTTTCAAAACAGGAACATCTTCCCTTTCTAGTTTTTGGAGCTTAATCCCCCTTAGACACACACCTTGCCCCAGGAATCTGGAAACACATTCTTAAAGTTTCCATTATTATTTATGTTTCCCTGTTTTTAACGTCCACTCCTTTGCATCGTTTAGTCCATTTATTGTAGGGGTTGTGAAAGCAGCTGGGACATACGTATGTATTATTTAGAAACTCAAAGACCGTCTCCTAGCGGTGAAATGGAACTTTCAAACTGGAAGCCTGAGCAGTGCAGCAGTTTGTGCATCTTTTGCGTTCATTTATGTGCACGTCCGTATAAAAATGGATGCTTAACAAGGCAGGCATCCCGTCTCCCGTTGGGATGTGCTGTAGTCACACCTCTCTCTCGGGATGTGGATTCCGGAGTTGCTCTTTGCCAGTGCCTTGGAGATGATGCTGCCATCTGGGTTCTCCTCCCTCTTTTTGCCTACTTGATTTTTCATGAATAAATTGCATTGAGTGACTTATGAGAGTCTTGTGTTGCTAATGACGGGTGCGTTATTAAGATGATGTTCTAATGACCGTGCCCATCTAAGTAATTTCTTTTGCAATAGCAGAAGCAGCGATGGGGACAAGCAGGTCTTGAAATAACGGTGGTACTCCTCTCATCTAGCTTCAGATGCTGGGATTTAGAGATATAAATTTAATGCAGTCATCCTAGGAAACCTGTGAGAGAGAAAGAAAAAGAAAGAAAATGGACACATCCAGGCAGTAATTTAATATGGGCTCCTAAAGCGGTTCCTTGGGGACCAAACCTGATCCTCTAGTTTGCGTTGGAAGAGACCTTTAAGGGTCATCTAGTCTCTCCAAGGGGATGCTTGTGGACCTGTTTATTGACTGCAGAGGGACCCTGGAATTACCAGCTACAGTTTCCAACCAGCTCTTAGGTGTCGAAGGTTGATTAAGACGAATTGCCTCCTATAGCTGCTACAAGTAAAAGTTCACAAACGATATTGGGACTTCTGTCTCGGAGCGTTGGATGGGGTAGGTAGCGAGCTTGGCTATAGAAACTGCAACGTGTGGAGTGGCTTGGAAAAAAGGTGCTCAGCTCAGTGTTTCCATGGTTGTTTTTTTAAAAGTTACTTACTTTTTCATTAAAACTCAGGCAGTGCATCATGATATGATAGAATCATAGAATCGCCTAGGTTAGAAGGGACCTTTCAGATCATCGAGTCCACCCATCAGCCTAACACTGACAAAACCCACCACTAAACCATATCTCTAAGCACTACTTCTACCTGTCTTTTAAATACCTAAATACATCTTTTAAATAAGGAGACCAATTTTATGAAAAATGTTTCAATGAAGCAAAGTCTTTGCAAGCCACAGATTAGTTGAAATACGAGCATTTGGCTCGAGAGGAACAAGGTTCAGACTGGTAGGACTTACAGGAGAGGGGACAGCTGAAGGATGTGGACATACTGTGGTCTTGGTGTCTTTTTATGGTGTACCTGCTTCAGGAGAGAAATAATTACGTTCATCTCAGGTTCGGAGGCTACCTGGCTTATTGAAGGTGCTGCAGAAAGCCTGCAGAAGAGGAGGAATTGGAGAAATCCCCTTGATCCGGTTCTAGCTTAGTGCTTAGTAACAACAGAGATTTACTACCCCTGCCTTTGTGGGGCAGGGAAGGATCTCATTATCTTGGAGTTTTACGAGTTCGGTGGTGGTCTGCAGCCTGTTGGCTGTAAACACCAGCTGTAATTTTCTGGTGCTAGTTTTTATCTCCCGTGTTGCGTAGATGTTGTCTCGCTATAGCAGATTTGCGACTAGATCTGCGCTGTGTTTTTCTGGAGGGTAGTCTTTATTTCTTAGGAGTGGCATTGGCAAAGAGGGAGGGGAGAATTTAAAAAAAGCAACAAAACGTATCGGTTGGAGTATTACCCTTTCATTTACTTTATTTCCCCAAGTCGCTTAAAGCTTGAGGAACCTCGATGAGTTCTTTTCCAATGAAATAAAAAAGATAACTTGCAATTGATAGTATTGAGAAGGTCAGCAAGCTGTTGGTGATGCTGCTGTGAATTAATAGTTGACCTCAACTTTGCCGTTTTTCTACTTAAAACACTGAAAATTGCATCGTGGGAATAATGATTTGGAAAGATAAATGAAAGCTAATGCAAACAAACTGTCTTTTCCTCCACAGGACTCAGTAATTGACGCTGGTCCCCTACCAGAAGAGTTCATGTGAAGACTGCCCATGGAAGGTCGATGCCTGCGTTTGCTGAGGCTCTAGGATTCTGTCGTTTTGCTGTTTAATTAGCTGAAGAATCCAGTTTTTCCCATGAACCATCTTTCACCTCGGGAAGATAGAGGTAAGGTTGCAGGTCTCTGTTTCTTCTTTCCTCTGGCGGAAAATGTTTAAACCTGTCATGGCGGTGGTTTTTGCTGGAGCACCTCTTCATGCAGAATTAATTACTGAGACTGCTGAAAGCAAAAGTCACCGTTTCTCCTCTGTCCTTGGCATCCTTTGGGTTGTTTTTCCCTACATGAGATCTGCCGTCAGTCTGCATTGCATTTGTAGCTACCAGAGTTGTTTTAAAAGCTCATAAAGATGAAGCTATTGCCTGAATCAACTGCGCTTTCCCAATATGTTTTGCAAAATTGAATAGCTCATTGCTGCGGTGGCAGAATGGTATGCAAAGGATTTGTGCTAAAGAATAATACGTGGTTTTGGTATGTCAGTGCTGTGCTGCAGGCTGGCTCGCGGTGTTGATCAGGTGAATCGAGTCCATGGCTACAGGATTTTAAAAGTCACAAACTTGGGAAATCAAAAGGTGTTACGGCAAGGGCTACTACAACTTTCAAAGCAAGGAATGTGTTCTCGGCATCCTTGTAGCTCTGAATAGCTGATGCGTGTAACAACTTGAACGCTTCTGCGGTTTGCCCACAGCCGGCAGTATCTTAACGAAAAATTGTTGTAATGGAGTGGTGACTCGCAAAGGTGGTAGAATATGTTTAGAAATGAACAAAATGGTAAAACAAGTAGTAGTTGGATGATGTGTTGGCTGCGGCTACTGTACAGCTGCGGGATTTGCAGGCTCTCTCCCAGGCTGGGAGTGCTCACTGCGGTGGACCATGAGTACGTGGGAGAGGGGAGGATCTGCACCCCGCTAATTCCCCTGGAAAACCAGCTTCTAGCTGACATGCCGTAAGGCACAAATTGCATATATCGCTACAGCTGCTTTTGCCTGATGAAATTTTATATTGCTTGTATCACAATTCTCTGTCTGAGATAGCTGGTATTGCAAGAAACTTTTGTGTCGGAGCTAGTTTTGTCTGGAGTGCAATGGAAAATAGGATGTTTCCTTCTGGATTGAGTGTGGCTTGCTCCTGTGCGGTGTAAATACTGGTCCCGGTAAGATACTGGTGTTGGATGTCTTCCGTAGGCTGCTTTGGCCACCTGGTTTCTGTCCTTGAGTTGTCTGCTTCCCTAAACTGTGGTGGGGTGATGGCTGCAGCAGGGACTGTGGTGGCTGGGAGATGTTGGTGCCCCTGTTCTAGATGTCCTCCCCTGATCGGTTGGTGGCTGGAAGGTGCTTCACTTACAAGTGAAGTTACTCACTCCACCCGCGACAGAAGGTAGCTAATCGGGCACCCGAGATGGAGCCAGGGGTGGGCGATAGCTGGGGAGACATCCCCCTTGCCCCGCTGCCCCTGGCTGGCAAGTGTTTGCCCTGCGTTTTTGGACAAGGCTCTTTGCTCTCTGCCTCGGTGTTTTCCACTTGTAGCACAACATGATGGCGGTAATTAGGTGTGGTTGTAAAATTTGGAAATAATATCAATTCTGTATTGCCGTGTGCTGTCCCGACCTGTTCACTCGGAGTCGCCTGGATGGAGGGGAGCTGGGGGGCTGCCCGTGAGCGGTAAGAAAAGAGCAGAGCCCTGATGCAGTGCTGGAAGTGCTGCTCTGAGTTAATTATTAAACCGCACTCTGCCCGATAAATGCACAGTCGGATTCAGGATTTTTCACCTTCCCCTCTGGACATAACAGCTGCTTTTTGATTTGGAAGCGGGTAAACTGTATCACACACAAACTAAAAAATCTTAACTTCTGTGACTTTTAAGATGTCTTCATTTTTCTCTCTGGTATTTGACCAGAGCAAGGGTTGTGAAGCATTGGAAGAGGCTGCCCAGGGCAGTGGTGGAGTCGCCATCCACAGAAGTATTTAAAAGATGGGTAGACGTGATGCTGAGGGACATGGGTTAGCGGTGGACTTGGCAGTGCTGGGTTAATGGTTGGACTCGATGATCTTAAAGGTCTTTTCCAACCTAGATGATTCCATGATTTGATAATTCAGCTTTTGAAGAGGTGACCTCGCAGGGTTGGTGGTGGGTTCTCCCCGCTACCAACCTCCTGCTTCCCAGGCACCGATTAAATCCCTGCCCAGGCTGGGCTGTATGCAGCCTTTTCTTCTTTATTTTCTCCTTCCCCCCCCCCGCCCTGCCCCAAATCAGTCAGTACCAACCAGCCACCCAGCAGTGGCGAGGTTTTACCTGAGATATCTCTTAACATCAGGCAGCTCGACGGATGCAGCCCAGGCAAGTATAGGGTTAAATTCTTAACTGTGAAATTGGATATCGTTGTGGGGAGGAAGAGTGAGTTCTAGATGAATTTTAAGGGTGAGGTGCCTCCTCGGCTGCTCTGGATTTCCCCTAATTTAGGGGACTGACGGACTAGCCCTTGCAGTTGTGTGGGGGGAGCCCTGCCTTCATCCCACCTGGCACCTCCCAGCCTTTCCTTATTATTCCCCCCCCCCCCCCGCCCCCCCAACCACCTGTCTTATTAAATTTCATTCTTTCCTCTAGCAAATGGACTTTTTTGGCTTGGCATTAAACCCAGTTGCTGTGATTGAGTTCCCATCCCCTTTATCCCACGATGGGGCTTTGAGATGAAAAAAGGTAAATGCAATTGCCGAGGCGCTCCCTCCCCCACCCTAGCCCTAGGTCTTTGCTGAGCCGAAACTCCCTCTTTATTCCTTAATGATCATATTCCTTCCACTTTAAATAGATTTCCTGCTGTTAACAGCGTTTTCAAGTGTTGCAACACTTTATAAATGGTATCTCGTGAGGGGTATTTACTGTAGGTGAGTTTCCTTGAAGTCGTAACCTCTGCCGTGCCGTTCCCTGTTCCCGGGGGCTGCTGGCGGGGTAGGAAGGACACAGATGACGGGCTTGGCACTCACCGTACTTCTAAATCATCTGTTCTTCTACCTCTTTTGTTAGTTTTAGAGAGGGATGTTGTTTCAGCCATGTGTTTGAAAGGGAGTCGTGCTGATCAAGACAAAGATGCCCGCAGCACTTTTGGGGACTTAGGAAGAAGAAATCCCAGACTTGTCTCGCCACGTATGAATTAAAGCCATTGGGGCGCTCCTGAAACCATGCTTTTAAAAAGTGAAAAGCACAAACCAACCAGAAACCCCCACCATGCCCACTGGAAAAGGCTCTCTGGGTTGCCTGGTAGAGAACGGATGGGACAAGCGCCGTGGACCATGTGCAGGGAGAGGTCTGAAGCTTCTGCTGCCTTGCAGAGGACACCCACCAGCAATAAAGCATCTTCAGGTCGGGCTTTGGTACTTCTGGTGGCCAGACTGCAGCCGCGATGACAGGAGATGTGTGTCTCTCTTTAGCTTGCCAAATACAAATGCTGAAGAGTTGAGTCTTTTTGGGTTTTTTGTGTTGTTTTTTCTTGTTTAGAAGAAAAGAACGAGCATGTGGAGGCCCACAACACGTTTCTTTTCATATTTGTCGTGAAGATGTTCTAGCCAGCTGTCACCGCTTCTATTAAAAGCGTTCTCCCTGTTAAAGGTGTTCGACTCTTGAGTCTCCCCCCATTTTCTTCCTGTGTTGTGGTTTGGTTCTGCTGCAGTCCTTGTTTGTGTAATGTTGAAATACCTCTTTCTGTTGGATGTTTCTGTGTTAGAGGCACCTGTGCGATGCTGAAGACAGAAGTTTCAAGCCTGTGTTGAGAAGAAAACAGTGTACGGGATTTCAGGTGGCTGCTAGTGACTTCGTCTCTTCTGTGCGAAATTAAGGAGGAACTGTTTTGCTACAGGAGCTGGTTGTAGTTTCACATCTGAGAACTCTTTCTGTTCCTTTTTTCTAAAAATACCATTAGATGCTCTTGTTTTCACACATAAATCCTCTAGTTGGACGGTCAGATGGAGTGCTTTGTTTATACAGAAAGCACGTGAGACACACACCTCTTCCACTAAGTAGAACCTTTCAGTGCTGAGCTCCTTCAAAAAATGAAAACGTCTAAGTAAGGATTGGGTCATGTTCCATTGAACGTTGCTTGCCCAGGAGCTTTGATTAGATCTATTTTACCTGTCTCATTTTAATATCCAGACTGCCATTCTGCTTGTCTTTTGGAACAAACCACCTCATCCGTTTGCCTTACTACACCTGGAAATTTTAAGCAAAAGCAGCTTTTTCTTACGCTTTCACATTTCTACACAAAACCAGACTAATTCTTTGCCCATAACCAGACACCAGCTGCAGAAACCCTGCCAAGGTCTGAGATGTCACTGACCCTCCACTGTTGATCACTACCTACGTGGCAAAGCTGGTGGCTTCCATGAGGTCGTCCAACAGCGCGGTTCATGTGAGCATTCCTCATCTGCAGCGCTGCCGAGTCCTCCAGGCTGGGCTGAGCCTTCTCCAGTGGCTTTTCAACCCAAGCTTCTTGTGCTGAAGCAGGTCAGAAACACTCACGTGAACTCTTCAGCTGAGAGGGTGGGATGCTCTTCACAACCTGCGAATGGGAACATCTTAATCTACCGCAGCCATTTCTACAGTGATCAATTTATCGTCGCCTTCAGTGTCCGGCTGCAGCATTAACGCAGGTTGTAATCCGTTCCTCCGGGTCTGCGGTGGTTCGTTGAACAACAGAAGCTCAATTCATTGTTGTCTCCAGCCCGACCGTGTAGGTAGCTCTTGCTGTGCCCGGGAGATGAGGTGGAAACAAGTTTGTGTCTTGGCTGAGCAGGATCGTAATCAGCATCCAACAGGACAGTAAATGATGCTGGATGTATTAATGGTTTTTTAGTCTGCTGGGTTCTCTGCTGCCCTCGAGGAATTTCTACTTCCTGGGCCACAAGGATGATGTATCATGTATTGAAAACCGCAATCAAGTGAGTCCATCAGTTTTGGGTATTTAATGATTTGCTGTTCTTTGCTTCAGGTAGTATTGGCTGCACAAGTCCTTCCTGTGAATGTAAGGTTGTAAATCGGTGCCTATTTAGTTTCTTTCATTGTTTTAGCTATTTTGGTACCTCTTTGTCAGTTGATGTTAGCTACTGCTCTGACCTTCTCAAGGGCACCTCTTCAGTGCCGGGCTTCCCGTTGGTTGTCAGCTCTCTGAAGGTGAGACACCAGCGATTGCTGATTGTCCCTGCAAGACACGGCTGTGGTTGCTGCCTCTGTAAGCCAGAGAAGTATGAGAAGTTCTGCCTTTTTTTTCATTCTTAGAAGGTGATCCAGAGGTTGGCAGGATTAGAGTCACAGAATCACAGAATGGTTTAAGTTGGAAGGGACCTATAAAGATCATCTACTTCCAACCCCCCTGCTGTGGGCAAAGACATCTTTCACCAGCCCAGGTTGCTCCAAGGCCCGGCCAACCTGGCCTTGAACCCCTCCAGGGATGGGGCAGCCACAGCTTCTCTGGGCAACCTGGGCCAGGGGCTCACCCCCCTCACACCAAAGGATTTCTTCACAATATCTCATCTCAGTCTCCCCTTTTTCAGTGTAAAACCCTTCCCCCTTGTCCCATGGCTCCCCTCCCTGCTCCAGAGTCCCTCCCCAGCTTTCCTGGAGCCCCTTGAGGGACTGGCAGGGGCTGGAAGGTCTCCGCGGAGCCTTCTCTTCTCCAGGCTGAACCCCCCCAGCTCTCTCAGCCTGTCCTCCCAGCAGAGGGGCTCCAGCCCTCCCAGCATCTCCGGGGCCTCCTCTGGCCCCGCTCCAACAGCTCCGTGTCTCTCCTGTGCCGAGGCCCCAGCGCTGGAGGCAGCACTGCAGGGGGGTCTCCCCCGAGCGCAGCAGAGGGGCAGAATCCCCCCCTCGCCCTGCTGCCCACGCTGCTGGGGATGCAGCCCAGGCTGCGGGGGGTTTCTGGGCTGCCAGCGCACGGTGCCGGCTCCTGTGGAGCTTCTCACCCACCAACACCCCCAAGTCCTTCTCCTCAGGGCTGCTCTCCATCCATCTATCTGTCATCTGTACTGGTAGTGGGAATTGCCCCGACCCAGGTGCAGGACCTTGCACTTGGCCTGGTTGAACTTTATGAGGTTCACACATGGCCACTTCTTGACCTCATCAAGGTCCCTCTGGAGGGCACCCCATCCCTGTAGGAAATAAACTGCTCCGCTCTGCTCAGTGTTGTCGGCAAACTTGCTGAGGGTGTGCTCGATCCCACCATCTATGTCATTGATGAAGATATTGTACAGTCCTGATATGGATCCCTGAGGGACACCACTTGTGACTGATCTCCATTTGGCCATTGAGCCCTTTGTACAAAGCACAGTTCTGTTTACTCAGCATGGAAGGATTTAAGGAAAAAATTATCATAAAATAATAAAAACGTAGGTAGGCATTTGTCTTGCTGGGCAGTGACACACCTTCATGGGCGTTGCCACCCTAGCCAATAGCTGTCCATTCTGGAGGAGTTTCTTCTGCCTCCCACCAGATTTTGTCTTCTGTCGGAAGCCTCTTGGATGGGGTGAAGGCAGCTGGGAGCAGAGCTGGGGACGGTGAGTGAGATCAGCTCTGCAAGAGGCACGTTCTGCTCCTGGATGGTTGCAGTCATCACTCCCCCCGGCCTGTAGTAGCTTCTGGAGAGAACGTGGCACACCATGATATGTGAAAAGGAGGTCCTTTTATCTTCCAAAAATAACAAATAAACCTGCTTAGAACTGCCTTTATGTTTGTCTCCCTACTTTTGATCTTGTCTTTGAAAGAGGAAAATTTTAGACGGGTTAAACCCTCCGTAAGAACTATTTGTACTTTCAGTTAGAGGAGTCTTTTTTATCTTCCAGTTATCACTAAAAACATTTTTTGTTTTTAGAGCTGATGGGAGTTGTGTAACCAGTTGTCAATAACTGCGGGGAGTGGTAAGATCTGTTTCTGGTAAACTTTCAAGAGATAAACACGAAACCCCAAAGCCACCGCTTGGCTGACAAAAAGCGAGAAGAATTTTTCTGGTGTTTTCAGACTTCCGTGCTGAGTTGTTGATGAGTACCTTTCACCGCCGCCGGGGAGGTTGTGCCAGCTACGTGGCTCTCGTTGCATCTCAGAAAGAAGACTCTCAATACCTGGTTGCCGTGGTTTGGAGGTGAAGGTATACGCGTTAAAACACGCGCGCACGCCGGCTGCCACTAGGAAAGGACCCAAATTTAAAGTATTTCCTGGCAGTTTTGCCCAAATACTGATTTAAATTATTGTTTACTGTTGAGTCGGTCCTGTGAGCTGGAGACAGCGGCGTCATCTAAAACAGTACTTTCCAAGAACCAGAAATACTGATAAATAATTTTCATTACAAGCAAGTTTTAGGAGCACAACGCCCATGAAATCCTGGTGATTTGGAATGCAAATCTTAATTTTGCTCCTCCTCGATCAGCATTCCTCTGCGGCATCCTGTCCTCATCTTCCCTGCCATGCCAGCGGCTCAGATCACCTCAAATGATGCTGAAAAACTTCAGAGGATGTTGCTGGTGAGAATTATAAACCGGGGGCGAAGTTTGGTATCCGCAGAGGAATTGTCCGCATCGTCCGATGCCCCGCTGCAGTGGGACGGAGAGGGGCTCGGCTGGGTCTGTGGCATTAGGGTAATTAGTACACGGGGAACTCTTGCCTCTAAGGTGGAAAGGTGAGTGATGTTTTTACATAAAATCTGTTTTTTTTTTTCACATATTTTTACAACACTTGCCCTCCTCTTTGAATTTACTGTTGGAGCTGTGAGTTAGGAGAGCACCAGCTGTTGCAAAGAGGACGAGGCGGTAGGAGTACGTAGCAAAAACCAGATAGGAATATGTGGCAAACTCCTCGTAGATGCTTTTTTCTTTTATTTTCGTAAAGACCTTAGACTCCCCTTGCAGATTTCCGAGAAGTCTTGTGAGGTTAATAAAGCCTTAGCTTTAATGTGCTTTCCCTCCCCAGCCCCGCTTCCTCTACCTTGTTATCCCAGAGTTTCTTTATACAATGAAAGGCATACATTTGTTTAATGGAGCTGTCACGAATCCCAGCTACAGATGAACTGCGGAATGTATATTAAAATATATTTGGCGAAGTTAAAATGAAATTCAAAATCAAAGGAAAATTGCCCCGTTGCTTGTTACAGTTCATATCAAAATGTCACCTGGGAGAAAGCATATTCCTTTTAGAAGCGTGAATAGGTTGTTAAGAAGGGACCAATTTTATCTGTAGGGAAATTCTCTACTGTCTTAAGCCCAAGTGTGAAGAGGGAAAGGCAAACTAATTAGCAAATTTTAATAACAAAGTAACGGAATATCAGTTGGGTTGTATGTCCTTTTTTAGCATTGGATTTATACAGCCCAGCAGTTCCCGCGTATCTGAATGTGTAGCAAATGAAGGGAAATTCTTCTATTGAGATATTTGAATAAAATACTGATTTAAGACGCCTTAAATTTATAGCAACCGTAATAGTAAATACTCCAGAGATGGAAAATAAGCAAAACGTCACATTTGAAGTGGAAGGCTTAATGTAAAAAGTTCAACAAACATTCCTAAAGAAACGCAGTAAAAATCCGCATGGGCAATTCAAACCCCAAAACTGCACAAATAAACGAACAACAAAGGGAGTGGATGTTCGTGTGCAAGGAAAGGTCATCCCAGATCTTGACGAACAAAACAAAACCCAGTGGTGTTGCTGACAGTTTATTATACGAGAGTTGTAAACTGGGAATTCTGCCCCATGGAGCTGGAGGAAGGGCAGATCAGGTGGATTCGAGGAAAAACTCCTTCACCACGAGGACAGACCCCAGAGCGGGTCAGACCAGAGACATCCTGAGGCTCAACCTCAGTTTCCCTGCAATTCTACAAAATATTTAGCATTTAAACACACAGTGTTTGTAAAGCAGAATGCAGCTCTTGGCAATGGATGAGCTGCACCTGGGGAGGAATAACCCCCTGCACCAGGACAGGTTGGGGGTGACCTGCTGGAGAGCAGCTCTGTGGAAAGAGACCTGGGAGTCCTGGTGGACAAGGGGATGCCCATGAGCCAGCAATGTACCCTCGTGGCCAAGAAGGCCAATGGCATCCTGGGGGCAGCAAGAAGAGTGTGGCCAGCAGGTGGAGGGAGCTCATCCTCCCCCTCTGCTCTGCCCTGGGGAGGCCACAGCTGGAGCACTGGGGCCAGTTCTGGGCTCCCCGGTTCCAGAAGGCCAGGGAACTGCTGGGGAGGGGACAGCAAAGGGCTACCGAGATGATCAAGAGATGGAGCATCTCTGTGCTGAGGAAAGGCCGAGAGCCCTGGGGCTGTTCAGCTGGAGCAGAGCAGGCTGAGAGGGGATCTCATCAATGCTCAGCAATAGCTAAAGGGCGGGGGGCAAGAGGATGGGGCCAGGCTCTTCTCAGTGGTGCCGGGGGACAGGACAAGGGGCAACGGGCACAAAGTGGAACACAGGAAATTCCATCTCAACGTGAGGAAAAGCTTCTTTGCTGTGAGGGTGGCAGAGCCCTGGCACAGGCTGCCCAGAGAGGTGGGGGAGTCTCCGTCTCTGGAGACAATTCCAACCCCGCCTGGACGCGTTCCTGTGCCACCTGCTCTGGGTGACCCTGCTCTGGCCGGGGGTTGGACGGGATGATCTCCAGAGGGCCCTGCCAACCCCCACCATTCTGTGATTCTGTATAATGAAAATAGGGATTTGCTAAATTTATAGGAAATAAAGTCCAGATCCATGAATGCCCATTGGAGATGCCCCTTAGGGAGCAAGGCAAGACATGACTAGTGGTCATGTAAGTGGTCAGCAGTGGAGTTTAATGACATTGATTTCTGGTAGAAATCCCTTCCTCTTTACTGCACCAGAAGCAAGCCTATGGCTTTACTGCGCATTTCTCAACAGCAGCCAATTTTAAGCTATTCAGAAATTTTGAGGCCGTTGGAAGTTGGTTGTGTCGCAGCTTCTGCCTCGCGCGGCACCGAGTGAAGCTCTGCTCGCGCATCTGCAGTGTAAAATGCTCATTAGGGGTTTCATCCGTCTTTGTAACTTCAGAGCATTAGTATTTCTCCCTGCTTTGATCCCCGCAGAAGCGAGGGCCGCGACGCCGGTGAATGTTGCTGACTCTCATCTCGCTTGAATGGGAGACTCCTCCAAATTTCGCACATTTGTTCTCTCCTCGCATTCTGCAGTCTCATCTTTAATCCCTCTCTCCCGTGTCTTTAATTCATGAAAGTAAGTAATTAGAGACCCAAGCACATGTCGGAGTGATGATACACAGATACAGCTGCAGTGGTTTTTTTCTTAAATATAATAGTATAATGTCACAAATGAGCTCCCTTTGCTCTATATTACTCCGGACTCCATCTATCTTTAGATGGAAAATACAGCTGCAGAGCGGTCTCCTGACTGATGGAAAAGCGGGGAGGAAGCTTTTCCACTTGGTGTAAGCGTATTATTTATGAATATACCATGAAGAATGGCATCGCCGCACAACACAATGGTAATCCCATCACATCCTTAGTTCTCCGGCAGATGAAAATACTTCATTACAATTAGATGTCGTTTGCTTGTTGTTTCCTGAGAGGGTCCGCAGTTAAAGCCGAGACCTTTTCCACCCCGCCGTTATTAATGGGAGCATTGATAGCGAAGTGTTTAATCAGTCGTCTACTGTACGCTAGGTCTGGCGTGGGGATGCGGCAGTGGTCTTTGAAAGTGATGGAGTAATAATGGATGAGTGACAGGGAAGAAGCAATCTAGCAGCTATTTTGCATGTTAAATATGAAGGACGGATAAATTTTACAGCTGTTAGCAATGATTAGAGCATTTGCCGACAAGTAGATAAGTCATTAAAAAAATAAAATCACTTCGTATACCACTTACCCATCTATTGTCAACACCGTGACTGTACATGGGGTAAATAATTTCAGTAAGTACTGAAATCTTATTAAAATTTTTAATTAACTCATCAGCAGACTAATAAATATTTCATGACAGCTAAGGCAATGTCTGCTCCGGTGTGGAAGAACAGCATCCCCCTCGCCAGGAGACCTGGTGAAAGCCGTTTGTCTTCCTCATGGGCGTTGCAGGTGGCTGCAGTGAACTTTCTCTTCCAGCGTGGTGGGGTGTCCACCTCTGACATGTTCTCGTTTGAAAGCTGAGGCTTTAAAGAGAAGAATAAAAGTTAAAAGCATACGTAACAGCCTAATTCTTTGTTGTTTCTAAGAGTGATTTAGTGTGGGAAAGGAGCGAGTTGTGAGACTCGTCGATTAAATTATTGCTGTGCTCTTTGATATTTGGTTTCGGTGGTGCAGCGTTTCTCAAAAATAATAGTTTGGCATTTCCTTCCTGTTTGTGGTAGGTATGTGACTTCATAAAACATGATTAGATGCCCCTAAGAGACCTTTTCGCAGGCGCATGCCCGTATCGCCCCGCTCTCCATTGAAGGATGGGTGTCACCTTCCAGCTTGACGGCCCTTTGCTGGGGCGGCCCTTCTGTCCTTCCCTGGCGCCTTCAACGCCGCCCTGTAGAGCAAGGGGAGGAATAGCCTCTATTTCTTGTGAAAAGAGCCCCCAAGGCCAAACGTTTTTAATATTAATACAATTAGTGGGATTCAGCTGGGATCACCCAGGTGTCATGCGTCTTCTAAAGGCAGCACCTCCAGCCCCAGCCCTCCCTGTGCCGCGGCAGCCAGCGAGTGCCACGCCGCAGCCCAGGCTTTTCACCGCTTTGTTTTCGCAGGCTTTAATTACGGGGGGCGGGGGGGGGGAATAAAACTCTTCACTTCTGTCATAGCGTGATGGCGTGGGTATAAAATAAAGCCGTACCCTTGCACCAGAGCGAACTTCACACCGAAGCGCTGGCGCCGTCTTATTTGCCGGGGGTGTTTGTGCAGCTGCAGGAATTGCCCGCACATCTGTTTTGCGGCCCTGAAGTTTTGCCCCATGCGCATTTACAGATTACTGTGAACTGGCAGTTTTTTTCCTCTTTCTTAATAGTTTAATAAATACCAAGGGTTTTGTTGTTGTTTTTTTTTTTTTTTTTTTTAAATACATTGAGCTTCATCTTCCCCGTTCGAACAAAACGCTGCTGGCAGCTTCAGCAGAAATGTTTTTGCCGTGCTGACTTCACGCTTGCACGGAGGATGTGTTTGTTATGTGCACAAGTTTCGGTACGTAAACTGGCCTTCGCTTTTTCCAGTTTGTGCTGGATGATACTTTATCTTCTACCAAATTCCTGGGATTTATAGCCAAGTAGTTCCCCCCCACCCCCCCGCACCTTTTATTTCCCAGCTGATGTTTTCTTTAAAAGATTGGGTTTTCTGCTTGCATTTCAGGCACTTTTGGGAACCGTTGAATTCATTAGCGATGATTCCTAAATTCATTGGACAAAGCAAGAAGTTATTTGCTCGGGAGCAGCGAAGAGTTTTGGGGGAGAATTCAACCAAAGTGACACCGGGTTACTTATAGCTCGCAGCCCTTTGTCACCTCGGTGGGATCCTGCGTCTTTCAAAGGCTGTCCTACTTTTCGGAAACGTTATGTGGAACAGCCCAGCCATTTTGCTGTATTTTCTCAGGCACTTGCCTATTTTTGTATTGCAGAAACAGCTTTAAGGAGAGCTGAGCAGCATCGGTAAAGGGTTTTAATGTGGTTGCTTCTCTGCGATGCTTCGTGAAAGGGCTCGAGCATCTCTTGCCCTCCATTTTAACAGCCCAGATACTTGCGGATCTCTTCCACTATTAATATCTGTGATTTCATAGCATCCTTTTGGACTTACTTCTGCAGTACTTTCCTCCCGAAACTCTCCAAGGGCTGTGCATTTTAATTAGTTTAGCCTCACGTTCCCTCCTCGAGGGAGCTGGACTCCCCTGACCCCCTCCTGCTTTCCCTCTCTCCTCCCTGCATTTGCCTACATGCGCTCATGCTCCGGCTCTTTACAAGAGACACTCGCTTTTCCCTGATCTAGGCACATTTACACCCATTTCCGTGGTGTGAACTTGCCCTTTTCCCCCATTTAAATACACTTGATCATTACTCTAATTTTTTTTTTAACACCCCCGCTGTATTTGGGGCAGGAGATGCACCCAGTGCATAATTTTCTCTCGGTTTCTTGAAGCCAGGGTACGGTTTGTGGTGCTGCCCCGTCCCATTTCTTCACTCTTAGGACTTAATTACGTATCTATTTATTTTTTTTTAAATGCTTTATCTTTTTTTCTGCAGTTTGTTTCAGTAATGCCGGTTGTTTTTGCAGACCTGAGGATCAGCAGCCGGAGGGTCGTTTTATCACGTCGGTCGTTCGCGTGAAACAAAACGGCTCATGGTGTTTCTGTGTTAACGTGGAGGTGATGCGGCGGAAAAGTGGTACGAAACCGAAGCCTTATCTTATTTTTTGCTGCAAATTAATGTATTTTGGGGGGGAGTATTTCCCAGCGGGTGCTCCTGAACTTGTGCAGGCTTCCTATTGCAGATGCCTTTGTTGCAGAGCTCCTGAGCTCTCTGCAGCCTGCTTCAAGGAGAAAGCCTGAAGGAGAACCTGAGTAGAAATTATATAACGAAGAAGCAGATCAGTTTTGCTGCGGTAATGCAAAAAAAAAAAAAAAAAAAAAAAAAAAGAGAAATCATGTGTTGGATAAAGGTATTGCTAAAAGGCTGCCCCAGCATCCTTGCTGGGCTGCTTTCCCTCCCCTGGGGAGTGGGATGCAGGTGTAAAGTGGTGCAAGCTTTTCCTTCAAAACCGGAAAGTGATGTTTAGATGTACACGAGGTTTCGGGTCGGGGTTTGGAGCTGACTCGAGGGGCAGGTCTCTGAGGAAAACAAACAAAAACCCAAAGACCTGTGAAATCCTTATGTTCCTCAAATGTGTTTCTTGGTAAATGTATCCAGATGGAAGTACGGTGCGCTGGGTGAATCAAGAAGGCGATAAACACACGGTAAAATGTGAGCCATTTCTATATTTGTAAGAAAGAATAGTATTTGAAAAACCTGGTCGTGGAGTAGGGGGGGCTGTTTGTCTCTATTACTGAAGCTGCTTAAAATTCAAGTTTTTAATTAGATGTCAAGTGGACAGTGTCCTTTCCAAGCCCGTCTCCTGTACCGTAAACACCGTTGGGGTGCAGCGCTTCCACGTGAAGCAAATGGCAATGTTAGCTTGGGCGAGCAGAGCATCCTGCTGGCTACCGGGAGTGCTCCGTGCCCGGCATCCCCCAGCAGTGCCGGGATGCGAACGGCATCTCCTTGTATAATCTTCTGAAACGCGTTTCCTGTAGCCGTGTGTGAAAGTTCAGTAACTCCAAAAGCTTGGACATGCCTTGAAAATTAAAGCAGTCGTTGCATTGAGCAATCTCTCTTTGTTGTTGTTGTTGTTGTTTTGTTTTTGCAAAGCACATAGCTGAGGAAGTGTCTTTATTAAGAAGTCATGTGAGGCCGTTGGTTTCCGTCTTTGAGATCCCCTGTCTCATCAGCTCGGCAAGTTACGTGGCACAGAACTGAAGTAAAACTTGGCGAGTGCACCGTGCCTTTACCCCGAGTAACCTCCGGCCGGTGCCACTGGAATGACGGCACCGGAGAGCCTGGTGAAAGGAGGAGCCCATCCTTGCACGTGCTGTGCTTGCTGATGTAATATTTACTCTGCATTTCTGTGTAGAGAAGTAGAATAGTGTCAATAGTGGCAGGTCTTAATATAAGCAGTGGATTAATAACCCGAGATGTCATGCCTTGAGCTTGCACTTCAGCGTGGAGCTCTAAAGCACACTGCGAATGGTGGTAAAGACTTTTTTCTTTGTGAGGGTAGAAGGGGCCACATTTTGGGGCCACAAAAATGATCTGGGGGCTGGAGCCCCTCTGCTGGGAGGACAGGCTGAGAGAGTTGGGGGGGTTCAGCCTGGAGAAGAGAAGGCTCCGCGGAGACCTTCCAGCCCCTGCCAGTCCCTCAAGGGGCTCCAGGAAAGCTGGGGAGGGACTCTGGAGCAGGGAGGGGAGCCATGGGACGAGGGGCAATGGTCTTAAACTGAAAGAGCGTGGATTTAGATGAGATATTGGGAAGAAATTCTTTGGTGTGAGCGGGGTGAGCCCCTGGCCCAGGTTGCCCAGGGAAGCTGTGGCTGCCCCATCCCTGGAAACATCCCAGGCCAGGTTGGCCGGGGCTTGGAGCAACCTGGTCCAGTTGAAGATGTCCCTGCTCATGACAGGGGGTTGGAGTAGATGGCCTTTAAAGGTCCCTTCCCATTCAAACCGTTCTACAATTGGGTGATTGTAAGAGTAGAATTGAAGCTGGAATCTTGGCTTCTCATATGGGTGACTAAGTAAGGATGCTTTGAGTTCATTTCCAAAGGCGCAGAGCATTAATAGCTTTCTGTGCAGCCTTGTGGAGGTTGGGAAGCTGAGCATCGTTGTGTTTCGGGCTAAGAAGACACAGGTGGTACTTGGAAATTACTCAATTGGGCATGTAACCCCAGCCTGCTGCTCCCCGGGGCGGTATCTGATGGAGCTTCTCTGGCGTTCCTGCCAAACGAGAGCAGTTCCGCTTCTTGCTGAACTTCCTTCTTGGTCACAAGGAACAGTAATTAATACTACATTAAACTGATAAGTTTTTCCTTCCTGCTGTGATTCATTTTCATTCTTTGAGCATTTATGTGATGCTTGAGAGTATGCTGGCGATTTTTCTTGCTAGCCGACCGACATTTAAGAGCAGGATATTGCTGTGTGCAATCGTAGGGGGAGTCAGATGTTCTCTAGAGATTACGTTGCAGTAATGTAGGGTCAGAAATTTGCTTTACCACTGACAATACTTGATCTTGGGCAAGGAGCTTAAATTCTCTACCTGTGTTTTCTGCTCTGACTGTCCATCTTCTTTTTTCGTTATTGGTATAGCAGAGATTTATTTGAATCAGAGTACGGGATTTCTACTTTGTTCCTACTCATAGAATTGCCTAGGTTGGAAGGGACCTTTCAGATCATCGAGTCCTCTCCCAGGCCAATGTGTTTGTATGCGAGACAGGCTGCTTTCCACCATCATCAACTTCTGTTTCCTCTCCCGTATCCCCTCTCCCCTCTCTCCGTCCCAATTTTAAGTTGAACTCTTGTTTCGTGGTGAATGGGCGTGAGCCAGAAGATGGGTTGCTTGGAGTTTCATGCTATCATGGGCCTTTTTTCACTCTGCAGAGCGCTCTAAAACAGCCCCATTCAGTTATTTTGAGATGTGCCCTTTGAGGTTGTGTTTTAGCACTATTCCAGGTTCTGGGAAGTGGAGTCCTCCCTGCAGCCCTGGCACAGGCAGGACCAGGTTTGTCAGGAGAAGGATTTATCTTCTAGTTCCCTTCTGGATTCTGCAAAGGTTGGGTTGTCGGGAAGATTCTCTGCACAGAGGTGTCACCAGCGCTCTCGAGTTTGAGATTTCCGCATTGAACAGCTTGGGAAGGAGGAGTTGTTTTCTCTGTTTGGGGGATTTCTGGAGAAGAAATAAAGCTCCTTACGCCAAAATCCCCCACCAGTCTGCAGTAATTCCTTATTTGCTTTGTTTTCTTTTACTGTTGGAGAAGGGTCGAGGATTGCCAGGTTATCTGCCATTAACCCGAGACTATATTCTGCTTTTAAAACGCAGGCTGTTGATTAGGAACGTATCATTTGGGTTCTTCCCTGTATTTCCTGGCAGCTGTTGGCAAGATCGCTTCTTAAAATTATTTTTTGGTCCTCTTTCTGAAGGTAATGTCTACCAGATAAGTGCTCTGTGAAGCTGAACGCTCCTACAATACTTTGATATGGTCACCAAGACTATGAAAATGCGAAGTGTGGCAATAAACTCATTTTTTGGAGCTACATCCAGGGCAATGAGGGGGTGAATTTAGCAGGTTAGAAGTGACGTGGCTGATTCTTTTTGTTTTAGCGTTAGTCCATGATATCTGCCTAAGTGGGTTACGCTCTGCAAAGCAGCAGAGCGAGCCCTTGAAACAAAAGTACTTTGTCCGTGTCGGGCGATTGCCCGTCATTAAAACCCCCGACCCCAAGGCTCCGGCTGGTGCAGACCTGGAGCAGCCTCCCAGGAAAGCCAGCTGCTTTCACAGCCTTCCAAAAACAGGCTTCAAAATCGGTTAGTTTGAAATGCGCCGGGTTTTGTGTTCTTTTGTGCTCTGGTTCTGCAGCGAGCCCTGCTCCGCGGGTGGGTTTCCCAGGTCTCCGCTGAAAGCGAGCAGCCAGCGGATGCTGAAGTTGGCCTAAACACAAGGTTCCTGCAGGCAGCTTCTCATAAACCACGATTTTGGGACGGGGGGAGCATACTTAGAAAGAAACCAAGCTCGCTTTATTAAAATGAAATGGTAAAACCCAAACAAACCTTAAATCTTTTGCACATCGTACTCCTATCGCGTGAGATCCGCTCACTGCTCTTGCCTAGCACAGGTCATTCCTCTTCCCGCAACATCAGGTGTACGGCCGGCATACTTGCGATGCTGAGCATTTTCTTGTCGCATAAAACATGATCCAGGATGTTTTCCTGTGGCCAGGGGAACACCAGGGGATTTTTAGTGTTTAGCGAAGGAATTTCTCAAATTCCCTGTATCTTTCGCTGCTTGTTGAGCGGGACCATTTGGCACAGAAAATGGGTGAAATTCTGTTAATTTTTTTCTGTTGCCAAGGTGCTGCTGAACCTCTTGGGAAGGACTGTGGTCCGTTGGAGTATAGAAGAAATCGTATATTGCCCTAAAGAGTTTCGTTTACAGTAGCAGAGGGAAACTGCCGTAGATAGCTGAACCTAACTTTGTTTCCACCCGGTGATCTCCGGCAATTTACGTTAACAAATGCTCTTTGTGCATTTTTTCTGAATGAGTGACCTTTCTGTATCAAATGGAGTTTTTGTCAGTTACTGTGGCTGAGGAGGAACAAGTTTTCCTCCATGGAAGACACGTGGGGATTTCCAGAAGTGCTGAATATCAAGGCCTGGAGAAGTGGCTGGTGAAACCCCCGTGGGCTTCAGTCGGGGCTTTGACATTTAACTCTGGAAATTGCTGTATTGGACCTTAATGGTTGACCCTGATGTTGGTTGCCACCACCTCCCACCACTCACCAGAGGCAGAGGGGCACGGGGGGGATCATAGAATGGTTTGGGTTGGAAGGGACCTTAAAGCCCATCCAGTCCCAACCCCCCTGCCCTGGGCAGGGACACCCCCCACCAGCCCAGGTTGCTCCAAGCCTCGGCCAACCTGGCCTTGAACCCCTCCAGGGATGGGGCAGCCACAGCTTCTCTGGGCAACCTGGGCCAGGGGCTCACCCCCCTCACACCAAAGAATTTCTTCCCAATATCTCATCTAAATCTCCCCTCTTTCAGTGTCAAACCCTTCCCCCTTGTCCTCTTGCTACACTCCCTCATAAAGAGTCCCTCCCCATCTCTCCTGTAGGCCCCCTTCAGGTACTCAAGGCCATTATTAGGTCTCCCTGGAACCTTCTGTTCTCCAGGCTGAACAACCCCAACTCTCTCAGCCTGTCTTCACAGGAGAGGGGCTCCAGCCCTTGGATCACCTTCGTGGCCTCCTCTGGACCCGTTCCAACAGTTGGATGCAGTTGGGATGGAGATGCAGCTGGAATGGGATGGGATGTTGCCTGTTTTCTCTTTGCAGCAAGACCAAGTGTTGGACCATATTTACTTGACGATGTGGGAGGGGAATTTTTTTGCATATTCCAAAGCCTAGGCAAAAGAAGATTTTTTTAAATAGCTCCTTCTATAAAATGCTGTTTATTTTATAGTGTGAGTTGTAAGTGGGGTATGTGTAGCTGTCCTCTGGCCATGATCTTCCTGGCGTGTGGCGGAGCAGGGACTCGGCACGGGGGGCGGCAGTTTAAGTGAAACGCGCTCTGGGCAAAATCTTCTCCTGTTTTGGCACAAGAAGTCGGTGAGAAATCAGATGTATTTTTGTCATGTCGGAGTACGCTGACTATTTTTACTCTAATCATTTTGCTGGATGTGCCGTTTTAAGAGGTAGCACGGGCAGTCTTTCCTATTTGTGTTTTGAAGGCAGCGAGGTGCGTCTACAGCATCTAAGCTTTGCTCTGCTTTGAGGAACGGTGAACTTGTCCGGGGATTTCACAAGGCTTTGCGCTCTGCCAAATCTGAAATTTCTTCAGGATTTAGCCCATCCTTCTTCAACTCGGTTAAGGCAGCCTTTTAACCTGAACACCCACTAGTTAGTTATTCAGATGTTAAAGGCTTTGGGTTGGCTTGGTTCATGGGAGTGGTGCCTTCTGCCTGTGCGTGTTGGATGAGGCTCTGCTCCGTAAGGAACGTGTTCAGTGATGCTCCAGCAAGAACGTTCGCCGCCGCCTCCTCCTCCTCCTCCTCCTCGTAGTGTCCAAGAGAGCCACAGTCTAGCACTTGAATGCGGTGCCCAAGTCATGATGGAGAGTTTTCCAAAAAGCATTCAGTAGTATAATCCCAGTGCCAAGAAGAAATCCAGAGAATAGGAATTAAAAATGATCGTGAGCCTGAACTGGAGCTCTGTCCCTGGCTTAAAGAGATGGGCAGAACCAAAGGAGGCTTCGTATTGGAAAGGTTACCCAGGCCGGTGGGTAAGAGAGTGTTTTCCACCATCAGCTTAAATGAAAACGTCATTTTGAGTGACTGCTGGAAAAATGGGCATTCCTGAAATTACCATATGGTTGGGATTTTTTTCTTTTCTTTTTTTCTTTCATTTTTTCCCCTTTTTTCCCCTTATTTTTTTATTTCTTTCCCTTTTTTCCCCTTATTTTTTTGTTTCCCCCCTTTCCCTTCCTTTTCCCCCTTTTCCCCCTCTTCTCCTCCTTTTCCTTACCCCCCTTTCCCCCTTTTTCCCTGTTTTCCCCCTCCTTCCCCTCTGCCTTTTTCCCTCTTCAACCCCTTCCCCCCCCACTTTCCTCCCCTTTTCCCTCTCTTTCCCCTCTTTTTCTTCTTCCCCTTCGCATGCCTTTCCCCCCTTCTTTTCCTTTCCTTTTCCTGCTTTTTTTCCCCTTTTCCAGGACGCCGTGCAGTGACAGACACTGATGTGCTCCACTGCAGATTTAAAACACTTCCCCACTCCCGGGCCGGCGTCTGACGAGCAGAGCTGGACCCGCCACCCCGACAGATGCCCGTGTGTTTCCTCCCCTCCCCTTCGCTTGCCCTTTGCCTGCCATCTCCCCACCGCTGCGCCGCGTCCCTGCGCTCGTGGCTGGGCCAACCAGCACCCCGCCTCTTCCAGTGCCGGTTATTAGATCAGCAGATGCTCGGGGACGGGGGGTACTTGTCAGGGAATGCCACGTTAGCGGTCCCAAGGTGTAATTACGCTTTGCAGATTTCTCTTGCTTTAGCCGCGTCGACGACACGCATGGATTAACGAGAGAGGGAGGGAGGTGAGGGGTTTGTAGAGCTCTTCAGCTACCATCGAGGAGTTCAAGTTCATCTAATAATTGCGTCTTATAGTAGTTGCATAGAAAGGTTTTACACGGAAAGAGGGGAGATTGAGATGAGATTATTAGGAAGAAATTCTTTGGTGTGAGGGGGGTGAGCCCCTGGCCCAGGTTGCCCAGAGAAGCTGTGGCTGCCCCATCCCTGGAGGGGTTCAAGGCCAGGTTGGCCGGGGCTTGGAGCAAGCTGGGCTGGTGGGAGGTGTCCCTGCCCAGGGCAGAGGGTGGCACTGGCTGGGCTTTAAGGTCCCTTCTAACCCAAACCATTCTATGATTCTTCACCCTTTCCTCCAAATAGGTTTGATGTGGGCTGTTCCTCCTTCACCGGTATCACTAGTTCTAATTTTTCCTACTAATTTGTCTAAATTAATCTAAATAATTAATCTAAATTTATGCATCTGCTGGTAGTTAATGTAAAAACTGCCACGTGAATGGTGGACTTTATCATCTCCATAAATAAGGCGATTGCTCTGGATAGGCTGGCTTTGGAAAAAGGAACAAAACCTGACTTGCATTGTTGGGGTTTTAATATATGATATAAAACTAAAAAAACCCCAGCCTAACAGATAGCAATGGGAACCTTGCAAAGTCTATATTTAGAGAAAAAATAGGATTTTAGAAAAAGACTTTGTTGTTTGAAACCTCAAGCCCCTCTGAGAACTGGCTAACGAACCAGTGAGGGGTTTAATTTCTGCATGAAAAAGAACGAATGCTCAAAATGTATTTTAAAGTATTTTGACAGACACTAAGGTAACCACCAGGGAAGTTAATAATTATCTTTTACTTCTATAATTTTTAATTTAATATGTAGCAGGACCCCTGGTAAGTCGGAGGTGGGAATGCCTTTCTGGTTCCTCTTAAGTATATTTAGAGGCTTAACAGAACTCAAAAATATCAGTTACTAATTGAGACAAGACCCAGGTTAAGTTAAAATTAGCTGTCTCCTCTGCCCACTGTCTTTCTCCCCAACAAAGGGCTTAGGAGCGCACTGGAATTGAGCGTCTGTTTTCTTCCAGCTCCAGCCATCCATCCATGTTCACGTGTGAGGTCTGAATCTGAAGCCGCCTTACGTCGTGGTGTCAGGTTAGGTGCTGAAATCCACTGGTGACTTTCAAAATTAAAATCATCAGTAATTGTACTCGACAGTTTATGAGGAAACTTTTCGTTTCGTGGCATCAGCCCCTCTGGGCTCATTTCCCACCATCAAACTCCCCCAAACTGGCCTCAATAATAATTACCTCTCCCCCCCCCCAATAATAAAACCAAGACGGAATGTAAAAATTTGCCACCCAAGTCAGGACCAAAAGATGATTTTTTGCCCAAAACACTGACGCCATGTGTTGAATTCGCATCCTTCAGATGTGCCACATGTTTTGGTTGGCCAACTCCAAATGTGTGGTTGTCAACAGTGGGCAAGACCGTGGTCCTTCCAAGGCCTTGGCCACCGTTCTGTGGCCAAATATTAATATTAAGCCTGATGAAGCCTGATGAACCCAACGTGCTCTATCCAATACTCCAGTATGTTACGATTGCAGAGAGGAATATAGCCAGAGTCGTCGTAGATGATTTATATCTTTAAAAGCAACAAGTCCTACAACAACTATGTAAGAATGGAAACCAAAGCCACCATGCTATAGAAAAAACTCCATTTTCCCCTTTGTTCCCCCAAATCTGAAGCAAACCTGCCAACCCCCCATTTTTTCCCCTTTATTCCCCCAAATCCCAAGCAGACCCCAGAACTAAAGTGCTTGTGGTTAGAAAAGAATAGAATATTTTCAATTGGATCGTCTTGCCACGACCATCCAAACTGGCAACAGCCGCTCCATGCAGAGGATGCTCAGTGAACCTGGGTCAAGTTAAGCGAGACCTCCTCTGTGCTCCCAAAAAGAAAATAATTCTATGTCAGAAGGCTTTAAAAAGGTAATGGAAACCGTAGTGGAAAAGATGAGACGTGGCGGGGTGGAGAACAAAGTAAAATAGAAAGTAAAATAAAGGAAATGGGTTGAAATGAAGGCTCTAACTTGAGGAAGCAGGTAAAGGAAATGGGTCATTGAAAAAAAGATAAATTGAGGGGATTGGAGGGGTAGAGGATGGGTGAGAAAATGTGGATAAAAGGTGTGTGGGGTACACCAAAAATAGAGACTTGTAAAGGTGGGTGGAGGGGGGTGGGAGCCTGCTGTGACGGGGAGCGCGGCTGTCCCCAGCTCCTCTGTAAAGGCTCGGCTGGGGACGCCCAGCCATGCTCCCTCTGGGGTTTCTGCCCCAAAATGAGAGGGGTGGCCTCCAGGCCTTCGTTTCTTTTTTCCCCTCCGTTTTCCCCCCTTTTTTTCTAATTATTTTTAAATACGTGGTGTATGTTTATGGGGCCCCTCTGTGCACACATTATATATATTGTATATAACACTTTATAATTGTGTATAGCAATGAATCATATACCTGGGTTTATAGATCGATATATTATTGATACATGAGTATATATTTATATGAGTTACATACATGAGTTTATAGATTCATATATTATTGATACATGAGTTTATATATTTATATATAACGAGTTCCATGCAGAAGGTTATATATTGATATGTAATTGTATACCAGGATATACACATGTGTACATATGTTTATATACAATGCGACTTCATTTACATTGAGGAAAGAAGGTGCCACCTTCCCGGTATGGTCACCTGGTGTGGTTTTGAACTTCTTATGAAAAATTAACTTCCTTATTAATTGTAAATCCCTCGCTCCAATGGGTGGTACTGTATCAGGCATTTACTCTATCATGCCACAGCATCAGTAGTTACCTGGCGTTTAGGGATATTGATTACAGTGGAAAAATGTTTAATTTGTTACATAATTATCCCCTGTAATTTTAGGTTTTGCCTGAATAAACTATTTAATTAGGACACGAGCTTCTAATATTTCAGGATGTACTGAACAGCGATATAATTGATTATACGCCTTGCCGGTGGAGCGGTCCTGAAGTTATTATGTAAGGACACATAACTGTGTTTAATCAAACATTGGCTAAAACCAGCTGCCGGGTGCCCAGGGTTTTTTTGGCACAAAGTAAGTAGCAATTTAACAATTACCGAGCGCCGCTGAAAATAGCCCTGTAGTAGGGTGGACTTTCTGCCGCGCATGTCAGTGCGGGCAAGGCATGTCGTGATGGGGTCTTGATTACGGAAGAGGGTTGCTTAACGAATCCATGTATCCAAGTGATGCAACGGGCTGTGTTCGGTCGGGGTTCTGCAAATTCTCCAGGCTATTTTTAGTGCCATCATGGGCCGGGGAGGGAAGGAGGTTGAGTGGCACTGGGGGAAGGGTGAGGACCTTTGAGCAGATGAAGGTTCCCCAGCAGCGTAACGGCGGCGTGGAGCACCCAACCGACCTGCAACGAGTCCTGCAACCCCTCCTTCTTCTTCTCACCCGCACCGTGCCAGCGAGCCCGGTGAAGCCCCATGCTCACGCAGGTTGTCCTCTACTCATGCGACACCAATGTGCTCTTCTTACTTGCTTGAAAGTTTCCAAAAAGCTGAGTTTACATTTTGCTGTTGGTTGGTGTTTTCTTTTTTTTTTTTTTTTTTTTTGCTTATGGAGTGCATTTCTGGCAACTTCCTCATGCCGGAGAAAATTCAGAATTGCATATAGGAGAAACTTTGCTGTCACCCAGACACTCCCCACCTCCTCTTCCTCCAGGCTGTGATGACCTTAGGGAACATTCCTCACCTTGGAGGTGAGCAGAGGTAAAACTGAACCTCACCTAAGAGTTGGCTGATGCTCGTTTGTGCTGTCCCTGGATTAATTGCTGCAGAAATAAATGAGCTGTAGGGTGTTTTGTATTAGCTTCCTCCACCCCCCTCTCTTCGTAGGTGGAGAGAAATGTCTCCTACAATGTCCTCCTACGACAGCAGCAAGAAAGGCACCCGGCCTGGGGTTAGCCACGGGCTTGCAGCTTGGCCGACACCAACCCTTGGATTTTCCTAAGCTGACGTTACCTGTATGTTTTTACATTTTTAGGGTCTGAAAGTGGGCTTTGTCAGCAATTCAGCGGTGCTGGAAACCTGCTGGTCAGATGTCCCACCCCAGGGGGAAGCCTGATGGGCAGAGGGCTGGTGGTGCCAGGAGCTGCAAAGTCGTGGGCTGCCGTGCTGGTTGGTGCACTACAACTGCAAAACTATATGTTTTCATAACTATTTAGCAGTATCTTCTTTAAAATCGTGGCAGGATGTGCTGCATGGGGAAAGTCTCACTTCTGTGGTCACGGTCGTGACAGATTCAGTAACCAAGAACAGGCTCCGGTGTGTTTTTCAGTGTCAGACTCGTGGCTGAGGCTCAGCTCGCTCAAGCGTAACAGCTCCAAAGCTACGATGGTAATTCGGAAAATATCCAAAGGCCACAAAATTTGCATCTAAGCTTACAGACTCTTACATGAGGATGTAAGTATACACAGGTATGTTTGCTTGATCTTGTACCTTCCGTCTTAGAAGGAGCGTTGCTGCATGTTTAATTCCCTGGAAATGAATGCCATTCCTGAAGAATTAAGCCTCTCGTCCTCCCTCACCCACGTGTCCCCTCTGAGTCAAGCGTGACCGACTCTTTTCACCGCCTGCCTCTCCTGCGCACCCTCCAGCAGCAAATGGAGATCCTGACCCGATGCAAGACTCTGCCCCAGCTGTTCTCTTTGGGACTTGGTGTGGGCTCAGGACTCTGCCCATGGCAGCCTGTGTGGAGCAGAGGGTCACACCGTACGTTCTGTAAGGTTAGCAGTCCGCGTCTTCGCAGCTGTGTGAAATACCCAGCAGTAAAGTACCCAGAATGTGCTGTCATTCCAACTTGGCATTAATCAGGAAGATGGGAGTCACATCACTGGGGGCGATGCGACATCTACAGTTGGGCTAGTGGTCATGGTGCCTGTTGTTGGTGGGGAGAATAGAGCATTTCAGTTGGAAGGGTCCTACAATGTTCATCTAGTCTAAATGTGAGTACAGGTGAGCTGTTTAAGGTTGCAAGAATCATAGAATCAGAGAAAGGTTTGGATGGGAAAGGACCTTTGAAGGCCATCTAGTCCAACCCCCTGCCATGGGGCATCTTCCACTAGAGCAGGTTGCTCAAAGCCCCCGTCCAACCTGGCCTTGAACCCCTCCAGGGATGGGGCAGCCACCACCTCTCTGGGCAACCTGGGATGGGGTCTCACCAACCTCACACCAAAGAATTTCTTCCTTATATCTAGTCTAAATCTCCCCTCTTTCAGTTTAAAGCCATCACCCCATGTCCTGTTGCAGCAGGCCCTGTCATTATCTTTATTCTAGGCCCCCTTTAGGGACTGGCAGGGGCTGGAAGGTCTCCGCGGAGCCTTCTCTTCTCCAGGCTGAACCCCCCCAGCTCTCTCAGCCTGTCCTCCCAGCAGAGGGGCTCCAGCCCTCCCAGCATCTCCGGGGCCTCCTCTGGCCCCGCTCCAACAGCTCCGTGTCTCTCCTGTGCCGAGGCCCCAGCGCTGGAGGCAGCACTGCAGGGGGGTCTCCCCCGAGCGCAGCAGAGGGGCAGAATCCCCCCCTCGCCCTGCTGCCCACGCTGCTGGGGATGCAGCCCAGGCTGCGGGGGGGTTCTGGGCTGCCAGCGCACGGTGCCGGCTCCTGTGGAGCTTCTCACCCACCAACACCCCCAAGTCCTTCTCCTCAGGGCTGCTCTCCATCCATCCATTCTCCGCCCAGCCTGGATTTGTGCTGGGGATTGCCCCGACCCAGGTGAGATCCAGGATAGAGGAGGGATCCATGACAGGGGGGTATCAAGGGTGGATGAGGATCCAGGAGAGCTGGAGATCCTGGACAGATGCGAATCCAGGACAGGCAGGGATCAAGGATTGATGTGGGTCCAGGAAGGATAGGGATCCCAGACAGACAGGATCCAGGATGGAGGGTGATCGAGGACGGAGGTGTATCCAGGACAGAGAGGGATCCAGGAGAGATGTGGGCACAGGGTGGGTGGGGAGCCAGGAGAGACAGGGATCCAGCCCAGCTGGAGTTCGGGGATGGATGGGGATCCAGGATGGGGGATGATCCAGCGTGGCCGGGATCCAGGGTGGAGGGGACGGCCAGCGCTGGGGACAGAGGAGCTGGAGGAGAGGTGGGTGCCTGGGGACAGCACGGGGGAATCAGGAGGGGGCCCTTCTCAGTGGCAGGGCTGTGCTCCCCAAAGGGGTCTGGTGGGTGCTGGGTGTGGGGGTGCAGGACCCCTGCTGGGGGACCAGGACGCTTTCTGTGTTTCCCATCCTCAGGGATGCTGAGCCTGGGGGTGCAGGAGCCCCTTTTGGGGTACCAGGAGCCCTCCTGGGTTCCAGGTCTCAGGGGAGCTGGGTGTGGGGGTGCAGGACCCCTCCTGGTGTTGCCCATCTCAGGGGTGCTGAGCCTGGGGGTGCAGGAGCCCCTCTTGGGAGACCAGGAGCCCTCCTGGGTTCCAGGTCTCAGGTTTCAAGTCCTCTTCAGGGCTACTCTGCATCCATCCATGTGCCATATGCCGAGGAGCTGCCGAGGAGATCCCTCAATGGAGGGGGCGTGAGCCCCAGGTAGAGCGCGTGCAGGGAGCCCTCGACGGTTATGCAGTGCTTGGTTCTTCTGGTGGTTGGCACCTCGCTGGAGCCCTACGCCTGCCGAGCCTCTGCTGCAGGGAACGTATGATGTGCCCAGTATGTTGCCAGCAGAAACTCAGGATAAGCGTGGATGAGACTGTCTGAGAAGCACAGCTGGTTACCTTTCGGGTGGTAGATGGGCTTCGCAGTGGAGTTCCAATGTCAGTGACTGACTCTGATTTTTTTTTTTTTGGAAGAAGAAATTTGGATGTCAAATTTCTACTCCCAATGTAATGGCACTTTGATTACCAAGCTTGGAATCCACCTGACCCACCTTTTCGTCCGTCTAATTTATATCTAGGCTGTCGTCAAGGTGCACAGGTAAGGAAGGAGGAGGCTTCAGTTCTTGGTCTGAGTGACTTTTCTTGCAGACAAAAATAGAATTATTTTGCTTCTAAACTGAAGCATTGATTTGGAAGGGCTCTGCTGAAAAAATGAGGTAGAATCAGGGTCTAAGATTTTTTTTTTTTCCACAAAATGCGTTGATTGCAGAGGCTGGATGACAGTTTTGCTGTAGTCACTGTGAATTTGGGGTACCCCTTTACCACCTTTCAATGCTGCCCGTGCAGTTCTCTTGCTCCTGGGTTTGAGACCCTGGAAGAGAACCTAGAGATGTTGGGATCCAGTTTAATCTCTGTAAACTCACACCTGACTCCTGCTCAGGCTGTCCGTTGCCCTGGGGTTTGCTGGGGCATCTGATGGAGTAAAATTAATTAGTAAAATCGATTACGGACGGACCTACAGAAGGACTCCACGGAAATCCCTGAAAAAGTTTTGCTTGCGCGTTTCTGCTGGAGCAGAAGATGCGTTCTAAATAATGGCATAATTCTTCTAATTATAGGGTAAAAAGTCAAAGGTCGAGAGGTAAAACCTCCATTTCTTGGTATTATTCATTAGCTTTTAAGTCTTCCTTCCTCTCTCAGCTCGGTCTCTTCCTCTCGGTGTTGCAGTCAGATAGCATCTGTCGATAACCAGCCGTGGGTTTCGCTGCGCCTCCGCTCTGCCCTGCTCATCCCGCTGACTCGCGGATCCCTTCGCTCTCGGTAAGCGCGGTCCAGGGGCGCTTTATCATCCCCCGGCACCCTGACACCCGACAGACAAATTTAACAGCCTGCTAATTGCATGCTGAAAAGGCGGCGCTGCTTCTTATCCAGGTCTGGCTCAGCAAAACGAACGCTGTATGGGGATTTAGCAGCCCCCGATTTGGAGAGCACGGGTTTTCGCTCGTGCAAAGCTTGCCGCTCTCTCTGCTGCTTCATCCCTGCGCTGGGGAAGAAGTCGGGGAGGGAAGGAGTTGGGATGGGAATGTCTCCCCTCGCCTCCCGCCCCCCCAGCACTCTTGGCACAGCTCTAATACGGTCTTTGAGAAATATTGAGAAGATCTGAAGAATTCGATGGGAACAGAGGTGTGGTTTTTTTTTTTTTTTCTTAAAGGGGTACTGTTTGGGCAAAAATAGCTTGTTTGAAGTAGTGGATTTTGCTTGTAACCATTTTCCATGTGCAGCATCGGCTGTGCTGGCCAGTGACTACAAGTCATTGTGCTGTTTGCCGAGTACAGGGTCGCGGTAAAACACTATTTATTTTTCCTTCTTTCTTTAAATGAGAGAAGTGACCCGACTTTGGATCCGACTGCATGACTGTGCTCGGCGTTTGGCTTGTGCGCCGAGACCTGCAGCAAGGTGATGCTGGAGAAGCACCTTGGTGGCTGCTGAGCCCAAGCAGCACCCTGGGCCTCCTGCCTGCTGCTGAGTTGTCCAAGGTGCACGGCGACATCATGACATGTCATCATGACATCATTATCCAGCTCTGCAAGCCCCCCAGCAGCGATGTGCACACAGATGGGGACACTTTGGCTCACTGGGGGCTTCTGGTGGCTGATGCGTCTTGCCCAGGGCGACGCACCGGCGCTGGGGAGCTGAGCGCACGGGTCTGCTCCACGCCTCGAAGCTTTCTCCTCATTTCCTCGAAATATGGGGAAAGAAATGATGTCTTCTCACCAGCACCGTGCTGGCACAAGCCGCCGTGTTGAAATAATGATGTTGGGGGGGGTGGAAATAGTCTCCCGAGTTTGTAAATCTTGTTCAGGGAGTGACGGCGTTTGTAGAAAAAGAACTCTTCTGCTGGCATGGCTTGCATCTTGATCGCAACCCGGACTGGTCCAGCCATGCTGGGAGGAGCCCCTTAACAGC
The DNA here is from genome assembly GCF_964199755.1 of Larus michahellis. Taxonomy (NCBI): domain Eukaryota; kingdom Metazoa; phylum Chordata; class Aves; order Charadriiformes; family Laridae; genus Larus; species Larus michahellis. The sequence continues at coordinate 130,386,119 of NC_133898.1, forward strand.
TATGATCGCTTTCGATATGAATTTTTGTAGGTACGGGCTTGAATCTGGAATGAAAATAGGAAGCTGCTTCTCTTGTTTGCAGGAAGCGGGATGGGGGGGTGCTGGGTTTGGCAGTCAGACGGAATACTTGCTTTTCTGGATATTAAATGCAAATATATCTCGTGCCAGCTCACGCAGGAGTCTTTGAGTCTCCCGGGTCTTGGTGTGCTTCTTTAGAAGTTAGTCTGGGCTGGAAACCTTATTGGGGCAGTACGTAAGGGCTAAAATCTAGCAACATAGACCTGTTTGCAGGATCCAGTTTTGGCTAAAAGCGACCTGAGTGTTACTATCTTGTAGTACGAATGTACGTACATATATAAAGTGCTGTGATGTGGCTGGAAACAAACCCTGGTTGAGCTAATTTGAAGCAGTTGTGAGCTTACTCCGGTTCCTTTGGTAGGATTTCTCCCTGTCCTGGGCATGGGAGGAATTGTGTTGATCTGGAAAGCAAAGCTGTGCTGTTTGTGAGTGCCGTAGAAATTCCTATACGCTCATAACGTTTGGTTAAGACGTAAAGTTTTTATAGCACAGTGACTCCTTGGGAGCCATTAAAAATACTTTGGGAAAAGACTTCATCCTTTTTTTTTTTTATAGGACAGTAAGCACTTTGAAACAGAAAAGCTCTTAAAAATACTTTTAAATTTGAGCGTGGCTTTGCTTCCCAGCTCACTTTTGGTTTCAGTTTCAGAGCCACCCGAGAAACATGATATTTTTGGACTTTAGCATTACAGCAGTCGTTAGAAAATGGGTTTCGTTTGCTTCGTGGGGTTGGTCGCGCTGCATTCCCGCTCCTGTCGGGTTACTGAAGTTTCTGGAGATGCGCTAAATGCAGTTTGCCTGTAGCCAGTGTAACTACGCCGAGGAAGCAGATCCGTGCCACTCAGGGAGAACGCAGATGGCAGCGGTCAGCGGGGAGCTGGAGTTCATCCAGGTCCAGCACCGTGCAGCACTGCCAGGAACGTGCGAGAAACCAGCAGTGGGAATGATGGAATAGCTTCTCTCCAGAGAAAATGTCTTTCTGATCCCTGGGAATTAGTAGCCGATACATTCCTGAAGCAGAAGGGTTTGCTCCTCTTCCAAGTCGTTGAGATGAAGTAGGTGCAGGTTCGCTCTGTCCTCGTGATGCTGGAACATGGCGATTCCCAGGGGGTACTTGGCCATCGATGACTTTGTCCCGGGTGCTCTTTAGCTCCAGCTTTGGCCCATCAGACCAGACCCAGGATCTCAGCTGGACCCCAGAACTGCTGGGCTGTGCTTTGGGAAGTGCCTGCCGGTGGCTCCACTGCTCTGCGTTTCCATGTATTTTGCGGTGGCATTTCAGGGTGGCGTCTGATTCTTTGGGTGAACCAAAAAACCCAGTGAAAGGCACAGTCCCTTGTCACCGCAGTAAGTACATTTTCCTTGTCATCATCGCTCCAAGCGGTTTTCACTCATGGTTGCTCGTTCCCAGCCTTTGCTGAGAAATTTGAGCCTTGTGCGACTCCCAGTATATTTTCATTTTCGCTCTTTCGGCTACTGCGATTTTAACGATCTCCTCTGCAACGCGAAACCCAGTTTGGGGGAAGTGGCTGTCAAGTCGCGATTGTTTTGGCTGTGCGATTACAAAGGGCGTTTTTAGGGGGAGTTGTTTATGATCTGGGAAGCACATGTTGGCAGAAGAACGCTGTCAAGGTCATGGGGCTGAGAACAGCTCTGCTCCCATGAAACCATCCTGATGGCTGGTCCTTTCCTGGGTAGGTCTGAAAATGCAGCCTGGACCTTTGTTCTCCAAGCTCTGGAGACTCCCTGGAGCAGGGGATGCGTTGCAGCCACACATGCTGGCCATGGGGACCACCTTGCCCACGCCCCTCGTTCAATGTGCCGTTTCTTTGCCAGCAGACTTGGCCCCTGAGGGATCTTACTCAACCTGGGGAAAATGTTGCAGGACCTGCTCTGCAAGTGAATGCGGTTGAGCAGAGGCAATATCAAATTCTGGAGAGTTTAGGAGAGATTAAGTTTAATGCCCAGAGCATTGCACGGCCTCCCTGAGAGGTGCTTTTCCAAGAGCTTCTCCCCATCATCATAGAATCACAGAATGTGTGGGGCTGGAAGGGACCCCTAAAGGCCATCTAGTCCAACCCCCCTGCAGTGAGCAGGGACATCTTCAACTAGATCAGGTTGCTCAGAGCCTCATCAAGCCTGGCCTTGGACGTCTCTAGCGATGGGGCCTCCACCCCCTCTCTGGGCAACCTGGGCCAGGGTCTCACCTCCCTCATTGTGAAGAACTTCTTCCTAATGTCTAATCTAAACCTGCCCTGCTCTAGTTTAAAGCCGTCGTCCCTCGTCCTATCGCTACATGCCCTTGCAAACAGCCCCTCCCCAGCTTTCTTGTAGGCCCCCTTCAGGGAGTGGAAGGCCACTATTAGGTCTCCGCGGAGCCTTCTCTTCTCCAGGCTGAACCCCCCCAGCTCTCTCAGCCTGTCCTCCCAGCAGAGGGGCTCCAGCCCTCTGATCATCTTCGTGGCCTCCTTCTGGACTCGCTCCAACAGGTCCATGTCCTTCTTGTGCTGAGGGTTCCAGAGCTGGACGCACATCACCAGAAAGACTTTTGTGGTGTTGCATGTGGTGGGAGATTTCAGGGCAAAGGTTTTCTCCCACTTCTCACCCAGATGTATTGTTCCAACTTGTGTGGTTTGAATGTGATTCGCCACGTCTGTGGGCAGCGTGAGGCAAGTGAAAGGTGTGAGGACCCGTTTCTGGCAGCACTGATGTGCAAGAAGAGGGGGAGATACCTCCTCCATGTGGTTTATCATTCCTCTGCTTCAGCAACTCCTAAAGCATTGTCCCCTCTCTACCAGGGGTTTATGTGTACCAAAATTGGTCTAATTGTGCAGTTTTGTGAACAAAAGATACTTTTCCTCCCTAAATTCCCCAGGATTTTTATTGGGGATGCTGAGCCATGGTGTCGGTGATGCCGGACTCCTTGCTTTACCCCAAGCCCCCGGCGTGCCACTCTCACCAGCGTGCTGCCTTTCTCTCTTGCTCTCTTTCATTCAGAAGAGATGCTCGTTTCTTCCCACACATGCTCGCAGGCTTTTTTTTGGTGAGTCTCTTGTTTGGAACGAGCTGTGGTTTCCCCAGAAGTCATATGTGGTCACATCACCTGCCTTTATGTTCTGTTACATCAGCTAGAGCTCCGCCATGTGTAGTCTGAAAGTCAGTGACCCGTTTACACCCATGTGTTTCCTGAGATCGGGACCCGCTGCACCCTCGGTGACGTGAGGAACCCGGGACAGGGCTAAAAAACAAGAGCTGGCCTGACTTCTTCTTGGAAGCAGGGTCTGCGCTATGTTCTTCCCCAGCATGAGCAAGATGTCCTACTTCTTAGCGGTTGTGTGGGTTGTAAAATCATAATTGTCGTTGTGGATTGGGCTTTAAGTTTTTAATTTTGGTTTATCAACATGATCATAGAATGGTTTGGGTTGGAAGGGACATTAAAGATCATCTCGTCCAACCTTCTGCCCTGGGCAGGGACACTTCCCACTAGACCAGGTTGCTCAGAGCCCCAGAGATGGACTTCTCCTGTGGTCATCTCCAACCCACCTCCCTCTTGAGCCTGAAAAGCAGGAGAAATGCTTCTCCAGTGAACCAGAGAGTCTTGAAGACTTCCGATGATGGGGCGTCTACCACCTCTCTGGGCAAACTGGGCCAGTATCTCACCACCCTTAGGATGTGGAGGTGCTGCAGAAACACTGCCTGGTCGAAGACTGGAGGTTGGCATGGCTGCTTAGATGAAAACTAAGTGGTAAGCAGGAAAGAAGAGTTGGTTGCTTTGGTCTCCTCAGCTGCCTGGTCACCAGAAGGGTCCATAGACCTGATGTGAAGTGGGTGGGGGAGAAGCGAAGTCCTTGCTTGTGGAGATCAGCTTTCCTACAGGGTTTGGGCTGTCACGGCTTGGTTCTCCTTAGGGCTTTCAGCAAGATCATGAAATCTCTGGCCACAGCCCCTGCTTATGAAATGGAGATGCTCATTTTTTTTCCTTTCACTTAGTCTAATCTATTCAGGGTTTGACATCTGGGGCAGGGACAATCTAATTCTGCGTATTTGTGCGGTGCCAATCATAATAATGCTCTGCTCTCAGGTCCTCTGGGTCCTGTTGTAATACACGGCTCGAGCGGATTTGGAGCAGAGGTCTCGCTGATCCGATATCCCTTCTCCGATGGCAATGGCTTAAAGAAGATGCAAAAAAGTCCCTGGAGTAGGAAGCTGCAGTTTGTCCTGCCCTGCGAAAGTCTTTCTGCTAATCTCTGGTGGCTGAGGCACGCGTTGATGCTCTGAAGAGCAAAGATGAAGATGCCAGCTTTTCTGGTCAGAGAGGCTTCATCACGGACTTCAGTGGGAAGACTCTGCGAGAAAACCAAGTGGAGGTTGGTGGTGAGGGATTACACTGAACCCAAAACTTCTCCTGGCCATAGAGGGGTAGCTGCTGGACCACAGATAGCAGCTCCCTGTAGGGAACAAGTGGCCTTTCATCTTCTCACCGCTGCATGTCGGGAAGAGGAGGAGGCGGTCTGTGCTTTTCCCACATAACGTGCAGCTTTTTTAATCGTAGCAATTTAAAAATGAAATTTTTTTTTGTTCGTTTGCTTGGTAACAATTAATATAAATAGGGCAGTGGCGAGCTGTGTTGGTGCTGGGTGTTGGGAGGTCATTGCAGTGTCCCCTCTCCTGAGCCACCGGCCAGATCTCGCCTCCGAGAGGGCAGAGATTCGGGATCCCGCTGCGGTTTGGAAGTCGGTGGGAGCCTGTTTCAGAGCAAAGGCTTTGCTGAGCAGCAGGATTTCTGTAGAAAAGAAGAGGTCCCCGGTTCCTGCTGTGTCCGTCGTTCAGCGAGAGCCGCTTGTCCCCGCTGCTTTTTTTTGTCTGCCCTCCTTTTGTGCTTCGCCTGGTGGAGACTCAGCCCTCGGTGTGATGCAGAAAATGGTCAGGGCATTTTTTTTTTGTGTGTGTGTATGTGCGTGTGCACAGATGAAAAGATTAAGCCTGTGTGTGTTTGAATCTTTAGAACATAATGAGACTGGGATCCCTAAGGTTAAGGATTGCAAAATTTCCGATGAGTTTTGTCCCTTTTTCGCACGTGCCGCCTTCAGCAATCTCAGGGTACGCTCTTCTGTAATGCAGCTATTTTATCAAATTGCTTTGCTAGTAGTATATAATTTTGCTCTAACTGCTGCTGATGGCAGCCTGGGGATGATGATGGGCGCACGTATCTTCCTTTTAAAATAATTTGTAACAGAGCGGGCTGGGTTTTTCGCATCCTGATGGTGGTGGATGGCTGGAGGCTGGCCCTGGTTTCCCTGTGCCTTGGGAGGTGGGTGCTCGCTCTGGGTTGCACCGCTGGAGGAGAGCTGTCTGCACAGCGCTTGGCTCCAGGACTATCTGTGAGATCTGTGGTGGGAACAGAGACCACCATGTTCCTTGGTGGAGACCAACTGGGATCTGGCCTGTATCCCCCTGTTGAAGACACTCTGTGTGCAGCAGGTTTCTGAGGGTGTTCGTGGTCAGACTGGGATCATTTTTCTCGTGTGGTTCTGGACGCACCGTAGAAATGCCTTGCGTTTGCAGCTGGGGATGTGGAGAATAAGATCAGCATTAAGAAGTTATTTTCTTTCCCCTCTTTGGTTCATTAGAGAAGCATTTCTCCTGCTTTTCAGGCTCAAGAGGGAGGAGGGTTGGAGGTGACCACAGAAGCCCATCTCTGGGGCTCTGAGCAGCCTGGTCTAGTGGGAGGTGTCCCTGCCCATGGCAGGGCGTTGGAACTAGATCATCTTTAAGGTCCCTTCCAGCCTGAACCATTCCATGTTTCTATGATAACCCCTGGTTGGCAATTCCTGGCGCTGAGCCTTAACCCCAAACCCGCCTTTTCCCCAAGTTTTCCTGATAACAGGTTCTGTTGAACAAAAAGAAAGTGGCGTTGCATTAAAACAGTGTTGTCATCAGCGGAGCTTTAATTCGAAAACATAATGAGCCTTTTTGATGCTCATTCCCATTTGGGAATAGGTCGGATGCTCTGGATGATCCCGGCTCAGCAGACCCGGTTTTGTTGACGGGCGCTGCAGGTACCGGGGCCGCTGTGTGCACTGCAGACGCAGCTGGCTCGCAATTAAGGTTGGTTACCTAAGCCATTACAATTAGGTAAGAATAACAAAGGCAAGACATTTTTAAAAGGAGGGCTGAACCCGGGGTGTCTCTTGATTGTTTTCTCTTGTCACGTAATTGAACCCTGAGGACCTCTCTGCTCCGTGGGAGGTCAGCTGCATTCATAACCGGTTTATAATTATGCCTGTTGTGGAACCTCTTACGAGGCATTAAAACTACAGTGAGGGGAGCAAGGAGGTATCGATCCCTCCCCTGGCAAGGGAGGGGTCTGCACATAGTGCTTTGCTCCCAACCGTGTCGTTTGTGAAGCTCTTGGGGGCCAGAAAGTGCCCCCAGGTATGAAGAATAACGTCCTTCTGGTCTTAGAAGAGCAAAGGTTGAAGAAGTGTTTTATCGATTCGGAATGGATCGGACGGCAGGACCACTGACCTCAGGACTGATGCTGTTAGTACACCAGTGTCCCCCTCAGGGGTGGTCTCTGCTCATACTGAGCTGCAGATTAATCGTCTGGTGTTTTAATAGGCTCCTGTCCTCTGGGGGTACGTCCCAAGGCGCCCTTACCTACATACCACCTCCGCTTCCGAGGCAGCCGTGAGCTAAACAAGCAGCTCATGCCTTTTCCCGAAGGTGGGCCACACACGGGCCATTTGGGGACTCCACGCTGCCGTGGTGGAATGGATAGAGACCTCCCCAAATGCCCCCACAGCAGCAAGACCAAGGCCAGGCTGGCCGGGGCTTGGAGCAACCTGGGCTGGTGGGAGGTGTCCCTGCCCAGGGCAGGGGGTGGAACAGGATGGTCTTTAAGGTCCCTTCCAACCCAAACCATTCTATGACTCTAAGACCACAGCAGCTGTCAAAATCCTCATGTTCTGAAGCCTTCCCAGTTACAAGGAAGGGGAGAGAGCCAGCAAGGTGTGGCTGTCGATCCCCAGGGGGATAAGGATGCTCCAGGTTCTGCCCAACTCTGGGTGGGATGCTGGGCGTTTGCGTTTGGGGACAAACAGTGGGAGCTGTGTCCTTACTGTGCATCTCGTACCCCGATGATATGTCCCCAACAAGGTGGGGAATTGTCATTGATATATATAAAAATATAAAATAATAATTTTTATATATATAAAAATGCATATATGCATTATGTAGCAAGTCTTGCTACTGGCTCAATAAATACCTCCATATATTTTCCAGAAGAAGAGATAAAAAGGTGTCCCCATTCCCCCTGAGCGCCCACCTCTGTCCCCTGCAGCGCACAACGAGCTCTTTTTCACAGAGCCAAGTGCATTGGAGCATCGTGTGTTGTTTTCAACAGCTTTCCCTGTACCATCCTCCCAGTTGACTCACCCCCACTTCAGCAAAATAAAAGGAGGAAGTTTTATGATGACTGTGGTTTTGCAGTCGTACCCTGATTTGTATAATTTTGGCTTTGTGCTTGGATTCCTTGGTTGCCGCTCCAAATTCACGCCGTCTACTGTGTACCTGAGTCCTTTGGCGTGGGCGTTTTAGGGATTTAGGAGGTAGAAGCCTGCTCTGATTTTTTTTTTCCCCCTAAGTTTGCACTTCTTACTGCTGAATATCAAGCTTGCACTGCTGCAGAGTTTATAACACATGCCATCCGTTGGGAAGAACATCTTTTGTTTTTGTCGCTTAGCAATTCCAGGCTGAGTTTCAATTTCAACAGCAGAATTTACCCTTCCCTTACCCAGAGCTCGCGGAGGTTTTGCATCATTAGACGTGTTTTCTAGCCAAGGAGGTCTTGCAGCTGGTAGGTACGTATGTGATGTGTCCGCGGTTGTCCTGTTGTATGTGGTGGAGGAGATGAAATGATGGTCAGATGTGTCCACACCTGGCTTGGAGATGGTTCTTGGGAGAGAAATGCAAACTCTTACCCTTGGATGTCCTGGCTGAAGCCCAGCCTGAAACCTGGAGGAGAATAAGCCTTCGCATCTGGAGCACTGGATCCGGTTCTGGGCTCCCTGGTTCCAGAAGGACAGGGAACTGCTGGAGAGGGGACAGCAAAGGGCTACCAGGATGCTGAGGGGACTGGAGCGTCTCTTTGATGAAGAAAGGCTGAGGGATTTGGGTCTTTTCAGTCTGGAAAAAAGACGGCTGAGGGGGGACCTTATCAACGCTTGTAAATACTGAAAGGGTGGGTGTCAGGAGGATGGGGCCAGGCTGTTCTCAGTGGTGCCCGGGGACAGGACAAGGGGCAACGGGCACAAACTTGACCATGGGAAGTTCCATCTCAACAAGAGGAGGAACTTCTTTGCTGTGAGGGTGGCAGAGCCCTGGCACAGGCTGCCCAGAGAGGTGGGGGAGTCTCCGTCTCTGGAGACATTCCAACCCCGCCTGGACGCGTTCCTGTGCCACCTGCTCTGGGTGACCCTGCTCTGGCCGGGGGTTGGACGGGATGATCTCCAGAGGGCCCTGCCAACACCTGCCAGTCTGGGATTCTGTGATGCTGTGATTCGTTTTAGGGTATCCCTTAGTGGGCAGGAGCTGGGTTCCAAAACCAGCTGCCTGGGGTCTCCGGGTGTTGGCTATGGATTTTTTACTTATCTCTCCAGAGCAGAACCTTAAAACGTCAAGGTGGATGTGCACAGAGGAGTTTGCAGCTGCAAACTTTTGGTGGTTAGAATAAAAACAGTGATTTTTAGCACTGGTAATCACGTTTAACATTCAGAAATGAGTGATTACTGGCCCAGCTGGTACTGCAAATAAGCTCCTGCCTGTTACCTAGTAACTTCCATTTCAAGTTTCTTTGTTGGCAGTGTCCTGTGATGTCGGATTACCACGCATCCAGGGATGAGGAGATATCGTCCACCTACTGCGCAGGAGAAGGTTCAGAAATTTTGGGGTGATATTTGGTGAACTGATTATGAACCCTAGACCTGGCCCGAACCATGTGTTCTGCAACTTGCCCGCCCCATCCCAAACCCCAAGGTTTGGCCGTGCCTTTGCGCGCTCTCCTGTCTTCCTTGAGTAGTTCGTGCTGGTCACCAGGGTGGCAGCTGGCTGAAGGTGTAGGTTTTGCTGTGGCTCCTAAGGGTGGTTGTCACCTTTTTCCTTCCAGTTGTAATGGTGACAGGGATGGTTGTGTGGTAACATCTGGGGTTGGCCACCAAACCAAAAATGGGAAGATCATAGAAGAACAGAATGGTTTGGGTAGAAAGGGAGCTTTGAAGATTATCTATTCCAGCCCCCCTGCTGTGGGCAGAGAAGCTGTGGCTGCCCCATCCCTGGAGGGGTTCAAGGCCAGGTTGGCCGGGGCTTGGAGCAACCTGGGCTGGTGGGAGGTGTCCCTGCCCAGGGCAGGGGGTGGCACTGGATGATCTTTAAGGTCCCTTCCAACCCAAACCATTCTGTGATTCTGTGATCTTTCACTAGACCAGGTTCATCAAGACCCCGTCCAACCTGGCCTTGAAACCCCTCCAGGGATGGGGCGGCCACCACTTCTCTGGGCAACCTGGGCCAGGGGCTCACCCCCCTCACACCAAAGAATTTCTTCCCAATAGCTCATCTCAATCTCCCCTCTTCCAGTGTAAAACCCTTCCCCCTCGTCCCACGGCTCCCCTCCCTGCTCCAGAGTCCCTCCCCAGCTTTCCTGGAGCCCCTTGAGGGACTGGCAGGGGCTGGAAGGTCTCCGCGGAGCCTTCTCTTCTCCAGGCTGAACCCCCCCAGCTCTCTCAGCCTGTCCTCCCAGCAGAGGGGCTCCAGCCCTCCCAGCATCTCCGGGGCCTCCTCTGGCCCCGCTCCAACAGCTCCATGTCTTTCTTGTTCTGTGATTTAATGTTTTGCTGTCAAAGCTTCAGCTGCCATGAATTTGCAACATCTACACGTGCATGTAGACACCTCTGTAAGCCTTGGTGCCGCTGATGCAGAGCAGGGACCGAGCAACCACGAAGCATCTCTGAGATGAGAAAAGTTGGGATGAGTTGTGTTTTGTCACCAATTTCTTCCTCAATAAGTCCAGCCTCCAGGCTGGGAGGGACTTTGGGCTTTTAAACCCCATGTTGGTGTGTTGGAGTTGGTAGCGCGGAGGCTGGGAAAAACATCTTGCTCACCACTGTAGCTGGCATGCCCGGAAGAATGTGACACGCTTAATTAAGTTCAGTTTTTATTTAAAGTTTGCTCTTTTGGACTGGAGTAAATAGAAACATTAAGTGCTGACAGTTGCTTAAACTAGACATTTACCATGAACTTCATTTTGTAGAAGCAGAAAGCATAACCTAGCGACATTTCCAGTTTCCTATGGGTTTTTTTAAAGTGGTGGAAGAAGCTGGGCTGGAAAGTGCTGAATTGGCTGGCTTCGGCAGACACGCAGGCTTGAACGCGCAGCTTGGTTTTGTTGCTTTCTTTAATAAAACAAAGCTATTTTGTTCTCACTTTCCCATTCAAACATTTACCTCGGATGCTCCTTGGATGCTGTTTGCTACCTGGAGAGGGTGGGGAACCTCTCTGGAGCTTGGCTGTCAAAGGATGTTAAGGCATCGATGTGGATTTAATCACCTTGGCAAAGCGCTGAGCATCGCGTGTCCATGCTGGATTTATTCTGCTCAGCTCCAGCTGTGGTGCACAGGCACATGCAGGTGGGCCAGAGAGATGCTGCTGCTGGAGAAAAGGAGCCCATCCCTTTTGTGCCCTTGTGGCCAAGAAGGCCAATGGTCTCGTGAGGGCATCAAGAAGAGTGTGGCCAGCAGGTGGAGGGAGGTCATCCTCCCCCTCTGCTCTGCCCTGGGGAGGCCACAGCTGGAGCACTGGGGCCAGTTCTGGGCTCCCCGGTTCCAGAAGGACAGGGAACTGCTGGGGAGGGGACAGCAAAGGGCTACCGAGATGATCAAGAGATGGAGCATCTCTGTGCTGAGGAAGGGCCGAGAGCCCTGGGGCTGTTGAGCTGGAGCAGAGCAGGCTGAGAGGGGATCTCATCAATGCTCAGCAATAGCTAAAGGGCGGGGGGCAAGAGGATGGGGCCAGGCTCTTCTCAGTGGTGCCCGGGGACAGGACAAGGGGCAACAGGCACAAAGTGGAACACGGGAAATTCCATCTCAACATGAGGAGGAACTTCTTTGCTGTGAGGGTGGCAGAGCCCTGGCACAGGCTGCCCAGAGAGGTGGTGGAGTCTCCATCTCTGGAGACATTCCAACCCCGCCTGGACGCGTTCCTGTGCCACCTGCTCTGGGTGACCCTGCTCTGGCCGGGGGTTGGACGGGATGATCTCCAGAGGTCCCTGCCAACCCCCACCATTCTGTGATTCTGTGATCCCTCTTTGGGGAGAAGCTGCAGGTTTCTGGAGGAGTTCTTGCCTGCTTGAGCATCGAGATCGATGTCATGATGGGATGTTTGTCCTTTTAAATAATTAGTAGATGATAAGATTGGAGTTGATAGAGGAAGATCTTGTAGCTGGTCAGTATAGGGCGGTTTGTGGGGTTTGTATGTAAAGCACGAGGCGCAGAGGAGTGGAGGTGGCTGGTGGTCCCATCTGATCTGCTCTTGTTGCCGTGTCAGCTCTCTCGGTCAATAGAGACTTTTGCAAGCTTTTCCAAGGAGGTTTATTTGTTATGTTATGTTTTATTTTATTTTAACAATTCTATTCCATTCCATTCCATTCCATTCCATTCCGCTTTAATTTTAGTTTATTTTACTTTATCTAGAAAGTTCTCGGTTTCCGGTGTTTTATTAACAAATACCTTGGGGGGAAAAAAAAAAAGATACTGAAGTAGATTAACCTGTATTTGGTGGTTCTTTTTGTTGGGAATGGCTGAAGGTCGGAGAGCTGGGGCTGGGGCTGGGGTTTGCCAGCCGTGGGGTGATGGATGAGCAGCGCGTGGGGTGGGGGGGGTTTGCCAGCCATGGGGTGATGGGGGTTTGCCAGCCGTGGGGTGATGGATGAGCCGCACGCGGGGCTGGGGCTGGGGCTGCCGGCGGGGAACCGTCTCCCCCCCCCGGCTCGCTTGTGTTCCGCAGCCTTCGTAATTAATCACGGTGCCCAGGAGAACGGGCCAGCAAATGAAACTGCTCTCTAACTTCTGCAAATTCGGTGTATTCCAAATTCTCCCTCTTCTTTTAACTCCGCGTTGGGAGAGCTGGGTTTTACTGGGTTTGTTTCCCTTTTTATGGTGACACCGCGTTCGCTTCCGCCCATCCCACTCTTCCAAATCTCCTTGGAGGCGAAGAGATGGAGCGAAAAAGACACCGAAGGCAGGACTGGGGTGTTAAGCCCAGGTTACCATCCATGTTCTCGCAGAAGGCAGATGCAGCCAGGACAAAGACATCTATTAATCATTCATTTAACACAGCAGCTGGAATCAGATTCGTTGCTGGAGCCCGGCCATTCCAGCAAGGGTAATTATTTTGCTGCTGAAGTTGTAAAAAATGGAACAGCTGAAGGGGTGGAATTTGTCGGTAAACTCTTGAAACTTCTCGTATTTCTCAATTATTTGATTTTTAATTTATATTATGCACTTCCCAATTCCCTCCAAGACTGCAAAGAGCAGAAAAACTGGAAGTATCCCCTGCAACAACCGCTGTGCTTTGAAACAGCACGCTCAGAAACTTGGTTTTTCAGCAGGTGATTGGGGTTTAGTCTTTAGCCTAGTTTATTCCTCGAGTGTAGAGGAAATAGGGTTTTCATTTGGGTGCTGGATTTTTGGAAGAATTACTCTCTAATTACAGCTTTCATCTGTTTTCCTTCTTTCCCCTTGTGCCACCTCGGTTTCAGCTGGACCACGTAAGGTCTCTGCGGTCAGTGGTCAAGACCGTGTTTATTATACTGGTGCTTGCGCCTCTAGTACCTGATTTTTTTAAATTATATTTTAATTTTTTGTACACCTCAATGTTACTGCTCCGCATCCCCTGACATTCTTTCCTGCGTTTTCTCGTCTTCTCTGCTTGGCCGTTCCAAGGCCGTGGTCCTGCAGGCTCTACCGTGCAGATAACAGCATCTTCCCTGGACAAAAAATCACCGAATCACAGAACGGTTTGGGTGGGAAGGGACTTTTAAAAGGTCATTTAGTTCCATCCCCCTGCCATGAGCTGGGAAAATGCTACTTGGACGTTATTCTTTAATTAAGTTATTCTGCAGCTGTATCTATATAGGCTTTTAGTTCTCCAGGACTTCATTCCATATCTACCTCCAGCTCTTTTTTTCTACTTTTTCCTCTTTTTAATTTTTTTAAATAATGTTTTAGACTATTTGTGCTTTTTTATCCCTTGATACAACACCGCTGCAGTGGCTCCAAGCATTTTCTCCTTTGCTGACGTCTTCTGGAGCATCATTTCTGTATCTCTCCATCCTACCAACACACATTATTTCAAGGTCTCTTGTTGGAGTTTCCTCCCTCCGTGGCTTTTGGAGCGCCTTCTCCTCCGGCTCTTTGATGTCTGTACCTCTGCTCTGCAAATCCCACGGTGGAAATGGTTTTGATGAAAAGAATCTGAGAACTGATGTTCCTCTGAGCGGGGCAGCAGAGGATGGACCTTCCTTGAGGTCCCTGGAATCAGGCGTTCAGATGACGCACTGGTGGCGAAATGGAAAATATTTGGATTTGGATCAAAAGAGGCATTTTACAGCCCAAACACCGTAAGGTTCCCAGGATTTTTGCTTATGCTGTTCGAAAAAAAATAACATGCGGACCTTGATGGTGCCTGTGATGTGACTCTTGGTATGAAGATACGGCGGGTCCCCATGTCCCTGCTTGGGAAGAGTGGGTGGGACCAAGCTCCCCCTGGCCGTGTCCCTTTGCTGCAAAGCAGAACGCGGACAATAATTTGGTGATTTTGGTTTTCTTTTCTCCTGAATTCCCCCTCCCGCCCCCCCCAGCTCCATACCTGGGCCAGGCTCATCCAAAATTTTAGCAGAATATCCTGTCCGTGGTCCACATTAGCACTGGGGAAAAGAGGGGGGGGGGGGCGATCGCTGCCAGGATGATGCGCAGCCCGATCCTGGTTTTATCCCGGATCTGAGTCCAAGCTGACATTCAGAGGAGCCCCTTTTCCAAGCTGGGAAAATAAAAAAGCTGTTGCTTTTAAGTGCAAAAATGCCCGTTTTGGATGGAGCAGCCGCAGGCTGGGTCACTGGGCTGGGACGTGGGAGGTGCGAGAGGGCTGGTGTGATCTGGGGAAAGGAATTTTTCTTGCACCTTACTTTTTCCTCATGTGAAATGATAATTTTTCTGTGGTGTAGTGGAGGGCTGTGAGGCGAAGTTTAATAACATTTGTGGCACGAATGATGGTGGGTTACAGGGATACGTGGATCAAAAACCTGCCGTGTGTCTGAATTAATAAAAAGAAAAAAAGCAGCAACATCGCTTTTGATTTCAAGAGGTTTATATTTTCATTTTCTAAAAAAAAAGAGGATCCCTAGGACGGGACCGGTTCCGTTCCCAATCACAGCAAGCTGCGAGCGTTGCTGCTCTCGCTCGCTCCGGCGCCGTCGGAGCCGCCTGGCAGGTGGTGGCATCGGTGGCTGCGGCGCGTGCCCTGGGTTTCGTTAGCGGCCAGAAGCACGGGGAATGGACCGGGAGGAGCTGGCGGTGAGTCCTTTCGCCCGCGATGGCAGCGGCACCGTGTGCCGGCGGGCGCCGAAGGGCTCGGGGAGCGCACACCGGGGGGAGCGAGCGGGAGCCGGCGAGTTGATGGCGGCATGGGCGTCATGGGGGGGTGCGCAGGCGGCGGAGCCGGGGAGCTCTCGGGTAAGGGACCAGGGCTCCGTCCCCCTGGGGTGGGGGGTGGGGTGGGGGGTGGGGTGGGGGGGTGGGTTTGGGAGCGAGCGATGGGGTGTCCGCGCTGCCTGCGCTCCCCTGGCTGGGATGCTGGATGGAGGGCGGGGGGGGGGGAACCTTTGCTGTCACTTTATCCAGCATTTCTACACCAGTGCAAAGAAAAGCCGGCGTCCGGCTAATGAATGATATTTGCATTTTCCAAAGCCGCCCTCCCTCAGGCGTTTTACTTGGGATTTCTTTTATGGATTGAACTTTGCTGAGGCTGTTGTCGGTGCTGCGCCCTCGCGCGCGGCGGGGCCGGCGTTGAATCCAGCCGCGCGCTTGGGGAAGAGTGTGCTAAGTAGAAAATGACGTATTTCAGCGGTGACCTTGAAAATCAATGTGTAAATGTTTAAGCTGGGTAGAGCTGGCATGGATCCTGACGGCGACTTGCAGAAGTAAGGACGTTAGTTTGTTTTTTTTTTTTTCTTTTTAAAAAAAAAAAAGCATTCCTCGTTGAAAAGAAAAAAATGCTGATTGCTTAATGTTTGTTAATCATTGATGGGAGAAGTAAAAGCAGCAGGTGAAGTTAATGATTTCACATGTGTATGGGTCGCCTTTAGCAAAGCCTTGCACAATTTGAAGGAGCTCTGCCCCTTCGAGGTTGGCGGGGGGTTGCTGTGTCGGTGGGCTCTGGCACGAGGTTCTGTGCTTGAATTTCTCCTGCCTTTAACGCGCTCCACGGATCTGGGACCGTCCCTTCCTCCATGGCACCAGCACCCGCCGCCCCAGAGTTGCTGGATTCCGTAGGGTGAATAAAGACAGTCGTCGCCTCGAGCTCGCGGCGTGGGGGAAGGTGATGTCGGGCTTAACACCGTAAACCCGACGTCGGCAGCGCCTTGGGTTTGGATGTGCGTCGCTGTAACAGGCTGGAGTGATGGAGAAGGTTGTTTAGGATTTATGTAAACCTTTAAAACGCTGCATAAATTGTAGCCGGAGGCAGCGCTACACCTTTCTTGAGTGGCACGAGCAAATTCCCGTTGCCAAACCTGGCTCTGTCTTTTTTTTTTTTTTTCCCCCAGTTTTTTTTATCGCTGACGACATCAGCGCATCACTAAATAGCACAAGGATAAGGTCCAAGCGTCGGGTATCGTGATGCTGCTCTTGAGTCTTATATCTCCATCTGCTTTTTCAGAGCTCTTTTGTTCACCCCTTGTAAATTTTTTATGTTACTGATGTAGGTCTTCAATCAAAAAGGGGCACCGTGGCGCCAAGAGAACCCTTTTTGTCATGAAAAACGCAGGATCCGGGCTGGTAAGGCAGAGTAGCAGAAAGTATTGTGTATGTCAGAGATTGGTTTCAAAGATGGTACAGAGAGATGGCGATTTGCCAAGAGGGTTGAGAAGGGCTGGGACCCAAAAGCAGGTCCCCCAAAATCTCAGACTCACACCTGTCACGAGTTTGTTGTGTCTCGGTGGTATTTGCTTTTTTGTATTCTCCGCTGGGCAGTTCTTACCTCATCCTCTAGGGGTTCTGTGTACGTGTCGATGATGGTGGTGGCCAGGGTGAGATCTTGGTGAATGGCGTATTGTGGGAAATAACGCTTCAGCATTGCATCAGCAATGAAGCAAGTCTCCGTGCAAGACCTTAAAACGGGGGAAGGTGATTTGAGTTTGAAAAAAATCCAATCCAAACTGAATTTCATGGATCTATGCTCATATTCTCATTGGGACCAAGATGTGTGTTGGACACAAGCTGCTTCTGTCCAAGGGTCAGTGCAAGATTCCTGGAGGTGGGATGGAGGTGCCAGCTTGTGTGCTCCTCACACCTCCTGGCTTCTTCCTCTGAGGGTTTGCGTGAGCCTCTTCATGCCTTGGAGGAGCTGACGGTGGTCAGTCCGTCTGCCTTGTCCCATCCCTCTGGCTCACCAGGATTTCCCCACTGTTTTTTGTCTCCTAACCTGGCTCTCCTGACACCCTGCAAGTAGACGTGTGCTGAGATCTTGAGGATGTGGTAACCTGGGTACCATCAACATCTGCCATTTTTTAGCCTTTCTGCTGCTGTTTCTTCTTTCTAGTGCTTCCACATCCACCATCCTCCTTCACCCCGTCAGATCATTCTGAACAGTCACAGTTCTCCACGGTTTTGAGTTCCCTGGGCCTTACCCACCTCTGGTATGAGATGGAAGGACTTGACTCTGCTGTTGTTGTTGGTCCCAGCTGGAAACCCAAAGGAAGGAAACTGGTGTTTTGTCCCTCTCGAGTGGGTGAAACTGCATCATCTCTGATAGTTGGAGAGGTCACCCTGGACTTGGGTGGGTGAAGCAGGCAAATGTTTTGGTTCATCGGCGTGTGCTTTGCTTGGCGGCCAAGAGGATCTGCATTGATGCCAGCTGAGGTGGAGCATCTACCGTGCTTTGTGTTTGCCATGACGTTACCAACCACACCAGCAACGGTGATGTTTCCCCAGCACCACAGCTCCCAACAGAAAGACAGGCGTCCATGTGTGCTGGCTCCTGGTGCTCCGGCTTTCCTGTGGTTGCTGGTGGTGGTGAGACATTGTGGGGGACTTCCGATGCCCCCATCAGCAGAGAAAAGAGGTGGTGGAGGACAAAACCCCTTCCTGGAGCTGGGCAGCGCTCCAGCTGGGCAGCTTTTGTGCAGGGAGGGTCAGGAACCAAAAATGTGGAGCCAACTCCTTGGTAGGTACCAGCAGACGTAGGGTGTCCATGGCTACTGGGTGTCCTGGGACATCTTCCTGGGGTGGTTCAGGTGGCTGTGACAACCAGCGTTGAATTAATTACATCGAAAGCGGGTAGATACCTTAGCAGGATGAGAAATATTTTCAAAATTGGTGGTTTCCACCATACCCCATTTTGGAGCTCTGATTTAATGCTTAAAATGAAAAAAAAAAAAAAAAAAAGATTTAAAAATCAGCTTTTGCATCATGGTTGCTCCCAGAATGACAGCAGGGAAGCGGAGCTGGGAGCCGAGCGCTTCCTAACAACTTGCCAGACTTTTAAAATTTTCACACTTTGTACTGCGGGCATGTTCGTTGCTTAATTAGTTTGACTTTCATTATTCTTCCTGGCAAAAGCCATCAAGATCCAAAGGTTGTTCAAAGGGCACAAAGTGATGCAATTATTTTTGCTCCTTTTTTACCTTTCCTAGCAGGTTTGTATCTCTGACATCGTACCGGGGGGGGATGCGATGCTGAAATATCCTCCTGTACCTTGCTTTTGCTAAGAGTTGTTTTGAACATGTCTTAGCCTGGCTTCTCAAGGGAGTGCTCGTTACGATGCTGAACGCCGTGACTTTAGGATTTTTTTAAGTGTACTAATCATAGTTTGGGTGGGAAGGCACCTTAAAGCCCCCCCAGTGGCACCCCCTGCCCTGGGCAGGGACACCTCCCACCAGCCCAGGTTGCTCCAAGCCCCGGCCAACCTGGCCTTGAACCCCTCCAGGGATGGGGCAGCCACAGCTTCTCTGGGCAACCTGGGCCAGGGGCTCACCCCCCTCACACCAAAGAATTTCTTCCCAATATCTCATCTAAATCCCCCCTCTTCCAGTGTAAAACCCTTCCCCCTCGTCCTATTGCTATGTGCCCTTGTAAAAAGTCCCTCCCCAGCTTTCTTGTTGGCCCCCTTCGTCGCCACCTCTTTTACTGCTGCTGTGGTGTTACCAGCGCAGCTACAAAAAAAAAAAAAAAAAAGTCATTTCCAGCGGTGCTGCTCCTTGCAATGATCCCTGGCTGTGTACGAGTCTCAGCCCCTTCCCAAAGCGCTGCTCCATCTCCCTGGGGCTTAGTTAGCGAGCGGTGTTGAATTCCCCCCGGTCTCCTTGCACAGACCAACTCCACCCCTCGAGGCATCGAGAAGCTCCAGCCCCATTTCCCCCTCCCTGCATCCCCAGAAAATGAAGATCTCTGTAGCCAGCAGGGCTGGAGAGGAGGGGATTGGTTGGAAACTTAATTATCAAGCCTGTTTTTAATTAAATGGGTAGCTTCAACTGTTAAAGTAAAATATTTGTGATTCGAGGTGTGGGATACAGCGTTATCTGCCGGATCTGAGGGTTGGAAGTGGTGTGTTTGACGTTGTGGCTGCTGCTGAGGTCCCCGCCGGGTGAGATGCTGCTGGGCTCCCTGCGGCGTCCCACGGTGGCCCTTCGTTTTGCGGGGCTCTGAGCGCTCCCATCCTCCTCTGGTCTTTGCGGAGGAACCTGCTCTGCTCCCGGCTCTTTGGCAACCACAAATCAAGTATCCGAGGTAGGCTTAAAAAGTTTCCCTTCTTAGAAGAGGCTTGATGATACCAGGATACATGGATGGACGGGTGGGATTGCTCACCACATCCATCCTCAGCTCCTGCTTCTCCTTGCGGTGGTTTCCAGCCGGGGTGAGATCCTGCGATCCAGCTCTGGACTGGAGCACGGCTGCGCCTACGTGGAGAATTTCCTCTTTTCAGACATGATGAGTGCCATGTACAGTGTCTTCTTCTGACGTGCCTCGCCCGAGGCTCCCCAGTTGCCCAGGTAGCTGTCAGCGGCTCTTAGGATCCCTCCCCGTGCCGATTTTATCCGTGCTGCTCTCTGGACCTGTCTGGGATTCGCATACAAACGGGAGGGACGCGGTGTGTACGTGCATGTCTGAAATCAATAGGAATTATCTGTTGCAGGATATTATCTGCTGTTCTTGTGCTTGGGTGTGTGGTCTGAGGTCTTGGAGGACTGGGAAGGGCACCTGGGCACCAGTTTGCCACTGGTTGGACGCATCTCCTGCTGTCACGCAGCCCAAAGTGATGAGTGGATGTAGCGGCAGCGCAGCGCTCATGACTGGTAGATTTTTGTCCTTGCACAGCGGGATTTACAGTGGCGTTTTCCACCCGTAGCATCTCCCCCTATGGCTGTCATCCTCCGAGTAGTTGATATTTGCCAACGTTGTTGGGCCGTCTGTCCGTCGAGCAGCTCCTGAAGCAGTTCCCGCAGGCTGAGTTTTGTAGGGGCTGGTGTTTGCGGGACAATTTGTGGCTGGGTTCCTCCTCCTCTCATTACCCACTTGCTTTTTAAGACCTGGAAAATACCTTTTAAGAGTGCTCCCCGGCACTGCGCTGGGAAAAGCTGTGGTCCTGGAGGGTGACGTGCAAACAGGGCGGGCACGTGCAGTCACGCCGTGACTTCAGAACGTGGGCAGAAGGATGTCCAAGGAGGACAAGGGACATCAAGCAGGTGCAGGGGGGCTACTTTGCTGCTCTTCGAGCCGTTCTGAGCCAGGCTGCCGGCTCTCCGCCCGGTTAAATCTGCCGGTTGGGTAGGGGAAGAGGGACGCTGACTGCGGTGGAGGGGCTGGAGGCTGGAAGCTGGGGAGAAACGGGGTGTCTGCAGGGTGTTTGGGCGGCGCTGGGAGAGCCAAGGTGCCATCCCGCTCGGCAGCAGCATTAAATTAAGCAAGTAGTGGGTGATGGAGGCTGGTGCCGGGGGTTTAAAATGCCAGATAGCTTCCCAAAAAAAAAAAGGGCCCAACAGTTTACGGGCACAACACGCTGTAATGTAAAATAGGGGTAACCCCGGCAAAGCTGCTGAAGTTAATTGTGTCTTTCTTCCTCCCTCCCTCCCTCCCCCCTCCCAACTACGTTCCCTACTGCCTTATTTACCTCTTAATTATATCCCATCTAACTGGCTCTGTAAACACCTCAGGGCAGGGATCCTCGTGTTTTGGAGGCGTCTGCTGCAGCTGTGAGTGATGGTAATAAGGGATTAATAATGATGCAATAAGCTACGACTTTGCCTCCGTTGCGCACTACTGTTGCTGGGTGGTGGGTTTTTTTTTTTTTCTCCCCTTTTCCTCCATATGGTTAGTCTAAAATATCAGCTGAGAAGAGAGGGAGGGGGTTTGAAATCTAAACCCTTCACAAACGAAGATAACTGAAGATGGGGAAAAAAAAAACCTGCATTTTTGAAGTGGCGTTCCCTGCAGTTTGCTCAATTCCTCTCGAAAAGAGGGGTCTCTCCAGCCTTGCTTTTCACCCCTCCTCACTCTGCTCATCCCTCTCGTGCCTTCTCCTCCTGCTTTGCCGTGGCACGTTGTCGCCGTGTATTGGGATAGCTGTGACCTCTGCAGCTCGGAGCTTGTGGGTGGAGAAATAAAAAACATCTCAAGCAGGACTCCAAAGAGCCAGGTAAGCCCCTGCCACCGGCCGCGGGACGGTACCACCGCAGGCTGGCATCCCTCGCAAGGATGTGAAAGTCCTGGTTTGTCTTGCCCGGGATTAGACCATGGAGTTTAATTTCTGAGCCTGACTTGAATATTGGATGGCGTCTCAGAGGCAGTGGCCACTGCATCCTCCCTTTAGAGCATCGTGTATCTGGTCCTGCTGTTGCTCAGGGCCTCTGAGTATTGCTAAAATGCAAATAAATATTAAGGAAATGAAGCCATCTCCTAAGGTATTACCTGCCATTCATTGCTTTTCCATAGCTTTCTAGAAAACCCTTTTTTTTTTGTTCTCCGCCTGCTCCTGGATGCCTGAGTATTTGTAGTAAGCAGGGGCAAGTGGCTGCTCTTCGGAGCCTTGTCCGTGCATCAGCGGCAGCTCCCGGCTCCCCTCGCTCCGGAGTAGCAGGAGTTTGAAGGTCATGAAACCATAGTTCTTCGGAATCGGTGTCGGCTGCACTGACCCCTGGTGCGATGCCGGTGGAGGAGGTGGCGGCCGGGGGGCTGGTCCTGCCCCCGAGTTGGGAGGCGGTGGGGGGCTGCAGGTTGGGACGTTGTGGAGGTGTTTTGGGGCTTCTACTGTAACCCGAATGGGCATTGCCGGTGGTGGTGAGGTGGCTGATTTCTGAAGCAAACTACTCTGCAGCCACTTTAATGAAAATAAATATAAACCTGTTGCAACCTACTTCAGTCTTCTTCCCAAAGACAGATTCCGCTCTAATTAGTCTAAATAATTCCTGTATTTCTTCTGCCATCCTCCTTGGGAAGCTCCTCGACAATCTTGCTCTTCCGTGGTCAAGACTTATCAATCTGGGTCATGCCCCATCCCTGGAGGGGTTCAAGGCCAGGTTGGCTGGGGCTTGGAGCAACCTGGGCTGGTGGGAGGTGTCCCTGCCCAGGGCAGGGGTTTGGAACTAGATGATCTTTAAGGTCCCTTCCAACCCAAACCATTCTAAGATTCTGTGATCTCAATTTGAAAATCCCCCGCCTTTGCATCCACCGGGAGGATCACATAGGGATGGCACAGCCAGCAGCGTGCTGTACGCAATCCAGACCTGTTGAGTTCAAGCAGCTTCTCCTTTTTGCTGGGATTTGGTCAAACTGCCCCCACTTTGTTGTTTTAATCTTTTTCTTATAAATCCGTTTAATTGCTTTGTCGTTCATGCTGCTCTTTTAGGACCAATTGTTGCTATCTGTCTGCCGAGAAGGTGATCTCAGCTGTGCCTAATCCTCTGTTTGCTCAGCTAATTACCCACAGATACCTACCAACGCCGTCTAAAATCCCAAACCCTTCATTCTCCGTGCTCTGCTGACAGTGTCCAAATATCCATGAGTGCTGCTGTGTCGTTGCTGCATTTTGTATAAGTTCCCATCCAATATCTTGCTCGGTATTATCTGCCTACTGTTAAATATTTGGAAAAAACCCCATAACACCACCCCAACCCAGTAAATGGCAGTAGGAGCCTCTTCTTCCTGCAGCTGAGGCTTTTCCCCCCTGTGACTGTTGACTAAAGTTGTGTTTGACCAAGTTTCATCTTGTTTCCTCCCATATTTTTCAACTCCCTGGGATGCTTCATAATCCGGTTTTGTTCTCAGCGATGGTTACATCTCTTACAAATCTTGTACTGTATGCAAATTTCAATAATTATGTGATCCCTAACTAAGATAATAGATAGAAGAAGGCTTAGCAGATATCCTGTGAGCACCATCAGCTACCTCTCCCCCATGCTGCTGGGTATTTAAGAGGTCCTCGGTGGTGCTCTGCAAACCTTTTCAGGCTGGTGGAAGAAGAGCTTGTGCTGGGACCGCTGCCTTTGTATCTCAGTTATCATCTGCTCGACAGCAAGATTTGTTGTGATATATTGTTTATTTTTTATCGGCTTTGAAACCCCCACCCCACTGCAGGCGCTCAGGAACCATCAAGGACGCAGCCACGTTTCTGTAGAGTAGGTTCAGCAGCAGGTGAAAACAGTCTTCATCCCTTTTGGCAGCAAAATCCTCCAGGATATACTCTGGAGGCTGGAGGCTTTCCTTCATCCTTGTGAGAAGGATGGTGACCCCATCCCACCTTCTACAGGGTGAGGAGGCGGTGTCTGCCCTGGATCAGGCACCAGCTGTGATTCAGAAGCTGGTTGAGATCTTCTGGTCACAAATGGTCTTGTGTAGCTCTAAGATCTACGCAGATGAAAGGCAGACGTGCCGCTTCTGTCCTGCGTCACCTACACTTGGGTAGAGGATAAGGACGGGGCTGGCGGCGGCTTGAGGATGTTTCTTTAACACCAATAATCCAATTATCGAGGAATTTCTCTGCGTAGATCTTCAGCGGGTTTCATAAGGGTTTGGCTTCATTTGGAAAAGGCTGATAATGCTTTATTTTTTAAGCTGTATTTTTCTTTTGTTGTGGTTTCATTTTTTTAATGTGTCCCTCTATGGCCTTTCAAAAGATTTACTTTTGACAGAAAAGAAACCCAATTCAGTGTTTTTTTTTTTTTCATTCTATGTTACTAATGGCTTTCCTTCTCCATCTAAAAAGCTTCAGCACGGCACTGGGCTTGTCCTGCTGATACGGTTGGTTACGTGAGGGTAGGACATCAATTGTGAAGGTGAAGCACTCACTTGCTTTGATGGATTGTTTGCTTTGGACATGAATGAATGGGCGGTCCTAACGTCCTGGTGAGCAAAACCTTCTGCTGGTGGCACCAGCAGAGAGGGACACTCGTCCCTGTCCCCATGAGCGCCGGTGGAAGTGATGTCCTGCTCCCAATGCTCTGGAGGGATCAGGGAGGGTACAGGGAGCTCCAGTTGACACCTCCGGCCCTGGTCTACACCCAGGCCAGGGGGTTGTGCATCTCCACACCTTCTTTGGTCCTCTCCATTGGGTGCTTGGGTGTCTGTGTGGTGACAGAAGGGTATTGACGGGTGGTTTTGGGGTGGAGAATTGAGTCCAGAACCCTGTGGGGTACACCTCCAGTGTGGGTAGCACGTAAGGACTTTAAGGAAGCAGACCGTTACTGGAAGTCCAGCTTGAGGCATGCAGGATGCCGTAGATGTTTTACCATAAGATTTTCTAAAGCTTTGTCTTCAGCAATCAGCCTTTTTATTTATTTATTTTTAATTCTATGGTTAGAAAAAATGTGCATTTTTTTATCCTTTAGCAAAATCCTGGTGATGGCCAACACTTTACCATGGGTGGTTAAACCAAGATGATATCCAAACCAGGATGATAACCCTGCCTCGTGTGTTAATCCTCAGGTAGTTAGAGATCAGGCAATCTAACTAGAATTTTATAATGAGATAGTCGTCGAGGGGTTAAAAAATACACTCTCTTATATTTTTATTTTTGGTGTGCTCATTGAATCTCGGTTTGCTCTTTGAGCTGTCGCCTTCCAGACTTCTTCCACGGCAGCCAGCCGTCAGCTTGCATCTTCAGAAGTGGAGCTGTCAGTCAGGAATTTAGCATCAAGACTAATAAAATTGATTAATTTATTCACAGGGAGACCACAGCAATCTTTCCAAATGAGCTCTATAATGCAGTGCTTTGTTTTGGTAAGTGAAAAATTCTCTCCAGCAAGATAAAACGTCATTTTGGAGACAATGCTGCGAAGGCTTTCCTCCCACTTGCTTTTCGTGAGAGCTCGGAGATGGTGGGGTTCCTGCAGCCGGGGTGTTAGTGTACCCGTGCACAAGGCTGAAGCGTCTCCTGGGGTTTTTCAGCCTCCTGTTGGACCCACCTCTGCAGTTGACCTTGTCCCTGTGAGAAATGACAGTAGACAGCACGAGAAGACAGTGGACCATCTTCAGGCTTGTCCAGCTGGAGAGGGCATTGCAGCTTCTCTTTGGGAAAGGTTCCTGCTGGTTCTCAGCGTCGCTCACGTTCTCGGTGTTAGATATCTTGATTTGGCTCTTCCTCACTCTAGCAAGGGCTGATGGCTGTTGAGCTCAGTAGGGCCATGCAGAGGCGACAGCAGCGGGATCTTCTCGGCGTCACTGTGCTCTTCTGAGTTGTGCTGTTGGTGGAAAATGATGATGCCCCATCGTTGGAAGTGTTCAAGGTCAGGTTGGACGGGCCTTTGAGCAGTCTGATCGAGTGAAAGATGTCCTTGCCCGTGGCAGGGGGTTGAACTAGATGATATTTAAAGGTCTCTTCCAACCAAAACCATGCTATCATTGTATGAAAAATTCACATCCCACTCAGCTGGGTGTTGTCAGCTCCTCTCAGGATTATATCTTGCTCTGGCTCATTCAACCTTGGTGCTTTGCCTTTTCCTTTCCCAGCGAAGACTATTATTGAGGGTTTCTTCTGTCATCTCTCCTCCTCCGCCCACTTAAGTCTTTTCACATTTTCACAGCTCCCATTAGTGATCCTCAACGTTTTGGCTTTTCTCTCTCAGACGAATTGAAGCTGGAGATCCTGAGAGAATCCCGGCAGTGTGGGCACCAGAAGTCCTACAGAGGGCCTAGCAGAAGCTGACCAGAGGTGGGCAGTGGAAACCAGAGGTCTCAGGCGGAGGCAGGAGAAGCAGCGGGCCGTCTGTGCTGACGTTTGCAGGGACTTTTTGTTGGCTAGTGCCAGAAGCACCTGCAGATACTGCTGATGGTGAGAACGTGCAGGAGAAAGCAGAAGTCGTCCAAAGTGTTTGACTAAAAGCAGGACAGATGTGAGTAAGCAAAATAAAGCAAGAAAGAGCAAAAGAAAAAGGGGAAGAAGAAGAAGTGGCCAGAACTTGTGCTAGTGCAGTAGCCCTCTTTTAGATATCTTCAAAGCATGGTGACAAGGTTAGACGTTAGGCCTGAGATCCCAGCCCTCCCACCAGTTCAGCTTCTTCGCATTTTTGGTCTTAGCAGCAGATGTAATTTATATTGCGTCAGCGTATGGTGTCTTCCTTTCTGTCTGATCCGTCAGGGCACTTGAGTTTGCTCAAGCTCCTCACTCAGACATGAAGATAGAGCTTGATCCAGGACCTTCCCCCCACCGGGGTTCCTCCAGTCACTGGTTTTTGCTGGGCTTTCGCCTGAAGTTGACCCAAAGGAAAGACAGGTGTGATGGGCATCAATTGCTGGATTTTAAGGAGGAATTTTAGTTTGCCTAAGTGCAGCGTAAATGATAGTTAAATACACTTTGTGTTTAAAAAGTGGGGAGTTTTGTGGCTCTTTGGGAGCTGTCAGGGCTGCTCTTTCACACCGCACCTTCCCTGAAACGTGCGGTTTGGGTGCACATTTGGAAGATGGGGTTGCTGGATCTCCATGACCGGCATTACGGTGGCTCTCGCCGGGCTGCTGGAATATTTGCTCTGCAGCTGCAGGCCAGCACTCCGGGTCTGTTCTTTAATCCATGTGTTGGAGGTATCCAAGATATTATGCAAGAACAGAAACAAGGAATAACAAAATTTGGGTTGCGTGTGTATATATAGATAAAAAAATCCTGCAAATTTTGGAGAGAAGGGACCTGTAGCCCAGCGTCCGCCTACATACAGCAGGTCCGTCACCAGCACAGCATGGTTATGGCAGGCTCATGTGGAGCATGGACCCACATGCAGCTCCTGAAAAGGGGTTTTTCCCTACTCCATCCTGCTCTCTGCCTTCTGGTCGGAGGCGTTGGAGCCGGCTTTGCCTGGAAAAGCCACGACCTTGCTGGTGGCCAAGGGCTGTCTCTGCTGATGGGGTTCCCATTCCACGGTCCGACGTAGGATGCGCCGGTGCCTTTGCTGCTGGTGAGTTACGGTGGTTGTTATGAAGCCACATGTGCTTGTGCCGCTGGTTAATTTGTGCTACATGAGAACCTGATGTATTTGTACGTTCTGCCAAATACTTTCTTCTCCCCATAGAGAAAATTGTGTAATTGCAACGTGTAATTCACGAGCGTAATATGAAACTAAGTGTGTAATGTTCTGTGACTGCGAGGGAATTAGCCTTATTTTTCCCTTTCAGGAGCTGTATAAATTAACCCACTTTTCCTATCAGTTACTGGGAGAAAAGGTTATGCTTCTTGCAGTTATGTTTTGTATCTTATCTCTGCCGCAAACATTGCCAAGCGATGCTCGTTGGCGTCGAGACACGAGCGGCTCCGTGAGGAAGACTGCTCAAGGATGGCAACTGAATTGCATACCCATTTCTGGGTCCACCTCAGTTTGTGTTTGCAACGTGTTCCCATTATTAGTGCAAAGAAATTGGGGGAAAAAAAAAATACATATTTTGCATTGTAAGAACAAGGTTGCTGCTTGCAGTGTAACGGAGAGCATCCTTTCCCAGAGGTGGGACAGGGCTGGTGTAGCGGGCAAGGGGTGACCCCCGTGTGGGAGCCCACCACGAGCCCTTGCGCCCATGTATTTTTAAGCAAAGCATTGCCATTTTTGTCATCTGCCGGCTAAATTTCCCTCCCTCTCGCTGATCTTAGTGTGCTCAGTGGCACTAAAAGGAGGTGGGCAACGAGAAAAAATATTATTTATTATTAAAATTATACACGCCGAAGCTTGACTCACCTTTTCAGGGGGTTTCTTGCATTGCCGCCGTTTCTCTCCGTCGCTGTACATTCATTTATCTCACCTTGCTTCCTGCCTTGATGCCTCCAAAAGTATTAACCGTGCATGATGCACCCTCGGGGGGATCTGGTGGGGCTGTCAGCCCTTGTCCTGAAATGAAAAATAGGGAAAGAAATCCAAGCGGGATGGCACTGAAGCCCAGATCTTTAAGAGAGACTTAAACTTCACGGCGTCCTCCGCTGTAGGGACCACTGCAACCAGCCCACCGCTGGGCTGGTGGTTCTTGGTCAACCCACGTAGCTTTGGTTTTCCCCTCCCGTGGACGGCTCCGTGTCCGCTAACAGCAATGGTAGCATGCCTTTCTTCCGTTTTTTTTTTCTGGATTTGCAGAAATATATGGATGCAAACGCTCGCGGAGTACGTGCTGACATTCGTGAGCAGCCCTGTAATACGGCAGTTGGCGTGCTTTGGGAAAACAGCTGGTGTAAGAAGAAATTTGAATTTCTATTGGGCTTTTAATGAGGATAAAAAACAAAGCGGTTTTAATACTCGGAGATCTTTACATGGGCTTAAAATACCTGATCAGAGTCATTTTGAAGGGAAAGTGATGCGTCGTCATACCTTTACATGGATGTTCCCCAGGGGTGGAGCAGGTGGAGGTGGTGGAGTAACTGGGCTGATCCGGAGTTATGACCCGTACAAGTTGAAGATGGTGGGTTCCCATCTTACCTAGCACCAAGGCGTCTGTCTCTTAAACGTCTTCCATTGCTGTCTGCGCTGCTGAAATGAATTCTGGCTTGGTTTTGTCTAGGATCTTGGCAAGAGGGTTGACATGGAGAGGGAACGAGGCATGGCTGAGACCAGGTGGGTGCCTCTATTGACCCAGCTCTTAGAAAGGAGCCGGCTCCTGGTTGAGAGGAAGCCCAGCAGCAAAGCTTCGTCCCCTGCTTGCCCGTAGCTCATTCTGCTGAACCCCAGGACTGCAGAGAGGCTGGGAGTTCCCCATCCTGAGCACCTAAAGGTGGAGCTGAGTTCAAATAGCGGGGACACCGGGTAGTCACACCAAGGGTGACCTGCTTGGGGACGGGGACAGTGCCACGGCAGCAGCGTGCTCCTGTCCCAGCTCCTACCAGCTGGTGGGGAATGGAGCCACAGCCACAGCTCAGGAGGGACAGCCTCAGGAGAAGGGGCTGAACAAGTATCAAAGCAACTTGCGGGTGAGTTTTCCCCGCAGTGCTGCTCAGAGCAAGCGTCGTGAGCAGAAATTCAGTAATACTGAAATTCAGATGGCTGTCATTTCGGATGGCAGCGTCTGATGAGACGCTTGTGCTCGTTTTTGTGGGGTTTTTTTGAAAAAAAAAAAAAGAAAAAAAGAAAAAAAGTTAGGTGCTTCAACTTCATCGTGTGTATCTACGGTCAATTCTGATCTCTTGAGTCTGGAATTATCTTTCGAGCAGCCACCTTCCGGGGAAGGCGTGGAAGAACCTGTAGGAGAGTGTGGTTTAGTGGGAAGATCTTGAGCTGATGCTCAAAGTTGCTAATAATTACTCATCAGCATTTCAGCGCTGCAGAAATGAATGTGGAGCGATGAGGTGCAAGACAGCACCTTCTGAAGGCTTTGCTGGAGCTGGTGGGCTCCGTTCCCCGCACCCTGGGGGCAGCAGCATGAAGGATGGCGGTGCAAGGCAAGTCGTCCTTTTTCATTTTCCCACAGTTTTTGTAATGCAGCAGAAGGAAGAGTTTCGTTGCCGTGTTTTTCATCTGACCCCCACGATTGGTTTTGGTTTGAGTTGGTGCCCCGTCGTTCTTCCAAACAACAACCCCAGAGGCAACTCGGAAGGTGAATCCTGGAAAGTTTGGGCAGGTAGCAGAAGTGGTGGGTCATCATTTACTCCTGAAAACCCTGCGTGGTGCAGCGTGATTCCTACCGAGCTTATGTGCTTTATTTTTGGGGTGGGGTTTTGTTTTTTTGGCTTCCTATTTTCTAGCTGTTTTCCCTGTGCTTGGGTGGGGGCGGGGATTCACGGTGGTGGCACGGAGATGCTCGGACAGAAGTGGGATGCCGAGGGGTTAGAAAATCATGTGCTGTGACAGTCCCTGCCCCTCCGAGCACGCGATTTAATTAAGACAGACAACAGATGGCTCCGACAAACAGATGTGGGTGAGCACCAGGTAACAAGGAGATGATTGCAATTAGTGTAATAAGCAGCACATCAGTTATCTCCTGTCTGTTGTATTTTAGCTGAGGTGAGTTTTAAAGAGAGCTTGGGAAAATAACAGAGTGGCGTTGTGGATTTTCGGAGGTCTCCTTAGGCATCAAATATTGATTTCCCACAGCTGGATTATTCATTTTCATCGTGCTAAGGCAAAGCCCTTTCCCATATTTTCCCATTCATTTGTAAAACAAATTGGCTGCTGGAATTATCCCCGGGCTAGAGGGGAATGACTGCTGTGAGTTGCAAATATGACGGAGATGATGGGCGTATTAAAATTCACACCTTCTCTTTGGACCGTCGCCTCTCTAAGGATGATACTTAGTCTGCAGGACATTGATTTATAGACCGCTTTCCCTTCTTTTTGTGTTTTCTAGGGATCGTGTAGAGAGCAAGCACTTGCAGAGCCGGTGTGCCGCTGGCCCGTGCTTTCATCCTTAAGGAATTCACTTGGCTGCGCGTATTTTTGTTACCATATGCAGAATTCCCTTTGGCCAAATAGGTTCGGTTTTATGGGTTGGACGGCCCCTGTTAGCTTTCCAAAGCAAACCATTTCTTGCGGGCAGAAGGTGATGGAGAAGCCTGGATTTTGGACAGCAAAGCTTGTCTTCTCCGTTGCGCAGTATGGAGAAGTTTCTAGTGCTCAGAATTAAAATTACAAGAGTAATGGGGCCCTGGGAGGTGGGATTGATGTCCTGTCTCTACGCGGTCGGTATGAGGTTCACTCCTTCCCATGGCTGCTCTGCAGAGGACACGGGTCTGCAGGACCTGTGGGTGAAGGACTTGATTTTCGGTGCTGGCTGGCCCACCATGGCCAGCTGTGAAGCCAAGGGCTACTCTTATTCCCCGTGGGCACACCAGCTGGTTGGCATTTCCTACCTCATCTTCTGCAAAACCTGCAGTGGTGAACACAGGGTGGGTTTGGTGCCAGGAGGTTGGTCTTCCACCGGGATGGGTTGGGTTTCTCTGTTAGGGGCGGGGAGAAAACCCAGCGGGGTCTACAGGGTGGGAAGAGACCTTCAGCTCTGCCCCCATCTCCTCATTTGGTCCTGAAGAGCAAAGAGCTCCTCAAAGGTTTGGTGCCAGGTCATGGACCGCTGCTGGGTGACGTGTCCTGGGATGCTCACTGCGTGTCGGAGCTTTGCGCTTCCAGGGTGTCCTTCGCACGGGGATTCAGAGCACTGTGTGAATATTAAGCCAATTAATTCCCGGGGTTTGCCAGCACTCGGGGAGCTGCTGGTTCGATAGTCAGGAGTTTTCCATCCTTGTGTAAAAAAGGAAAAAAATGTGTGTTGGTGGAGTCTGACCCGGTAAACAGCTTGGAAGAAATTAAATTAAACTCTGACTTGTTCCCTGCGTCACATCCCCAAAATCCAGAGCGTGTGTGCGTCCCCCTTGCCGGGAGCACCGGTGCCATGCTCCCCAGGCTGCAGCCGCCGTCCCTGCTGTGGGAGGGTCTGGACCCACAAGACCTTGGTTTGTGCCTCTGCTTCCCCCTGCGACCTGGGACGAGGCCCCGTCTCCTGCCACGGCCCCCTGAGGATGGGAAAAATGAGGCGGAGAAGTGAAATTCACCTTTTTAGCTGTCAAAATGTTGAATCTTTCATAACGTTAATCTCTTGCAGATCAGTTGAGTGTTTGATCGGTGGCTTTTTCACCTGTGTTGCATCAACGATGTTTGAACTTACCTCCCTCGTGGCATAGCAGGAGTGGGGTATAGAAATGACCTGCCCGGGGCCGCCCGACCTGCCGTGGTCCTTTCTCCTGTGTGCTGGTGGCAGTGGAAAGCCTCTCCTGAAGGGTGTAGGCATCTCACACGTCCTCCCTGTCCCCTGCCCCGCGGGACCGGCGGGTGGGTGCAGATGCGGGGAATTGAGATGGCAGGCTTTCGCTCCACCGAGTCCCCGAGCTGACAGCTTTTATTAGCCTGCTGCCACCACAGAGCCAGCGATAATTAAGATTTCTGCACATCCCGCTTATCTCCTTGGAAGGAAAGCAAACACCGGCCCTCCAGGCTGGACAGACACAGGGATATTGGAGTGTGCTGCTCTCTCCGTGAATTCATCTTTGTCCCAACACCATGGGCTCTACTTAAAGAGGCGATGCGGGATCAGGCAGGGTGGATTTCCCGCCTGCCTTCAGCTCTGGTTTTCCCCACATTACACACTTAGTTTTCCTCTTTATTCATCATCTCCCTCCTCGTACAGCCCTAATGACCACAGAGATGTGGGTTCAACATAAGGTTGCTGCAAGGCCTCGGGGTGACCTTGAGCATGTCCCATCCAGCCTTGACTCAAGCATCATCGTTATTACCGTAACAATGGAAGCATCGCTTGATGTCAAGAGGGGATGTTCAGGCCAGGGTGAGTAATGGGAACCAAGAGAAACCCAGTTGTCCACGCTCCCCAGGCTGTGCAATGTGTTTTGGGTTGGATGTCCCAGAGACAGAGGGTCCACCAGCAGCATCTTCATGAGGCTCAGGCAGAAGAATCATAGAATCCCAGGATGGTTTGGGTGGGAAGGGACCTTAAAGGCCACCCAGTGCCACCCCCTGCCCTGGGCAGGGACACCTCCCACCAGCCCAGGTTGCTCCAAGCCCCGGCCAACCTGGCCTTGAACCCCTCCAGGGATGGGGCAGCCACAGCTTCTCTGGGCAACCTGGGCCAGGGGCTCACCACCCTCACGGGGAAGAAGGAAGACGGAGGGCTCGCGGGGTAGGTGAGAGGCAGGAGGAAACGCAGCAGGGAAATTGGGGTAAGGTACCAAGGAAAGAGGGTTTAGATGGAAGGCGACGTCTCTGCAGGCTGGAGCGATGGCATATGGATACAGGGATTTTGCGCTGTCCCCCAAGGAGTGTTGCACAAAACAGATGTGACATTTGTTTTTGACAACGTTAGCCACCAAAACAAGAATGTTTAATCAGGACTTTGCATCTCTCTCCTTTTTTTGTTGGAGATGAGGCCAGAAAAAGAAGTTCTTTTTAACAAAACTCAGCCCCAAACTAATGCCACATGCAGTAGGTTAGCAAGTGACTCGCTCTTTCTCACCCGTTACCTCTTCTCTGTCCACATCACAGCTTCAGCCTTTCTTCTGTGATCTGCAGAAGTTTAAAAAAAAAATAAAAAAAAAATTAAGGTTTGTTCTGACCCCGGCGATGAGAGGAGCAGCTGATGATGAACTTGTGAGGGGAACAATATAGATGTGTCCTTGCGACACTCCAAGTATGCTCTTAATTACCTCTAATTGAGACTGTGTACGCACAGATGGGTTATATTTTGATGATAAATAGCTGTAATATGAGGGAGCTTTCCAACATTGTCATTTTCTTAAAAACAGCCGATTAATTGTGTCTCTCTCCAATAGATGTTGGTGTTATTTTGCAAGCATTTTTTTGCGGTCAAATTCATCCCAAATGTGGGAAATACATTTTAGAAGTAGGCAGTTCTGTTAGAATTAAGGATTCAGCAGCCAGCTCCGTTTCCTGTGCTGTCAGTTCGAACCACTCGGGCTGTTTGTCTCTGCTAGAGGTAGCGATGGCCGTCTTTGGGAAGCTATTGGAAATCCGTTGGTGTTATTAGGAGAGCAGAAGCATTAAGCCGTGATAATTCACATCCTTTTCCCTTATTGTTAGTTTTTGTTAATGTGGAAATTGCATTCGTGTCATGATCCCCAAGGCTGTGTTAGAATATTGATGTTGGCTGGTGCTTCATCTTCCATGTCAAGGCTCTGGTCTGTGCTAGGATATTCGTTAGCATCCCAAAAAGCAGCATTTTCTTCAGGTGGGTGCTCCACTGTGGCACGTTGCAGGACCAAGGGAAGAGGAGAGAGTTCAGGGTTGGAAATTAGAGGTAGTTTCATCTGCCTGGCCATGGGCAGGTTACTTCAGCTCCTGTCCTTCTTGTCCATTCCCCCTCTCTGTTTTGTTTTGTTTTGTTTTGTTTTTTTCCTTCTCATTAATCTCTTTGAGACTAATTAGTCTCTGATGAGCAGATGCAGTGGTGCACTTGGGTGCCGGTAACAGGTGGGGCCAGGGACTAGTGCTGTGGACTAAGAACCAGGGGAGCAACAGCAACGTGGATATGGAGAATCACCTCGGAGAAGCTCCAAACCTTTTTCCTCGCTGGTGGCTTGAGTTCCGCCCTGGTTTAGCTGGGGCCAGGGAGCTGCAGTTTTTATTGCAGGCGCTTGATTTGCTGCGAAACATGGTGCACGTCGCAGCTTTGCTCATCGACACCGCTGCTGTAGGACCACGGACTTGTGCACCGGCTGCACACAAGACCAAGCACGAAGCTGCTGGTTGCAATGATAATATCCATAGCTGTTGAAAAAACACCCCAGAACACTCCACATTTTGGGTTTGCACCATGACATGGAGTTTCTTCAGAGCAGCAGGTTCAGGGCATCTTTGGGACGAGACTTCACCCGTGTGCATGTGGAGGAGGGCGAGAGGCCAGCGCTCTTCGTGTTGATGCAACGCTTAGGTCTTGGTCCTGCCATGGTCAAACATCTCCCAAGGAGCCCCATGAGCGAGCAGCACCAGGAGGGACATCAGCAGCATTTTATGTTGTCCCTTAATATATTTTTGTGGTGGCTTGTGATAGCAGAGGAGCAATCGGTTTAGCAGAGGTCTCTGCATCGGAGAGCCCCTGTATTAAGCCTGGAAGCCGCTTCCCCCCCCTGCCCCTGGCTGAACTAATTAGCTTGTGTTCATTACCATCCTGCTGTCCTTCCTCTGCCTCTGTTTGCTTTCCTAAGCCAGCAGAATATTAACGTTTTTACAAGAAGCCAGCGTTTAGAAATCGGGTTTCTGGTGAAAGGGCCGCGAGCGCGGGCAGGGCTGCCTTTCGCCGCAGCCCAACCCTTGCCCTCCGCGGGGGCATCAACCCCTGGCCGTGCCCTGACCCAACAGGGCTTTCAAACCGAGTCATCCCCGGTATTTTTAGACCAAATGACATTTTTTGGCTTGTCAGCCCTGGCAAGTTTTGCCATAAAATAAACTACTTTTACAATAAAAAGAAACATTGAGTGTATTACATCAAGGGCTTAACTCAAGCCAAGGATTTCAGCTAAGGCTGCAATGTTGTCCTTACTTCACCTCTCTAGGGCATATGGTCTCTCTTGCCAAGCCGCGGTCCTGCAGTGGAACATCTCGGTGGGACAGTCGGCTTTACCTGCCATATCCCTGCTCATTTTTCCTTTTAATTCAGTTGCCGAGAGGAAAGATCGGGACCTGCAAGAGCAACGCCACTTACGGAGACTCAGTGTTTTGATGAGAGCAAGTTAAACCTTCAAGAAGAAGGTTTAAACCCCAGAAAGCTCGTCTGAAACCTCACCGAGCCCTTCTCCCCCTAAGCAGATGATGCAGCACTTCTAGTTTTCCAATCTCTAAATTTTTCAAGAGTTTGCTTTTTTCCCCCCTTCCTTGTATTTACTTTGGCATCGTTCCTTCTTGCAAACGTGCCAAAGACGCAGGGGATGAACTCGGATCCCTGGTCATGGCTAGCTTGTTGGCATCTGCTCAGGGTTTCTGAATTCGGTGGACAAGCTCTCGTGCCTGCGGCATCGATCGCCTGCGCTAATATTGCTAAAATGATTTCAGGAACCACGTTCGCCTTAGCACTGGTGACGCAAGCGTTAGCAGAAATGCCTGTGTGCTGCCAAAAGACGGGCTTTTTCCGCGTAGCACTGTGTTATGCACAGATGTTTCACTTATTTTGGGGTAGAGGTTGTCAATGTCGAGTGTAGAGATGGGTCATTGAGGAACGAAAATGTGTGACACCCCCCGGACACCTTGGTTGTAGGAGATAATGAAGCTGGTAACACTGGTTTTCACAGAATCAGAGAATCAAAGAATGATTTGGGTTGGAAGGGGCAATTAAAAAGCCATCTAGTCCAACCCCCTGCCCTGGGCAGGGACACCTCCCACCAGCCCAGGTTGCTCCAAGCCCCGGCCAACCTGGCCTTGAACCCCTCCAGGGATGGGGCAGCCACAGCTTCTCTGGGCAACCTGGGCCAGGGGCTCACCCCCCTCACACCAAAGTATTTCTTCCCAATATCTCATCTCAATCTCCCCTCTTCCAGTGTCAAACCCTTCCCCCTCGTCCCATGGCTCCCCTCCCTGCTCCAGAGTCCCTCCCCAGCTTTCCTGGAGCCCCTTGAGGGACTGGCAGGGGCTGGAAGGTCTCCGCGGAGCCTTCTCTTCTCCAGGCTGAACCCCCCCAGCTCTCTCAGCCTGTCCTCCCAGCAGAGGGGCTCCAGCCCTCCCAGCATCTCCGGGGCCTCCTCTGGCCCCGCTCCAACAGCTCCGTGTCTCTCCTGTGCCGAGGCCCCAGCGCTGGAGGCAGCACTGCAGGGGGGTCTCCCCCGAGCGCAGCAGAGGGGCAGAATCCCCCCCTCGCCCTGCTGTCCACGCTGCTGGGGATGCAGCCCAGGCTGCAGGGGGTTTCTGGGTTTTAATGGGAACACTGGGGTCTTCAGGCAACCAGGGAGCGGAGGAGATGCTCACGGCTGTGTCCACCCCTCTCCACTGCTCTGAGGTCAGGAGGAGCTGCTCTGCAGATGTGGTTTGAGAACTTTCAGAAGCTGGTGGGACTTCGGTCGTCACCTGTCTGAGCACGAGATGAGCCACCACCGGTGGCTTTTGATGAGTGGCTGCCTTGCACCAGGCTGGGTAGCGGGTGGGAGATGCTGGACCACCGAAGGCGTCCCGATCCATGTTCAGGCAGGCTGAATAAAACACGGGGGGATTCTGGGCTGTGGGAACTGGGGACATGTCTTCTAGAGTCACACTCCCATCAGCTGTTTAATCCTTATTAAAATTCCAACTTTTAGAAAGTAATAGAAGAAATGAAGGGAATTAAGTTTAAGAACTTAGTCCTTTTACTCTCTGAACTACTAACTTCTTGTCCAGGATTCCGTTACTTTGTTTCTCAGGGATTGTATCTTCTCCTAATGATAAACACTTCCAAAAATTCTGAAATAAATAAAAGAATTTGGAAGGTGGCATTATCCAATACGGAATTATTGTGGTTACTGGAAAAATCATGGAATGGCTTTACCAAAGCAAGGGAAGCAACGTGCATAGCTGATTTATTTTCTAGAGAAGCTCTGATTTAACGTGTTGTGTGAGGGTTTGACCCTGTCCTGTAGATGTGTTTCATCCCAGTTAGGCAGTCGGAGGGGACTGGCAGAGGTCTCAGGTTGGAGAGTGTCACGGTCTTTGGCCAAACCCTTTAACACCCCTCAAGGTGAAGTGTCCAGAAAGAAGCCTTAGTTGGCTTTCTTGCCCTTACTGAGCTTAGATAGTATTTTATTCAGTTAAATATGAAAAATACAATTCATAATTAAGCAGCATTAGCATGTGGGATATTGCAATGTTACAATCCTCATGACTTCCAGACCTTCTTGGGTTGCTTAGACCTCTCACTTGCCATAGCATGGACTGGTTTACCCAATATCTGTTGAAATTACACCCTAAAAACAAGGGTGAAACATCCATGTGTTGGAGAGAGCTGGAACCCAGGAGGTGCCCAGTGTTGGGACTGGCCAAGGACCGGCCGTGGTTGGGAAGATCTCTTCCAGGAGAAGGTTGGGGCTGGGAGGCCCACGCGTGGGAGGCAGCCTCATCGGGAGGTGGGGAAGGGGTTCGTGGGAGGGTGTCGCATCCCGTTAAGAGATGAGTCAGTTTGCAGCTCTAATTAAAGCCCAGGCCGTGTGCTGAGGGGAAAGGAGGTTGTGGGGGAGCGACACAATGCGAAGGGTGGAGCGTCCTCTGCCAGCCGTGAGTCAGAGGAACCGGGGGGAGATGGCAGAGGAGCCGAAGATGGGCTGAAGGAGAAGGAAACAAAACAAACACAGTCAAACACATAAACAAAGCATTGAAACAGGCTTTGTTTAGATAGTTGTTAAAATGCTGTAAGGCCAGGAAGCTAAAATCTGCGGGGATACAGGGAAGAGCTCAGTCTGTGATGGAAGTTTGATGTTGCTGGTGGTGAGGACTTGCTTGGCCAAATGGTGACCAAAGGACACCAAAAGGAGGGTAACGTGATCGTGTGTTATCTTCCCTTCGCACCCTTTCCTTCATAAACGAGGCATTGATTCAATAACAAAGACTTGCGTTGGGTTAGTTACCTCTTCAGAGGGCACTTGGTCCATGTTTTCTGGCTCTGCCTTGGAGGAACCGCTCTTCCTGCAGCTGCAAAAAGCTTGTCCTTACCCTGTCTCTCTTTGGTTCCAGGTGCAAAGTAGGTCAACCAACATGAGTGGCCTCGGGGACAGCTCAACGGACCCTGCCAACCCCGACTCTCGGAAGAGGAAAGGCTCTCCCTGCGATACAGCCCAGAGGTACGTGCACTGCTCCCGATCCGTCCCCTGCCACGGCTATTTTGTCATTCCCACTGCGTCGCTCCGTCCCGTCTGCTCGAGCAGATGGAGCCGGGTTTCAGCCACTCGGAAGCGTTCACACTTCCCACCAGAACTTCGCTTTGCTTTTAGCGGTGGCTGCGGTGGAAGATGGAGCATGATGGAAATGCGGCTCCCCATCTGCTCTGCTTGTTGTTAGGTGGCAAATGATGATTAGAGGCTCGTTATCAAAGTTAATGTATTGATTTCATAAATTGAGAGCGTTCAGAGCATCAGGAAAGCTTTCTCGGGGTAAATTTGGAGCAGATACTTCTGTGAGGTCTGCAGATCATCCCAAGCCTTCTGCCTCTTTGTGCCAGATTCCCAAGAAATCAGCAGTTTTGTAGTATTCAAAAGCTCTGGTGGAGACCCTCTTGCTCCATGGTGCAGTTATGGAACAGGAAATAATTGTCTGAAATACCTTCATTTCTCTGCACTGACGCAGGCTGCTTCAAAGCTCAGCTCACTGCAGAAAGGAACTTTTTGCTTGTGATGGAGCCTCCCCGTCCCAGCAACCTCACCAACTGCATTAGGCTAAGAAGTCCTGGATAGAGGCGGTTGTGATCTCCTTCCAAAGGCTTTTCCAGGCTCCCTGTGAATCCTGTACATCTTTTCCCATGGTGATATAGTCTGTTAGTAAGGATGAACGTACGTGCTGCTGCTGACTCTCTGTCTCTGCTGCCTGGGATGCTGTTTTGGTCGTCGTTGCAGAATATTGATGCACTGAGCAAAGCCCAGGTGTATTTTTTATCACTTACAGCTCATACGTGGTACTCTAGATCACAAATATAAAGCCTACGGTGTTCCAGAAGAGAGACGTTAAGTGGTTGGTTGAGGATTTCTGTTCATTGCAGTTTTTGGTTGCAACGTCTCTGTAGAGTTCACGCACCTTCTTCCAAAGGCTGCGTGGTTCATGGCTTAGCTGTGCCATTAAATTGTAGAAGACATTTTGATAGCACTTGCAGCTGTCTTAGTCCTACCAAATTCTTCTGTAATCACGTGAAATATTTCCCCTTTCTGGCTGAGTCATTGGAGTCAGAGCTCTGCAGCCCTCACTGCTGTCCCCAGGCTGGTCCCGGAGCTGGTCCTTGCCCCAGAGGTGAGTGTAGGTTAAAGATGTTGGTCCTTGAGTCCCCATGACAAAGCCATGGGTAGCAAGACGGGCTTGGACAAGTTCTTGAAGGAACTGCTCTGCAGATGGATGAGCACACATCTGGCTTTGCTTCATCTGGTCTGTCTTTGGAAAGCAGATCTCCTGTGCTGTGTATCCTAACCCCTCAGCACCCCAAGAAGGCCTTCTGCTGCCGACACCAGGCGTCTTTCAAAATATATAGGCTGAGGAATGAACTGATTGTAGAAAAGGAGAAACTTCTGGATGGAGAATTCTCCTTCCTTGTCCAAGCACGATGAGTTTTTACATCCACAAAGCACCGACCAGCATTTGTAAAAGGGTTGACTCAAATCCTCGTCATCGGGTTGGCCATCCAACCCCGAACACTGGAGCTGAAGCATGTCACTGAAATCCAGAAGAAAAGTCTTCACCGGTGCTGTGTCTTCCTTCTTTCAGACCATCTCCTGACCTGCATCCGTGGTGGGGAAGGACCTCATCCTCCCCCCTGGGCTGGTCAGAGTCTTCCGTAATGTGCTCTGGAGCAAAGGGAACTTCAAAACTCCTTTGTTAAAACCTGGAAGGTTTAACTATTGCTTTTGATGATACTTGGGAGTCATAAAGAACAGCCCACTGCTGTAATATTCTCATGATGCTTTTATGTAAGGAAAATTGGCCAATTCTCCCTCCTACAATTTG
The DNA here is from genome assembly GCF_964199755.1 of Larus michahellis. Taxonomy (NCBI): domain Eukaryota; kingdom Metazoa; phylum Chordata; class Aves; order Charadriiformes; family Laridae; genus Larus; species Larus michahellis. Next base: position 130,426,089 of record NC_133898.1, read on the forward strand.
AAAGTTGCCACAGCAACAGCGACATTAAGGGTTTTCATGAAGTGAGCTCACCCACAACAGAGGGAATTATTTTTTTTCTCTCTCCCCTCTGCTGTTGCTTTTTGGTTCGCAAGGAGGGCGAGGAATTAATTTGACCTTAAATAAAGTACTCACCCAGCTCCTTTGAGAAGCATTTGCCTGCCCATTGCTGGGGAGCGCGCCAGCGCTGCTCTCGCCGATACCTGTGCAGAAAGGCTGAGGTCCATGGCTGGACCCAGCGCTTCTGCAGCAGCTGGACATCCAACCTACGTCTGTGAAGCTGGTTTTGCTGCCTGTGACCCCTTCGTACCCGTTGGCAGCTGCCTGCCAGGGAAATGAGGGCTCTTGCACCCACCCAAACCCATTGTGGAGGAGTTTCCAGGTCGCATTGTGTTTCTCCCATGGAACGTCTCACTCATGGACTTTATGGGACTGGTGGCCCAGGCAGAAACACAACTTGGGTTCTCCACACCCGCAGCTGGTCTTGCCTTTGGTTTTTTTCCTTTCTTTTTTGACTGCCGCTCCGCTGAGTTAAAGGAGGGCGAGTCATTCCTGTCGCTCCTCCGGGCAGTCACGACACCTGGAGAGACACAGGCAGGAGGAGAACCGCGGTGATGGAGAATGAACTTGGGAGGCAAGGGGAGGTTCATCACAGAGTCTTATCCCTGCAGTCATCAGGTATTTTCATGTGAGAGCATTTAAACAGCAGAAAAATGCCCAAGAGACAACACATACCTGTCAGATCTGGATATCGAGCTAATAAAGTGGAATTAGGCAAAAATCAAGAAACATCTGTGCAGCCTACCTGAGGAGCTCCTTACTGGGGAGGGCTGGTGGTGTCTCGTCCCCTTTTGGGCAGGTGTGGTTTCTAAAGGGTCTCTGCAGAGTGATGAAGGTATATTCACGTTCCAGTTGGCTTGCACTCTCAGCAGGTAAAATAAACCAAACCTCTTCTCGAAGCCTTCAGAGCTTGTTCCACCACAGTGCACATCTGTGGTGTGACACAGATCTCCTACCAAGATGGACTTTTGGAGTCAGCTTTTGTAACCAGTGTTTTCTCAGCCCCTCGGTGAGCGGTGGCGCCTCTTTGAGGCCAGGAACATCTCACTCTCCCCACAGGCATCTCAGCAGCTTCTCGGTGTTGAGTAAACGTTAGGGGATTTTCAGGCAGTGCCTCTTCATTAGAGTGCCGGGCGTCCTGTGGAGGTTGCCACAGAAAGTGAGGTGGCTTATTGAAAGCCAGCCTGCTAAAAGGCATGGCAAGCGGTGGAGAGCCATGTCGGGCATTTTGGGATGTCCTCGTTCCATCCTGTGGTTGATGTAGAGGAAGGTATTTAGGGAAAGTGTGTCTCTGTGTGTCTCTCCCATGTGCACAGCTTATTTTAGTGGCTTCGATGCTTATAACGTCTTTGGTAAAGGACTATGTTACAGTGTCCAGGGTGGCTTCAGCGATGGCCATGTCATAGCGCATAAATAACCTACTCTCAGTTCCCGGAATTTACAAATATTTGATGGGAGAGCGTTGAGCTTCTGCAGCGACTGGGGGCTGAAAGAAAAGCAGCTTTTGCTGGGACAAAAAGGTAGATCTCATGAATATTTTTCATTTTCCTTCTGTCACCGTTGATTCTGATTTTCCCTTCAGTGAGCTCTGGTGGATGTTGTTTGTTTTTATGTACAAATTCAGGATTAAACTTGGCGACAGCTGGAATGGTGGCTGTACAAAAACAAGAGGTTGTATATAACTATTTTTGATTATTTTTGATATAGCTCACTTATAACTATTTTTGAGAGGAAGGAAGAGTCCTGAATGTTAGAGGTCTGTTCTTGCTGGGGGTGTCTGGCTAGCCCTGTGTGTCTTCCTTGGCATTAATTCTGGTTATATGCATAAAAATAGACAAAGGCCTGAATGAAATCCCCAGTATTTTGGAGATATTTGGATTATAGCGCGGTCATCACTCCAGCAAGTACTTGTATTTTTGGGTTCTTGTCCCGTGCTCAGGTGTGATTAGGCTGAGCAGTGGGGAAAAGTCATTACCGTGGCTTTTAATTTTCTTCCTTTCTCTTAACAGCAATGAAAAGCGGCGACGGGAACAGGAGAACAAGTATTTAGAGGAGCTGGCAGAGCTGCTGTCTGCAAACATCGGGGACATCGACACTCTGAGTGTCAAACCCGACAAATGCAAGATCCTAAAAAAGACGGTTGATCAGATCCAGCAGATGAAGAGGTTGGAGCAAGGTAAGGCGGCAGCCTCCTGCCGCGGCTTGCGGGGAAGCTTCGGAGTAGGAGCGTTCTCCTGGTACCCTGCAGACCCTAAATTGCAGCAGATGACGTAATTCATGAGGAAGCGTGACATAATCATTCCATTCGCAATAATTTTCCTTCTCTTGCTTTTATGGAAAGGGTATGCTTTGTCCTCGTTGCTTGGCTTGTTTAAGATGCCACCTTTGTTTCTGGGGCAAGGTGGCACTTTACTCCATATTTGTGACTCATCCTGAAATTACTCCTTAGATTAAAATAACCAGAAGTGCTTGTTAAGCTTTCGGGATCAGGCCCATTAAGCGCTTATCAGCAATACTGCTATTAACTGTGTGCAGAAACCCCATTTTATGGCCGGGTAAGGTGAAGGACAGCCTCACGCTGTGCGCGACTTGGTGAAGAACCACGTACCCTTGGCAGATCTGTTCTCCTGCCGGATCGGAGGGGCATTAATCCACCTTCCGCCCGTGAATACGGCGCTGTAACCTGTGGACAGAGAAGAGGTGCTTGAAGAAGCCGTATAAAGGTTAAAATTCACCCAGAGTTTCAACTCATGGGCTGAAGTGTGGAAGTCCAAAGGGCTCAAACCATGCACAGGAGAAGGCGTGAGGTGTCTTAAGGAGGGAGTGGGACTTGTTCAGGTCCTCGCGACCCCAGCATCCCTCCTGGAGCTGCTGCAGGTGGGCTCCAGCTCGCTCCGCATCATGCCTGCTGAGGGCTGCCCATCTCCTGTGCTCGAATCCTTTGTCCTTCGTGCAAATACTTTTTCCTTCGTGCAAATACTTTTTCCTTCGTGCAAATACTTTGTCCTTGGTGCAAACAGTTTGTCCTTGGTGCACAAGGTGAATCCCGCGCAGCGTGAGTGCTGAGAGCGCGTCATCCATCAAGTGTTGCCTTTGCCAAAGCTCCCACCGCACGCTCTGAGCGGAGCCGTGTTGCCTGATAACAGATGTTGAATTTTTCCCAAACCCCATGGCTGGGACGTGGGTACGCACATACAGACGCTCCGTAGAATCACAGAAGGGTTTGGGTGGGAAGGGACTTTAAAGGCCATTGAGTCCAACCCCCTGCCCTGGGCAGGGACATCTTCAACTCGAGCAGGTTGCTCCAAGCCCCATCCAACGTGGCCTGGGATGTTTCCAGGGATGGCGCAGCCACCACCTCTCTGGGCAACCTGGGCCAGGGGCTCACCACCCTCATTGGGAAAAATTCCTTCCTTAGATCTAGTCGAAATCTCCCCTCTTTTAATTTAAAACCATTCCCCCTTGTCCTGTCACACGCCAGGCATTGCCGTAGCTCCTCCCAGCTTGCTGTTACTTTAGCACCGACTTTTGGGCCAAGCGTGGTAGCAAAGCATTCAGCTCGTGTTGCCCGGCCTTCCCGATGAACCAGGACGACTGCTTTTAGCTTTCGTTCACGTTGTGCCCGGGCTCTGAAAGGAGTTTGGTAGCGGGTGAGTACGCCCAGGTTCCTGCTCGCTGCCACTTCACTGTTCATTAGTTTTCTTGACATTGCACAGCGGGGCTGAACATTAACCAGGACAAGCACTACTTAAAAATATTATGCCTTGAGCTTTGCTCTGTATTGCCGGCTTATCTCGCGTGGCGCCATATTACGGAAAAAAAGAAACTTCACCTGTATTTGTTCTTAGTTTACTACGAGAGCATTTTACACCAGGCGGGAGGAGAAGTACGGCAAAACATCAGAATATTTGTGGCCAGGGACAATTTTCTGTCCTTGTAGTTATATCGAGTGTGAGACGTTGTGTTTCCCTGCCCGTGTCCCTCCTCCTCCTCCTCTCTGTTTCTCAGCCATAAACCTGATTAATATTTGCTCGCTGTTGAGGATGTGGTTTTGTTGCTGGAGTGTTGTGAGTGGTGACGTACCCTGCAGCGCGTGGCCCTGCTCCTTCCGATGCTCCGTTAGGAAACCCAGCTGGAGGCGTCATTTCGTGTATCGGAGAGGAGCCGGGGAGTTTGGCTTTGCAGTGGTGTGGTACGGCGGGCTCAGGACGTCCCAGCAAATCACAGAATCATAGAAATCCCAGCAAACGATGGTGTTCAGCCCAATAATAAGAAAAACTCTAGAGCACGGGGGAAAATGATGCTAAACCTCGTAGCAGAGCAGATTTCAATGAAAAAACAGCCAACGTCCCGTTATTAATTTAATTAACAATGTGCCAGGCGCAGAGCCGGAGAGCTTGGGAAGGGGCAGGTGGCAGAGCCGGGGGAGTGGGGACATCCCGGGGGGGACACATCCTCCCCGTGGCCAGCCCTGGAGGGCTTAGAGGTCACATCCCACCAGCTTTCCCCCGGCTGCACCTGCACCGTGGGTCGTCCTCAGATTTAACCCGCAAAAGGGTGGAGGAGCCGGCAGAAGCTTGCAGATGGATCGCACGCAGGGGCTGAGCCCTCCCGCCCATCCCCCCGCCTGCTGGGCTGCTATTTAAAGTATGAAGCAAATGCTTTTAGAAAAGATTCCTAGGTCTGGACACCTTCCAATGTTAGTAATGTACAGTTGGCAGAACAAGCGGTTTGCGGCTGTGGCAGCAACCTGAAATTCATCTGCCAAGACAGCAATAAACGCAGCAGAGGAAGAGGCCAGACAGTTAATTTTTCAGCCTTCGTCCGTCCCGCAAAAGTTTTTTTGATTTTTTTCGAGTTGGGTGGTTCGAGTGTTGGAGCCCTGAACCGTGCTTGCATGCAGTCACTTGCCGGGGAAGGAGGAGAAAGGGCCACCAACATCTCCTGGGCAGTTTGGAGGTCAGCAAGGAGAAGATCTCTCTGAGCATCCTGCCTGGGCTCCGTGGGGCAGCGGTCCATCCGTGTGGACCTTCCTCCCCTTTGCCTTCAGGCTGGCATCGTGCCCAGCGCATGGATGCTGGCGGTCCTCTCCTGGGGTGGGTCCTCTGCTGCGGAGCCGTGCCGTGAGACGGAGCTGATGTCCATCCATCACGTGGAGGTGAGCTCACCCCAGGTGGTTTTAGTTCAGCGCTGCTGCGGTCAAAACGTGATGGATGGAGGCAAGCTGGACAGCTTTGCGTCACTCTCTGGCTTGTAGGGTTAGCAGGGGTGATGTAAAGGCCGTTAGAAGAAGCCATCAGGGCAGCGTGGTGGAGCTGTGATGGAGTCAGGAGGCTGCAGGACGGGGAGGAGGCTTGGTTGCTGCGGGGAAGGTGACCGCTGCGTGTCTGCAAACACAAAAATAAGGTATCTTGGTCATACAGGAGAGTACAAAGACAAGCAGAGATACTGGAAAAGCTGTGTTGATGCATGGACCACTGCCGGTTTTGTTCCTTTTCTGTAAAATAATGTAATGCTTGACGCCTACCCTGCAAGTGCTGTGGAGGTTGGGGTGACCCCTGCCCTGAGGAGAGGCAGAACGTCGGCATCCAATGCCCCTGTGACGTCAGGCTCCGCGGTGGCAGGCGGGCTCCAGAAAGGCATTTCCTTTGTTTCCCCCAGATGTCTTTTTTAATTGAACGCCCCAGTTTTGGGAGGTTGATAACCTTTGGTTTATGGAAGAGGCGATGAGCAATGTACAGAGATCTGATGGAGCCGGCAGAGGGGTCATCTCATCTCCCTTGTAGAGCTCCCAACCTTGGCAGCGTCCTTTTTAAGATGAAGCCACCAAGTCTTTTCCCAAAAGCCCTCTCCATTGATAGGCTGCTTAATTTCCTTCCAGAGCAGGAGTATAAATCCAGCACCTTAATAGAATAAATCAAACAGTATTGAGCTTTTCATTACGCCGCCTACAAACTCAAACAGCCGCAGAGGGTTGCCCTTGAAACACCTCCTAAAGGCATTGCAAGCGACTCTACCTCCGCCGGCGTCCAAGGGACCTCCTTCCCCCCGTCCTTCCTGCGTTTGCTCATCGCCGCTCGCTGCCGGTCGCTCCCGCTGTGCCGCCGTATGTTCGGCTTCTGCGGGAATCGGTGCGCGGAGCCGGCAGCTTACCCGGTCCAGGAGCAGCCGCGGCACGGCTCCCGGCCCCGCCAGGACGCGTGGGGTGATGCTCATGAGTTTCTGGTCCTGCGAGATCCAAAAGCCCCAGCAGATTTACTCTCTAATTGCCAAAATAAAGGATTTATTCTGTATTTGCTTGGAGTTGTACAACTCAGCTTGTCTGATGAAGGACCCTGAGCCACGGCGTGCCTTGGCAGTGCGAGGCTTCTCGTGGCGATGGGGGGTCATACGACCCCACGTGTGACACCTTCAGCCCCAGTGAAGCCTGGCTTTTCGGTGGTGGGGCTGCTGAATTTATTCTTATGGATGTATAAGGAGGAAAAAAAAAATCAAATCTTTATTAATGCAGTTTTATTCTCTAATAACGCTACAGAATAGTGACCTGGTTTGGGGATGTTTTCAGAGGGCACCAGGAGACTCAGCTTTCTCTCCCAAATGTGTTAACCTGCAAAGATGACTCTCAATTTTTAGGCTGAGTTACTTTGGACAGGGAGGGGGAGAAGGCTATTTCTTGAGCCTTTCCTTAAATAATTTTCAGGGGTTTTAGGGATAAGAGCATTTCTGTCCCTTCTTGGACTACACAAAAATTCCACAGCTTGTTCTTCTACTGCATGGAGGTGTCCCTCTTTCAGGTCCAGCAAAACCATGGAGTAGCTGTGTCCTCCTGGCATCTTTTTATTTGTTTTTTTTTTCCTGAAGTGTGGCTGTAATAATGACGGGCTCCTTCGGGCAAATTTGTGCTGCTTTGTCACTAGGGAACATCAGCCTGAAAAGATGAGGACCCTTAATTTAAGACCACCCCCCATTTGGAAGTTAACCTACTGGGGAAGTAATTTTCCTTTTGGGTAAATACAGTAAGTTAATTAAGTGAAGTATATGAAATGATTATTGATTTTGGCTGCTCTGTTGCATACGATCATTGGGCTGTCAGTGGCTTTCCTTTAATTAAGTTTCCCTGCTGTCTTGTCATATGCTTAGGTTTGGCCCTGGATTTATTTTGTGATATACATGTGCAGCTTCTAGCGCAGAGAGGTCCTGGGTCCTCAGTGGGACGTATGGAAGCCTCTTCCAAATGAATGCTGGGTTTCTTCTTGGGTTTGGGAATGCCAACACGTGGTGAGCTTTAAAAAGAGAACAAAAAAAAAAAACCCTTGGCTTTGTATTTAGCAGTGGTCAGAAAATGGTGAAGTGGTGGCCTGGGAAGAGGCTTCTCCCACAGCCTGCGATGGTGGCGTGAGGTTTTGGGAGGAGGAGAGGAGGAGACCCTGTCCTCGGGCACTGAGTCAAGAGCCCCTTCTTGTCCCAACAGCCGAGTGTTGTGGTACCTTATTAAAGATCATAAAATTACTCCCATAAAACCACAAAGCGAGTAGTTGCATGCAATGTGTGGATGCAAGTCGCAGAGCCGGTGTCCCTTGGCAAGCTTTACCCCAAAGCAGAGGAGCCCACTGCAGAGCAATTAAGGGCTTTCAGCTGGTTTCTTCTGCCCAGGTCCAGGCTGCCACGTTACCCTCAGTACACGGGGTTTTGTGTCCGCAGCCCCTGGGGACGGAGCTCTGTGTGGACTTCCATTAGCTTTGAGGAAATCTCTAGCCCAAGTCCATGTTACTGTGTCTGCAAAGGAGCTGGACATCTCCAGTGCAGGAGCAGAAGGAGCCTTGGGGACCTTCTCCCTCTCTTGGCTTTGTTTTGCCAGAATAATGTAATTCAAGTCTTTAGGCGTTTATTTTTTTTTCTCTTTAGAATCCTCCTAAATTGTCTGCATATCCATCTTTCGACGACTCCAAATTGAATGCATCTTTCTTGACATGCTTTGAATCACGGGCAGTATTTCCAGTTTCTGAACTTCTCAGATCCTTGGAGCTGCTGCCTCCGCACCGCCAAGGGAAAGTACCTTCTGCGTAACGTGCTCTGCCTTCTTTATGCTTGCGTTATTTCTTGCATTTTATATTTTTGAGTACGCTTTCATTTCAGCTCTTCCCTCTCCCCATAGTGTAATCCCGTATCCTCTTGGAGAAGTCTGACATTTTACCTGGGCGCTGGCAATCTCTTGTCTGGCTGGAACCATCTCATTTCCATAAAGCTTATTTCCATTTCTGATAGTGGTGGTGGTGTTGAGGGCTTTACCCAGTTGGGCTTTGGAAGCCCTCAAGGATGGAGGAGCACAAGTGCTCTGGGCAACCTGCGTCGACAGTTGGCTGGCCTTGTGGTGAACAAGACTTTCCTCCTGTCCCACCTAAACGTCTCTTGCTTCACTTGGACCCATTGCTTCTCATATTCTCACCATGCATTGGTGTGAAGAGCCTGGCTCCATCACCTCCATAACGTCTTGTAGGCATGGGCAGGCTGCTGTAAGGTGCCCCAAATCCATCTCTTCTCCAGGCTGAGCAAACCCCTTCCCTTGTCCTCTCATCTCAGGATCAGGGCTCCAGCCCTGACCATCTCGGTGGCCTCCACTGAACTTGCTCCAGTTTGTCTTACTCTGGGGGCTTAAAACTAGTATCTAGATACGGTGTCCAGGGTGGCCCCGTGGGCAGAGCGGGTTGAAGACAAGAGCCAGTGGCCGCTCTACTGAGTGCAGCTTGCCATCAGGAGAGCCAAGGGAGAGAGAGGTCCCCGGGATGAGCCTCAGAGATGCCCTGCTGCATTCCCATGTCACATCTGAGCTCCTACTTTGGTGGCCTGGAGAGCTGCTCAGGGTGGGTGTTGCCGCCAGGAGGACAGGGTGACAGCACAGCGTCACTGCTGCCTTTCTCCCTCACGCGCAGAAATCGAGATAAACAAACTATTAGGTTCAGAGAATTAAAGTGTAATTTTTGGTGGCTTTTATGTGTTGAGTTGACACCGAGGTCCTTCAGTGGACCCCAAAGAGGACACTTTCATGCAGTGGAAGAATAAAAGGTAGAGTTTTTGCATAGTCAGAGAAGAAATGGAAACCTCTTTACTTGGAAAATGATTAAAAGTGGGAAGGCTCAAGAAACAACCCGAGCTCAGAGTGTCCCAGCGATGTGTTAGAAACAGGAGTTTAGGTCTTAATGTTTGAGGTTTGACTGAAGAGCAAAAGCGAGCAGCAGAATGGCATCTGAGGAGCAAGGCAAGTGGAAATATCTCCTGGAAATGGAGTAAATGAAAACCGCTTTAAGGGCTATAGATTAATTAAAGGATTTTTTTTTTTAATTAATTAATTAAAACCACATTAAGGTTTGTGTCAAATCTAAAATTAGATTGGAATCTCTTCAGGCTACAACTGTCAGCCTGGTGCTGTAGTCTCCTCTTGAAATGCATTGACTTTATCGGAGTTTTCCTGATTTTGTTTGCTTCAAGGGAGGTCAGAAAAGGGGAGCTTTGCTTTTGCCTTAGAGCGGTGTTTTGCAGACTCCGGGTTCCTCCCCGAGGTTGGGAGGGACCTTCTCGGCAAGTGGCGCTGTCGCCGGGTGTTTTCGGGTGCTGGGGGAAGAAAGCTCTTTTTTCATCCCAGACCTGGTGGTTGGGTTAACCCGGATGGAGCTCCTCGTGCTACTAGAGGGAGGGATGTGTGCACACCGCTTTCATCCCGTCTTGGCGGCCAATTTTTCACCGTACGTTAGCGGGCTACAGAGAAAGAAAAACAACCAAACCCCGGAGGCCAGATTAGACATCAGGAGGGAGGGGGAATTCCTCCTTGGCTTTGGTAGGTGCCCACTGAAAGCCCTCAAGTGTGATGCTGATCCAAGGTAAACAGAGTACGAACAGATCCAGTCCTTTTAACTGTTTAACTTCAGCCTTCCAGGAATCCTTCTGAGATTCTGAAGAGGATGAAACCACCTGCTCGTTTTCAGTGGAAATGGGTTTCGGATCATTCCTGTGCCAGCGTTGCCCATTTAATTTGATTTATTCTTTCTTCTGTTTGGTAATTACCACCTTTCCCTAATGTATTTTTATGAAGTTGTTGCTCTTGTTCTCTACCATCGCTTGACTTGTCCAACAAACCGAGCTCTCCTAGGGTCTTGATGTCAGATAGTTACACCTTTCCTTTAGTCAACCTACTTTGTGTACTTCTTCCAATTGAACTTCATTTTTCTTGACTGAATTGCCCAAACTGTCACGAATTTTCTTACCACATCTTACCAGTAGCATTAGGTTGTTGCTGATACCACCTCTGGTAGGCTGGAGGTAACTGTTGGCATCTCCTCTGTCACCTTCATAAAGCCATCCCCAACTTTTAGCCAAAGCTCATTTTCTTGGTTGATGAGTGGGTGACCTTCAAGTAGTAGAAAGTGGGAGAAATTAGCACACTTTAGCAGAGCAATTGGGTAGTTTTTCTACCATTTGGTCCTCTTCCATGTGAATGGGTCAGCCCGCCCTCGAGTTGGTGCGTATTTTCTCCCTCCATGACTGCCTTACCTCGGTTGCCAGAGGAACACCACTGGTGACCTCTCCTCATCCTGGCGGAACACCTTTATTCTCAAAATTGAGTTTCATGGAGCTTCTTGGGAGTCTCTGCTAGATCTTGGTGCTATTCAACATCTCTGTGGATGTGGAAGGAAATACAAAATCATTGCTGGGCCAGCAATGGGCAAACAGGAGTGCTGGGTGGATGGTAACCAGGGAAATGGTGCTTTTCAAGAAGATCTGGAGATCCTGGAAGTGAAGGCAGACAATGTGAACTTGGGTTGTGATGAAAAGCAAGGTGGGCTCCTCTTGGGTGATGTTACGTATTCATGGAGTTGGTGGGACGAAACTGGAGCTCAGGCCTGGTATCCACGCTGGAAGGAGATTGCAAAATCCAGAAGGCAGAGAGGAGAGCCACAGAAATGAGCCAGGGGCTGGAGAAAATGTCTTGCAGCTTGGAAGGTTGAAGAGCTCTGTTAAGTGTATCCGTGGGGGGAAGAAAAGGAGTGGGGACATGGTGATGACACTATAAACACTAACAAGAACGGAAAATGCTGGCTACTAAAGAAGTTTTTAAATCCAGCATAACAGAGAATGACTCAAAGCCAAAGCCAGACAAAAACAAATTAGGACTCGGGCCCAGAGTTACAACTGGGAGGGAGATTGGGGTGGGAACCAGCTGCCAAGGGAAGCGGTGGGTTGCGTCAGGTTTTGGCCAAGCAGAAGTTCAGGGCTCATGGTGGTGGAAGTGGATGAACTTTGATGGCTCTGCGATATTCACGAGGTCAGACTGGCCAGTCCGGTGATCTCTCCTGGCCTTCGTCTCTAAATCTGAATGCTTTCATTTTGAAAAATGCCTCGAGAGCCGGATCCCCATCTGCGGCAGTGACTTCTGCCAGCGCAGAGCCGGGGCGAGAGTCCTCGTGCTGCATCCACATGGGTCCCCCGCCCCACGCTCCGTCCTGCCCCCTTCCCGGGATTAAAACCTCCCTGTTACCAGAGTAATTAATTGCACCTCACGCATGAGTTTGTTGGAGCGGGTTCGGGGAATTTCACGCCCTCCCTTTCTCCGCAGTTTGGTTTCAACGTGAAATGTTAAACGGATTGCATCCCTGCCCACGCTCTCCGCAGACATTCGTGAAGTCTGTCTCTCCGTATCCTCTGGAATCTGTTTTATATCAGGGATTGATTTCAGATACAAACTCCCCCAGGTCAGTACTATAAAAATCTCTGCCTGTGCAGCAACACCAGGGAGCATCCTCTGTATATGTTTATTTTATGGAGCCGTACCACCTACAAAGCATGTCAATAAAATTCTCATCCCTGCTCTGACAGTTTTAATCTAGCTGGCAGCTTAAATATAGACCAAGGGGAAGGGGAGGCTGCTAAGAATTGCGCAGACCTCTCCAAACGGTGCCTTTATTTTAACAAGTGAACATTTGGTTATTACATCCTCAAGCTTTTAAGCATCTCACACTGTCAAGAACTAATAAATCCTTTAGCACCTCGCCGTAAGAAGAGGATCTGATAGGATGTAACAGGCGTGTGGATCATGCGGAGAGTCATAAACCACCTGTAGAAATCACTCCTCCTCCTGCCTTCTGCTGTGCCGGATTAGCTTTTTTTTTTTCCCCTTTTTTTTCTTCTTTCTCCTTGATTCAGTCTCATTTTTAAGAGAGGTAGGAAAGGAGGAAGAAAAAAAAAATCCCCTTTCTTTAAAGTCCTTTTCGTGGCCGTCCTTACCCTTCGTGGAGATGGACAGAACCTATTTTAAGATTATTCTTCCCCCGGGATGGCACCCGAGCAGGATTTTGCCTCCTCTGAGCTTGTCCTCCCTCTGCTCTGGACCCCGGTTCCTTTGGTTTATGATCGAAGGAGGTTCGACCATCCCGTGAGCTGCAATCCCTTAGGGAGCTGGATGAGCGAGGTCCATCCCACCTCTCTTCTAGCAGCCGTGATGGAGGCGTCTCATCTGACCTAGTCGTCAAGTGTCCCGTGCGAGAGAGGGGCTTCAGAGGGCAGCCCACCCCAAAACATCTCTGCAAGTGCCCGTCTCCATTATTGACCCATCAGAGTGCCCGGCGCTGCACGCGTTGCCGTGCCTGAAAAGCAAGAAGTAACACAATAAACCTCTTTCTTATGGGAAAAAAAGCCACCCCATACTTGGAGTCAGCTGTGCGAGTTCTTCTGTTTTCATTTCAGATTTTCCCCTGAACAAACTTTTATAGACCTTAATCCTCCTAACGCTCCTGCGAGCAGAGGAAATAAAGGGAGATTTGTACAAGGAGATAATAGCTTTTATTGTGCCAAGCGGTGTGGTTGGGCAAAGCAAACAAACTTGCCGAGACACGAGTGTAGGAGGTGCAGGAGCGGTCTCGCTCCCTCTGGGGCCACGTTATTCCCTGGTGCCCAGCTGCCGCGCTCCTCATCTGGTTGCTTCTGCTTCCCCCAAGCCCCACGATTTCATCAGGGGGTTGTTTGGTGGCACTTAAATCCTCACCAGAACCTCGAGGAGAGAGCCAGTGACACCATTTGGATGGCTTTAAATGATGTTTCTCACCGTTCGTTTTGCCCATATTATTTAGGAATTCCACGTTCCAGGATGGGTTTTCATTAATTGATTAAACTGCTGGTCTCAACTAACTCTCCTTTAAATCGTTAAGTCTGTATTACGATGAGTGGGGTTGACGGATGCTGGAATGCTGGATCGGGTTCCCCAGGCAGATGTTTGCACTGGGTTTGGTGCAGCTGCTGCACTGAGACAGTGAATTATGTGCGTGGACAGTTTCTTATGGGACCAGGGAACATTTTGGACCATCCCAAATTTTGGAATAATGGATACGGTCCTTAAAAATACAGGTGCGGGTAGGCGCACCTTGGACCTAGGTGCAGAACCCCATCGCATGAGTCTGTGCGGTGTTTCCTGGGGGAAGACGTAGGATGGATATTTATCCTTGTTCCTTGCTCTGCTGGGCACTCGCCGGCTGCGGGATATGGAGCACCCGAGAGCTCTGCCTTCCTGCATCCACTGGGAACAGCCGCAGTTCGCCATGTAACGGCTGCAATGGAAGAGTTAAAGTTCATTTTGGAGGTGAGGTCCTCCTGAGCAGGCTCTGCGCAGATTGACAAGAAAGCGGTCTTCAGCTGCCTGGCGTGGTCTGTCTTCTCTGGATGGCTTCCCATGACACTTGGCTCCATCTTCTCTGGGTGGCTTTCCGTACCGCGTGGCTCCACCATCTCTGGGTGGCTTCCTGTACCATGCAGCTCCCTCTTCTCTTGGTGGCTTCCCGTACAATGAGGCTCCATCTTCTCTGGGTAGCTTCCCATACCACACAGCTCCATGTTCTCTGGGTGGCTTCACATATCAGGAGGCTCCATCTTCTCTGGGTAGCTTCTCATACCACATGTCTCCATCTTCTCTAGGTAGCTTCCCGTACCATGTGGCTTGCTCCTGCCCATCCCTGTCCACCCAGGGGCATCTTGTGGCCCAGGGCTGCACTTGCACTTACTGACCACAGTCACATGGACGTGTTACATCCACCCTTCAGTTCATTTACGCCACAAAGTCTGCCTTTACCTCCGACAGATCCCCCCGAGAGCGGCAGATTGACAGCTCTCCCTTTGCAACCCAGGAGAGACAGATGGGAGGCGCGAGAAAGTCGGGCTCGGAGGAGCGGGGCTGGGGGGGGGGAAGTGCTGCTCCGTGCATGGGAAGCGTCAGCTCCCCCCTCGCCGCGCTCCAGCTTTGCATTGTCTGCACGCTTTGGCAGGCGTCTCCTCGCCGGTGCCGTTCACATATTTGACGTGCCTGCGCAACTTGAGCATAAAGCTGGTTTAACGCTTGACACGAGTGAATTTTTAATAGTAACTTCTCATGGACTTTAGCATGCAAGGCTTCAAGATGCTACGTCTTGAGAAAAGACAGGCTAATTCTTTGCAAAATTAATTAAGTTGGATCGTTAAAAGGGTGTTGCGATGTATTTTATGCCTGCAGAAGGAGAATGAAGGCTATGCCAGGGCTGAATTAAAGTTGTGGGGGGAAGCTACACGTAGCCCTTTCTCGTCTCTGCAGATTTGGCTGTGCAGAGTTGACACAGTTTTTGAAGGAATTTAATTCTTCAGATTTCAGATAAAAGTTTTTTCCTCCCTTTATTCCTTTCCCCCAGCAAGATGGAGATGTTCTACCTGCTTGATCTCAGCGTCGACTATAAAAAAGTCTCGGCTCCTTATGCCTGTTCTCTCCTGTCAGCGTTCAGCGCTCATTAATTTTGCATTCACTCAGCACCGTATAATTTTTCCTGACATTGTTCAGACAACCCGCCTTTTTAACTTAAGACATCTCGACACCATTAATGTTTAACTCTAAAAGGTGTGAAGACAGAAAGAAATACCCTTTTCCTTCTGTCTTAACGGCAGCATGCCTTGCTCTGCGCTTTTCGCCATTACGCAAGGGTTTTATCAGAAGCAGAAAAATAGAGTTTTCCATATAAACTTTGCCAAAGAAAGTGATGTTTGTTGATCGGAGCGGTGTTGGTGGGTTAGTTGTACCCTTGGTGCTGCCGTACGCTGATGGTACTCTTTGCCTTGGGGCATGGGCAGATGTTGCAGGTCCATCTGGAGTCCTTCAAGAGGTGAACCGCTACGGTGTGTGAAAGCAGCATTGGTTGAAGCTAACCCCGGTGGCTTTTGGGTTGCGAGCGTTCACATAGCGTGTTAGGCTTCTCAGCTCAGAAGATGTCAATGATCTTTTTAATCCACTCCAGCAAGAGCTGCAGAAGCATGTGGGCTTGTGCATCGGGTTTCTTCAGGTGGAAAACGGGAGTGTTAATGGGGAGTTGTATCTTCGGCTCGTTAAAGGGAAGCACGGGTCTTGTCCATCCTCCCTGCGGTCCTCACTTGGAAGGATGTCACAGGTTGAGTGTGTAATGGTGGGTTTAGGATGAGGGCAACGCTGGAATGTGTTCTTTGAAATTTATAGTAAGGGTCAAATGGGTTAAAACAAAACCGTTGATTTATTTGCCTTGTATACTCCCGAGGAACTTGGTTGTGAACTTGGTTGTGCCTGTTGCTGGGTAGATACGTGTTTAAAAAAATAACAAAAGAGTTTAAAAGGAAAAAACAGCAAAATTCCTGCCCTCAAAATCCTTATCCTCTACATGGGAAAACGGGGAAAATACCAGTTGGAGGAGCAGCCAAAACTGGGGAGCAGCCCATAGCCATGTGGAAGGTTAACGTTGCTCGAGCTTGGGATCACCAGGCTGAAGACCTGGTACAGAGTTGGGTTGTTGCCTGCCAGGAGTGGCTGTTTCCTGGGGTTGGTTGTAGACATGGTGGAGGTGGTAAGGACGAGCTCTTGGGCTGCAGGCAACGTGGCAAATAGATGGAACCATTGTTGTTCCCAGTACAGCAGCAATGCTTGATTGCTTTTTTTGACTGCTTTTCCAGCCTGGCCATGAAGGTAGCTCAAGTGAGACGTGGGAGAGTGTCAGGATGTCCCACTTTCTTGCCCTCCACTGATCTGTCTCCACCGTTGGCTTTCCTGATGCAACTGGAGTGGCCACCAGCTTCAGTCCTCAATCCTTACCATCCACATGGGCACTGGAGCCAGTTTTATACACCTCGAGGGCTTAGTTTCCTCCCTTGACCATGTGCCTGGTGAGATGTGTCCTCCTCACGTGTGCATTTTTGCATGTGCATTGATGGAAGAATAAGGGTTCAAGATGCGTCTGAAGAACCACTTGGATGTGTGTCGGTGAGGATGTTCTCTGAGATGGCAGAGAAATACTCAGGGCTGAAGCGAGCGCTGGGTTCCCAGCTCTGGAGGTGCATGGGTTAATTTTTTAAGGGCCAGCGTTGGAGTTCGGTGGTGAAGTCAGGACTTCATCTCTAACTGGGAAAGAAAAAAAAAGAGAGAGAGCAAAAGCTGGTTGACTGCTGGTTGTGGAATAGGGCGAGGGGATAACAACACCCCCCAAAAGCCACAAAAATGAGACTATTTTAGAATAAGAATTTAAAATGGGTAAGGCAAATCTCCTCTAAAAATGCCTTTTTCTCTGCTTCAGCTCTAGGGGGAGGATGAGGTGAGTAGCTCAGGTGGAAACATCTCCATCCTTTGCTCCGTGGGATGGATCTCACCCTGGTGTCCCGGGCGCTCCTGCGTGGCGTTATGGGTGGTGCCCCAACGGTTGGGGAGCACCCTGGGGCTTGTCACCAATAGACCATCGCGACGGATGGTGTAAAGCAGGCGAGCGCTGGGCTCTGAAGGAGCCGTGCTGATTTCTGAAAGCCAAGATCTGCTTTTCTATTTCTTGCACTGGTATTTTCAAGCTCTGAATCTCACAGATTGTATTTTTCCACAGTTTTTTAAATTCATAGATCAGATAATTTCCTTCCTCCTACTAGAATAAAAAGTTATACAACCTAAGAGCTGCTGATTTCCATACAGCGTTTTAGAGGAATCTGGTATTTGTGGAAGTGAAGAAGGGAGGACTCTGGGCTGGGTTTTCTGCATCTGCCTCCGTGTGAATATGCTGACGTTAAATAAGTGGGCGTTGGGCAAATCTCAGCTTCCATGGCTTGAATTTTGGTTTAGAGTACCTCCAAAGAAGCCATCGTCGCTGCGGTCCAAGCATGTACCCTGTAGGCTATGTAGGATGGTCTTCCTTGAAGTTGGCTTCATCCCCCAGTTGAGGTTGGATCCTGCCCTACTCGTTGATCCCTGCTGACGGGGAGGAGGGCGCTTGGGCTTGCTGGGACTGGAGCCTGAAGGTGAGCTCAGGACCTCGGGCCAGGACACCACCACCACCAGCCAGTGATGCTCAGAGCCTTTCCCCCAACGTGTCCCTAACCTGACAGATAGACCCAGAGCCTTCCTCTTTGGGGACCATTTGAAAAACATGAAAGAATTCCCATTTCTCGGGTCAAGATCCCCTTACCGGCTCTTTTCCTCTATCAGTGCTCTTGCCTTTTTCTCCTCTCATGGCTTTTTTAGACCAATGTTTTTCTTCCTCCACTGGAAGGTGCGCTTGGTGCACACCTTCTGCCAAGGAGTTTATTTTCATGGCGTTTTTTTTTTCCTGTTGGGTTTGCTGGACTGATGAACCTCATAGTAGGCACTAATTAATGGCACAGCTTTCTGTCGCGCTCTCGGTCCGTGGGTGCACCGAGTCTGTTCCATCTGATTTTAATTAAGTAAAAATCAAAGCTCCTCGTGTGGGAAAATTACAGATGTGGACTTTTTTGCCTTGGTCATCTTTTAAAAAGCAGATAGAGCAGATCCTGGCTGAGATCCGGGGCGTTCAGCCGGCACGGCCCCCAGGGAGGCTGCGAAGCTGTGTCCTACAGGACCGGGACGGGGAGCCATCATGCCTGGTGCTCCATCGTGGTTTCCAGGTGTCACATCAACTTCTCCATCTTGCCCAGCTCTATCATCCTTGGTACCCAACACGCTCTGAGAAAGGCTGCATGTCCTCCTCGCTTGGACTTCTTGCCTTTGAGCTGTTGAATTTTTAATAGAAAAATCAAAACCCAAAGACTTTTCTGGCTTCTATCGTAAAAAAAGAAAAATGAACATTGCCCTTGGAAATTTTGGGTTGAATTTTGAGCCCTTGGGGAGCGTGGGGCAGTGTTTGGTCCTGACCGTCATGCCCACAACCATGGGGCTCCTCTGGGGCTTCCTCGGGGGGTGGCAGCGAGCTTCTCGCAACTCAAGGCAAAAGTTTTGTGCTGGGCAAGTGGAAACAATTATTCTGATTTTCTGTGCCCATGACGTTTCTCAACAAAACCCTGGTTTGAATTTTTTTTTATAGCCTGGTTTAGGAGGCCCGCGTGCAATATATTATTTTTCAGCTATTCCTTTCTGGGGAATAAAAAAGCGTTTCAGCTGCAAAATTTTAGATGAAGAGCAGAATCAGACAGCTTGTATTATTTGAATTTGAAAGTGCGGATTTAAGGGCTGGAGGGACCATGGGAGGTTGCTTGCCCTGGGTGCTATGGATGAAGCTCCATGTGGTGGAGCCTGCAGGGCTGGGGTTGACTTCCCAAGACACGGCGGATGGACATCAATGCTGGACATCTTCTCCCCTCCACCTCTACCCCCTTTACCCCCATTTTCCTTCCTCTCCCACCTTATTCCTTGGAGTGGCTCTGGGCTACCGCCCTTCCCTGCCCTCCTGCCATCGCTCCGGTGGCACGTCCTCACTTCTTCAGCCCTTTGGAGTGCAGGTGCCCTTCTGGCCGCAGGGCTTTGTTGTGTTTTGGGTAAAAAGCAGTATGTGGCTGTGGCTCCCACCCCGCGTGGCCTCAGCGTTGCTCTGGGGAAGGTCTCCAGCCGTGGCTGCTGGAGGAGGTCACAGCTCCTCTCCAACACTTATTTTTTCCCTACCTTGGATGTCCGATTGTCGCCCTGCTTTGGGTATCTGATTTTCTCCAGGTGCAAGGTTTCAGGTACAGAGGTCTGGAAGTGGAGGGAGGCGAGCGCAGGTTCCTGGGGGTGGTTCTGCTGTGCCACCAAAAGTGGTGACAGAGAAAGAGCAGAAGACCTGCCAAAGGGATGGAGGCAACTAAGGCGAACTAGGGAGGTTGGGGAAATAAAAAATAGTAATGCAGAGAGGGAAAAGTGACCAAGAAAAGGGAAGCCACCACTGACCCCACACCTGTGCGGGCGGGTGGTAGCACCTGCTTGCCAAAGCCACGTCCTTCAGCTTAGCTCCACGTGGTGTGGTTTAGAGGCAGAGGGTCTGAGACAGTTTTTAGAGGGGTGCATGTTGCACCGCCTCTTTTGGGGGAGCAGAAATGACACCCCAGATGAGCCGTTTGCCTTTCCCCTGCGTGCTCTTGGCTTTGGGCTTTTACTTAAAAAAAAAAAAAAAGGGGACATTCTATGCTGATGTCTTCTAAAATCAGCGGGGAAAACGCTCTGAACGGGTCGGCTGCCCATCCCCACACCTTGACTTGCCGCCGTACCCCTACCTGGGCTGCACCCCCCCATTTCAGCAGCTTGTCACCCCACCGCCAGCCCTCACCTCGCCTCCCACCCCTGTTCCCTCCCCCCAGCGTTGCTCCTTGCCTTCCTTCCACCGTGCCGAGCCCGGGAGGAGCCGCACGCCGAGAGCGTCCTGGCCGGCAGCCCCGGACGCAGCTGGGTACCACCGGGCTGGGGGACGGGGAGAGCAGCTCTCAGTGATGCGAAATCTGTTCCCACCGACTCGTGCTGCTGCTCATCGCTTCCAGCATCGGGGCATCCGAGCGTATCGTGCCTTTCCCAGTCCCGGCGTGCTTTAGCAGCATCCTCCATCCCTCACCGGCCTCGTGCCTTCCCCATCCCTTCTTCTAATCCTGCAAAAAAACCCAAGCGGCTTCAAGCCAGGCGGCTCGTGTGGCTGCGACATAGCGGGGCTGAGCTGGAAATGTCACCTCTCCCCGTGCCAGGCTTGGCTTGCGCGGGGTTGGCACGGGACAAGATTTGTTTGCAAAGTGACCGCGGCGTTCCCAGCCACGGCAGTGGGCATCGGGTCCCGTCGATGGTGTCGGGTGACCCGGTTATAACACACTTCTCTCAGGGTTTCAAGTCCACTGACCTGATGTTTTTGGACTCCGCGGCTCCTATAGACTCCGGAGGCACCCAGACATCTCCCTGCCTGTCAGGAAATCAGGGTGTAATTTGAGGAATGCGTTTAAAACAGCTCCTCTCTGTGCTGCAAGAGGGGAAAAAAAACCCCCACCCTGCTTTAATCACGTTTGCAGCAATTAGGTTCCAATCGGGGCCGCCGGCGTGCCGGGCTTCGCTTGTGCAGTGGGGATTTACGATGCCCCAGGCTGCCGAAGTCCCGCGGCTGGATCCCGACAGCCTCCAACGGGGATCGTGTGGCTCCCGTTGTTGGTTTATTTTCACGTGAATCTGTCTGTCCGGCTTAATAATGAGATTATGAGCTTGGGAAACTGGGAATTTGCTCTGCGTGTGGCTGTGTCGAGCGCAGGGGATGCCTGGCCTGCGACCAATGCTCCCCGAGAGCATCAGCCTGTTGCCGGCGTAGCAGAGCCACCGCCGCGACGAACGCTGGGAGGAAAAGAAAATTGAGATTATTGTGTTAAGGTGCAAAGCAGCGGCTTGCACTTAACGTATTCCTTGCGTGCTCAGGATGGAAAAGCTAAAGAGCTGTGTTGAAAGCAGGTGAAGTGAAGTGCTTAGTCGGGATGCGCTGAGGCTTCGGAGGAGTTTTGCGTCGCTGGGATGTGCCGCGCCGGAGAGGGTGAGCGGGAGCTTTAAGGGATCCGTCTGCTCCTGCGTCCCGGGGCTGTGAAGGTGGGAAGGAGAAGGACTCACGTGGTGATGGAGCATCCATCTGCTGGTTAATCCTCCTGAATAACGGGCTCGGAGCCGGCAGGTGAAACTATTTCACTAAAACAGGAGGAGCATCCCACAGCCCAATTAAAAGATTAGAGCTGAAAGCCAGTGCGTTGCCTCTAAGTGCATCAATTTATTAAAAGCAGGAAAAAAAGCGCCGTTTCTCATGCTGTGGCACCCGCCAGCTCCCCGCGGGCTTGGGTGCATGGGAAGCTCTTCCATCCCTGGAAGGGATTTGGGTGTTTTCCTCGGGAAGGTGCTGCTCCTTCGTGATTCAGGCACGCGGCGGCGCCGGGCGGGATGCAGGCATGGCTGCGCGGAGGCGGCTCGGGTGGGATGGATGCTGGTTTTGGCTTGAAACGGGGGAAACTGAGGCACGTGGGGATGAGGTGAGCTGCCCACAGGGGGCTGTAGCAGGTCAGGTATTTTAGGGTTGAAGTCAGACTGTTGCTTGAGCATCCAAAACCTGTGTGTGTGGGCTGGAAACGGGGTACACGTTCCCTGTTGTTTTCGGGACGGTGCCAGCAGAGACGAAGACACGACCTTTTTCAGTTGATTTATTTTCTAAAGAGGAAAGAGGAGCCGCCAGGTGAGAGGGAAAGCAGGAGCAGAGATTACCCGATAAATCGGTGGGGGAAGCTGGCGGCCCCCTCCGCAAGAGCAAGTGTTGAGCAAACGCTCTGCCGGGCTCGCTCCTCCCGGAGCTGCGTTAGGAGCGAGGCACGGGATGAAGGACAAAGTCAGGAAAGAGAAACATCCAAAGGGAGCTTGAAGAGAGATGAAGTCCTTGGAGGACGCAGGGGTGAAGAGCTTCAAGTGACACAGCTGTATGTTTTGCAGCTGCGATTTGATGCTGAGTAATAAACCTTGCATCCCGTGCGCTGCAGAACAGCAGATGCAGTTTAGCTTTTGCTTACGGACAATTCGGGGGACCGGCTCCCTTGGTGCTGGCATGGTCAGAAACGAAAACCCAAGTGTCAGGAGACATGAGCAGGAAACCTCCGGCAGTCCTGGAAACCTCTTGGCTTGCACCTCCGGCACGCACGCTGCTGCGCTCGATGGATGTTTATCCCCAGAAAACATCTTCCCTCTGGGAAGGGACCAACAGAGGCTGGGCAGAGCTCTTTGAACAGCCTGCTGTGTTGTTACACATCTACGTTTGATTGATACACATGTTTTTATTGATGCACACGAGGGATTGCAGGTCCTACGCGAGGCACTGTGGGTTGAGGAGCCTTTTCCCTTGTCCTGCTGGGCGATAAACTTCACAACTTGCTGCCGTCCCTCTTAAAACCAGTTCAGGCAGTTTTCTTCCTCTGGCTCCCAGTGTTTAGTCCTTGGGATTTTTCTGAGCATCCCTTGGGTTTCCCAGCAAACCCCAGGACTGTTAGCTCTGCCATGCGGGGAAGCACAGCCCGCGAGGATGGGGCTGCATCCCCCTGGACTGGGCACGTCGTCCACGAATCGCCGGCTGCATCCCGGCCGCAGCATCTTTCTTTGTACTAACAATTAACAGTTACACAGAAAGAGCACGGCTTCATTTTCAGCTGCTAGGCTGAATTTGTGGTTCTGGTACCTGGGAAGAGCTTGTAAATGGTGTAAAATTAACAGAGGACCAAGTTTCAAGTCATTTTTCAGCAAGCCTCAGAGAGTCTTTTTCATTTTTAATCAAAACGTGCATCGAAGCTGTCCGTCTGAGCTTGGACCGAGGATGCTCTGGGACTCCTGTGCTGTTTCGCATCCTGCACGGCTGATAACGTCCCTTCCCAGCGCCAACGGGCAGCGACGTGCGGCGGGTAATACCCTGCCCCTCCGGCTGTCCCCAGGAGCTGGAGTTTTCGCATCTCAGAGCAAAATATGGCTGAGGCAAAAAGCATCCGCAATCTGAGACGTCCCTGCTTTCCACTTGCTGAGTGATGCCCGATCAACGAAGCCGGGATCCCCTCCGTCAAGGTTTAGCTCCCGTTTGCCTCTTTCTGTTCTTATTCCACCCAAACTGTGTCATTAAACAGTAATTAATCTCCTCTTTGCAAATATTACAGCCCCGGCCGGGGCTTGCGCTGCCAGCCCCCCGAGTCACTCCCAGCCATCAGGGTTTATTCTCAACTGCATCCCAGGAAGACGGGGATGCTGCTCTCCCCATCCTTCCGGGATCGCGTCCGGAGTGGCTAAGGGACTCTCCTGGCTTTCCCCGGGGAAAACGGTCATGGATGTGGAGGAGCAAAACACAACACCAGCGGCATCGTGGCTCACTTGCCCGTGATCGCTGGCTTTATCACATCCCACTTGCCGCCCGCCTTTCACTGCTGGATTTATCCTGAATTCCTCGGAGTAGCTGTGCGACGTGGCTAGCACCTTTTGGGGGAGTGCGAGATAAATAACAGGGCCCTCTCTCCGCGTTTTTTGGGTCGTTTTTTTTTTTCCCCAAAGGGATTATTCAGCAATGCAGCTCCTCCAGCAGCATCACCCGCTCCGTGTCGGATGCTCTCCTCCCGTCCCCGTCCCCGCAGGCTCCCGGCTGACCGGCACCCGGGATGCTCCCTGCACATCAGTGGTACGAGCTGCTGGTTTTTCTTCATCAGGATTCCTTTGGCACAGCCTGTTTTCCTTTAATTCCTCTCGGCAGTTATTTCTTAAAGTGTTGTCCGAAAAGTTCCAGATTAAATACTGTAGCTTGCGCTAAACTGGATCTACCGTTTCCTTTTCAAAATGTTGATTTTGGAGGTCTCTTTCTGCAGGCTTCTGCCTAAGACAGGTTTTTCCTTCCTGCTAGCAGTAGGTTGTGATCTAATTAGTGCCTTTATTTTATCATAATTAATAAAAAATTATAATAATGTCTTCACAGGACTGAGGGATGAAATGAAAATGCTGGAGTTTTTTGGTGCATTGCCTGTGTGACAAGCGATGAATAATTTCTTTATTATTGGGAATAATTCAGTAGTAAACTAATGGAAGGGTTTTGGCTGAAATGTCCCTTTTCCTTTGCTACAGAGAAAGCGGCTGATGATGAAGTCCAGAAGTCTGACATCTCGTCCAGCAGCCAAGGGGTGATTGAGAAGGAATCTCTGGGACCTCTGCTTCTGGAGGTGGGTGCTAAAACGTTCTTGCTGCTGCTGCCAGGCTCCCGCTGCTGCCCAAAGCAAAGCGGCGCTCCGAGAAAGTGAAACACGGAGCAGGAAGGCAGCGGGAACATAGCTGGGATGCTCTAAGCCCAACCGCATCCCTGGCCTAAGTTGTAGGTAAACTGATTTTGGCCCTTCGAGTTTGGAAAGTGAGTCTTAACCGCGCTCGCTGGAGCTCGGGCTTTGTTAAGTCGAAGCTGTTCTGGATAGTTTCTTAATATCAGCATTAAAATACTGAGTTGCTTCTAAATGGGGATTAAACTGAGCCCGCGTCCTCACTGGGGGGTGAGTTAGGTAATGCGGATGGATGGTTTTCAACAGATTTGAATCCTTCTGTCCTCTGGAAGATAGGGAGGATGAGGAGGGCGCTCCGCATTTCGGTTGATGTCAGGAAATCGGAAATAATCGTATCTCAGGAGGAAGGTCGGAGTTGGAGCTGACGGGACCATCTTGTATGGAGAAGGTTATTGTATGAGGGTTATTACATTATATCACAGGCCCCAGGGGTAAACTTCAAATCCTAAATCGTTCAGCCGGTAATTTCCCAGGGGGTTTTGGGGTTGGGGCTGGGGGGTTCCTCCCTGGGAAGGGCCAGCCCCGCCTGCTTGCATTGAAACCGCCTGATAAGATTACACATTCAAAGACGAAAAGGAAGCAATATCCTCATCCGATTCATTTAATTAACTGTAGGAGCGTAATTACTGACATGACACAGGCCGACGATGTACTCTGTGGTTTCTGTTGGGAGCCCAAGAGCTGGGAGGTGAAATGTGGCATCATTTTTGGGACAGAAAGCCAGCCTGGCTTTCGGGATTCCTGAGGAGAGAGGCTTTCCCTGGCCACGTTTTTGGGCTCTTCTGTATCTCCGAAAGATGCTGGGAGACCTTGGGGTGCTGTGTGCTTTCCCAGTCCTGTTAGTCCCTCCTCGTACCACACTGGTCTCCCCTGAGCCCTGGAGTGAAGGTGTCAGAATTAATAAAACTCTGCAAGAGGTGGCTCTGCAGCTGGAGGAGTTGATGCAAAAGGGATGGATGGGAAGGGAGTCGGCGTCAAAGGATGGGTCTGACTCGGGGAAAGGATGGAAAATGGGTGCTGGAAGCACGTGGATGGAGTTAGTGGGGAGTTGACGGCTTGGTCTAACAGGCAATATGCAGAAGGAGATCAGAAATTAGGCTGGGAAAGGCACGTGGGTTTTGAGGGGTGCGTTGGGTGCTAGAAACGGGCAAGGGAATATGAAGTCATGCAGGAGAAGGCGGCAGATCCTCAACAAAACCCTAGTATTTGGGTTATATTGGGAGAAGGCATCCTGCGGGAGCGACGGCAGAGCAAAAGAAAGGGTGAGAGAGAGAGCAGCGTCCGTACATTCGCAGTAAATCCACATATTTGGCAGTGCGGTCTTGGGAATGTGCCTTTACATAGCTTAAATGATGGATGTGGGGCCGGCCAGCTCACGAGAGCATCGCTCCGCTGGGGGAGATCCCCTCGTGTCCGTGTCCGTGTCTGTGTCCGTGTCCACACATGGGGATACATGGTTTGCTGTGGCCGGGAGCCCTGGAGGTGGCCAGCCCCTCGGGTGATGGGGAGCAGAGTGCCTCAGGGCAAAGAGGGGGACAGCAGCACATCGGTAATAGGAACGGCCCCGGAAGACCTAAGGTCTTCATAAGGAAAGGACATTAATTAAACAAGCCAACTCGTGACTCAAAATCACGCTCCGTGCTTGGGTCGGGCGCGGATGCGTCCTTTCTGCGGGAGGGAGCGCAGAGGTGCGTTACCGCTCAGTCGATGCCGCTTTGTAAACAACCTACCCTGTATTATTTGCTTTAAAATCCACGTTTAGGTTACGGTTATTACCTACACAGGCTGAGGAGTAATTTCCCAATCGGTCTCCTCGCGTGTGAAGCCCACGCGTGGGAGATGCTGACCCTAACCCGTGCCCGTGCCACGGGGCATCCGGGCTGCCTGAAGCACGTTGAGGATGCCAAGCCCCCACCACGCTGAGTTTATTTTCCGTGCGGATTGACTGCGAGAAAACAATTAGTGGTTTCACTCGTCCCCAAGCAATCCGCAGCCTCCTGTGCCTAAAAACATTCCCCAAATGACTTCCAGCTTCTTCTGGGGGCCCTGGGCTCAGGCGGGGTGTTCAGACCCCGGGAGGTGGAGATAAAAAGGGCTATTAAAAAACATCTCGTTCATTTTTAGGAAGTTTTTCTTTTTGCCTCTTGACCTGTTGTTTGAGCTTGACTTCCGTAAGCAATGGAGCTGATAAGGTAATTTAATATTTTAAACCATGGAGAAGCGGCCGGTGTCGCTGCTGGGGGAATGGGGGGTGTAGGGCAGGCGCGCAGGCTGGGTCCCCACCGGCTGCCACCTCGGGGCTCCCCTGCCCCTTCCCTGCTCCCCCGGCCCCCCAAAACCAGCATCACCTGGCGAAAAGGGTCCAGGTGGGTTTAGCATCCAGCCTGGGTCTCTTTTTTTGGGCGCCCGAAGTGCAAAGGCTGGTTGTCTTGGCAACAGCTGGGAATAAGGAAAATTGCAGCCGATTTGCCAGAACCATTTTGACAGAAGATTTTCTTTCTTCCCCCCCTTTTTTTTTTCTTCTTTTTTAAATGCTTCCTGTTTCTTGCACTTAATGTTGCTCTACGGCAAAACCTGGTTTTTAGAAACTGCATTTAATAAGGCCTTGGATGCTCTCCATCAGAGGACCTCTCTGCTGGCATGGGCGAGCGGGAGGATGGGGAGGAGAGGGCGATGCTGCGGGTACCAATTTTTGGGCATCCTGAGTTTCTCCTGTCCCTGCACCGTCTCCCACTCAGGGATATGGCCAGATCTAGTTGCAGGATCACGATCCAACAGAGCTTGATGTTGATGAGCAGGAAAGGAGGAAATAGGCTGCAGGAAAACCTGCCTGGATGAAACAATTTAGGGGATGGACACTTGGAAGAGCGTAAATCAGCGATCGGCCTTCTCAAGGGCTCCTCACTGCACTGGGCTCCGCCGCTCCGAGCTTTCTGGAGCACCGGAAAGCGTTACGCGCCTGTACCGTGGCAGTGAATTAAAAACCTTGATGGTGTCCTCGTTAAAATAAGCGGATGTTGTATCATTGAGTCTGGGTCACGCTCATCCTCCTCCTTTCGATCGCAGGGCTGAATTTGCCGCCTGCATCCTAAATGCGTGGAAAACCCCAGTTATTCTGCACGAGACAAAGGCCCTGTCGTTCTTGGGCTGTAATTAAGCAAATCGGGCATATGCTTAATTTCGGTGGCTTGCCAAATTAGAGCCTTCCCGACTGCACTGGCCCTCGGAAGAAGTTTTTTTCTCCTCCGCTGGCACCGTTCTTAGTGGCAGGGACGTCCTTAGCAGAGGAGGCTGCAGACCTGAATATGTGTTTTAAGCGAATACGCTGTTATTTGATCACTGCTGTGATACAGAGTGGGGATGAAGCCAAGGTGTGAGAGGCAGAGGAAGGTTGCCCATGGTCAAGGAGCACCCTGACCCGCTCCGGGACCCGCTGCCCACACGCTGCCCGGGTTTATTCCCTTGCAGGCGTTGGATGGCTTCTTCTTCGTTGTGAACCGCGAAGGGAGGATCGTCTTCGTCTCTGAGAATGTGACCGGCTACCTGGGTTATAACCAGGAGGAGCTCATGAACACCAGTGTCTACAGCATCCTGCACGTGGGGGATCACGCCGAGTTCGTCAAGAACTTGTTGCCGAAGTCTCTAGGTAAGAAGACCCTTGAGGTGGGTTTTTTAATCAGCTGGTGCTTGGAGAGCACAGTCAAAAATGCCGTTGTGTCTTCAGTGATGCTGGCCTTATATTTTTTTTATTTATATTTTTATTATTTTTTTAAAATACTGTTTACTGTGAAATTCAGAGCTATACCCAAGCCAGGTCACGCCCCATAAATCTTTGCCTAGTGAAATACATCCAACCAGTGAAAAATCAATATTAGATTTTGGAATAAAGAGCTGGTGGATGGCAATATTCAGGTCATCTTCCCTTTGTCTTCCTCTACTAAGGAGACTTTTGGCTCATGGGTGGGAAGAACCGACTCATCTGCCCGAAGTGAGGGGCACATGTAGGAGCTTTAGGGAAATGAGGAGGAGGATTTTGAGGTGTTGATTTGGGGCGACTGAGCCCGTTGGCTTATCCCAGTCCATTTAAGATGTCCTCCCAGCCGGAGGGGGGATTGTCCCCAGCTGGTTTCAGAGCCTGAGTATGTAGCGTGGGGACGTGGTGCGCCTTGGGGTGTGAGAAGGTCACGGTCCAAGCGGTGAGCTCACGGTGGTCACCCTACATCGGGACAATGAAGAGTTGGGAGGGTGGGAGGACGCATCGCGTGGTGAAGGCACTTAGCGGGGTGTTAGAAGCAACCAAAGCAGAAGGTTCTATTCATTGACTGGAGATGAGCGTCCTCTGGGTGGCTGCCGCTGGTGAGACGTCACTGATCCCTCATCCACTCACACCTTTGAAGAAATGCAAAAGGAAAATGAGCCTTTTCCAAGTATCCTGACTTAAAAATAGTTTTGTTTTGCTTTTTAAATTCGTACTTGTCTTCCTTCTGGGTAAATACAATGATGTGTTAAACCACCTAAATCTCCGGGCACTCATCAGATCGAGCCTCTGGAAGTTCAGGCATCATCTTTTCCCTGTGGTTACCCAGCTTAAGGCTGTGTGTTCTGTATTTCCTCGGATGTTACCAGCCCCTCAGCTTTTCTTGTAGATCAGGTTGCAGGAAAACTTGATAACCCGCTGGTGGCAAAATCACTTGGGTTGAATACAGATACCCATGACGATGCTGTAGAGGGTTAGCAAAATCTTTCAGCTGGTGCCCAGGGGTTTTTGGAAAAGCCACGTTATAGAAAAAAATCAAAGGGGAAAGTTTTTGCTGCTGCGGTACCAGAAGGTCTCGCTGCTGAGTTACCGCAGAAATGGGGAGGAAGCAAAGAAAAAATTAACTTCTATGGAGGTGGTTGGCTGGACTTGCTGGAGGAGTCTCGGGAGCGTCACTTTGGAGGGATTTCAA
The DNA here is from genome assembly GCF_964199755.1 of Larus michahellis. Taxonomy (NCBI): domain Eukaryota; kingdom Metazoa; phylum Chordata; class Aves; order Charadriiformes; family Laridae; genus Larus; species Larus michahellis. The sequence goes on from NC_133898.1 coordinate 130,455,191, forward strand.
GTACAACAGGAAGAGGCAGGAGTCTTCCCAAGCTCTGGAAGTGACTCACAGACCCTGTGCCTCAGTTTCCCTGCCTGTAAGATGGAGATGATAGCACCTACCAGCGATGTGAGGAGCGATTCATAAATGTCAGCACGATGACTCCAATGACGATGTGTTGATCTCAGTTGGGGTTGGAGGTGCTGTTAGGGCCTGGCTGGAGGTGTCGGTCTGGGCACGGGCCCTTCAGCAGGTCTGAAGGTGTCCTGGCGGGGAGGGCTGTGCCCCCACTCCGCTCTCGGCTCGTCCCTGACCTGGGCAACGAGCTGGTTTCTTCCCCCATCCTGGTGCTTTTCCTTCTATCCCCTTGTCCAACGGGTCCTCAGGAAGTCCGGGGGGTGGGGGGGCATGGCACAGCTCCTACTTCCCCCTGTACTGGGCACCGGTGAGGCCCCACCTCGAGGGCTGTGTCCAGTTTTGGGCCCCTCACGCCAAGAAAGACCTTGAGGGGCTGGAGCGTGTCCAGAGAAGGGCAACGGAGCTGGTGAGGGGTCTGGAGCACAAGTCTGGTGAGGAGCGGCTGAGGGAGCTGGGGGTGTTCAGCCTGGAGAAGAGGAGGCTGAGGGGAGACCTTCTGGCTCTCTACAGCTCCCTGAAAGGAGGGGGTAGCCAGGGGGGGTCGGGCTCTTCTCCCAAGGAACAGGCCATGGCACAAGAGGAAACGGCCTCAAGTTGTGCCAGGGGAGGTTTAGGATGGATATTGGGAACAATTTCCTCCTGGAAAGGGTTGTGAAGCATTGGAAGAGGCTGCCCAGGGCAGTGGTGGAGTTGCCATCCCTGGAGGGATTGAAAAGCCGGGCAGACGTGGTGCTGAGGGCCATGGGGTAGTGGTGGCCTTGGCAGTGTTGGGTTGATGGTTGGACTTGATGATCTGAAAGGTCCCTTCCAACCTGGGCAATTCTATGGTTCTGTGATTCTAATAACTCTTCTCTTTTCTCCCAGTGAATGGAGTCCCTTGGCCTCAAGAAGCGACCAGGCGCAACAGCCATACCTTCAGCTGCAGGATGCTGATCCGGCCGCCCGACGAGCCGGGCGCGGAGAACCAGGAGGCTCGTCAGCGCTACGAGGTGATGCAGTGCTTCACCGTCTCCCAGCCCAAGTCCTTCAAGGAGGAAGGAGAAGGTAGGGGAGAGCATCCTCTGCTTCCGACCCTGCCTTTGGGGTGGGGACCACAGTGCGGGCAGGAGGAGGACAAGGTGGGGATGGCAGTGCAGGCAGGAGGACCAGGGTGGTCAAAGCAGGCAGGAGGAGGACTGGGGTGGAGGTGGCAGTGCAGGCAAGGGAAGGACCAAAGCGGGGACCAGGGCAGGCAGGAGGAGGACTGGGGTGGGGATGGCAGGGCAGGCAGGAGGAGGACCAGCCACCACCCCACAGGGCTGCCTGGTGGGACTGGTTTATTCCTGGTCCAGCGCAGACGATGCCCGGCACGGGGGAGACAGTCGGGGAGATGCCTGAAGTTCGCTGCAGCTTCTCGCTCCCCCTTCCCCTCCAAGCTGATGCCCTCCGGCCATCCCGGCTTCTCTGGTCCTCCGGAGCTGCTTGCAGTCAGTATTCCTTAAGGAAGGAGCAATGTTTTATTACCCACCAAAGCTCTCTGGCTGCAGCACCTTCCCAGCGAGTGACGTGGGTGCCCGACACCACACCTTGTGCCTTCGCCGCTGCCAGACCACGGTGCTGCCCGCACGTTTTTGGGCTGAGTGAGCTGCCTGCAGGCAGATCTCTGCCCGGGGACTCGGGACGGGCAGGGGTCCCTCAGCGCCATGGGGACCGTCGCTTTCCTGCAAGTGGCCTAACTCTCCTTTCGGTGTCCCAGCTATTATTTTCCAGCGCATTAGCTGGATTAATCCATCGCAGTTTATACAGGCGATCATGACTGGAAGGAATAAATTATGGTATTTTATGACCAAATACTTTGCCTGAAGCCGACAGTTGCTGGCTTTTAGTGCTGACTTTTATTGTACAATACTGCCAGATCCAAAAAGCCTGTACAATTAATTTCTCCAAGCACTGGAAACCTCTTTTCCAGCAAACTTTATGGAATTTAGATAGAGCCTACTTGCTTTGAAGGGCCGGAGGATTGCTTGGGGTAAACACTTCCAGGGCAGGACGTGGCCATCAAGCTCAGCAGTGGTATTCTAATTAAAATGTTAAATTGCAAGCGGTGATTGTAACGTCTGATTTTCGTGTTCCCGGTCCCTTCTCCTGCTTTGGCAGATTTCCAGTCGTGTCTGATATGCATTGCGAGACGATTACCTCGACCGGCAGCCGTCACCCCTTCCGAATCCTTCGTGACCAAGCAAGACACCACAGGTAACATCCCAGCGATGCCGGGGAGTCCTGGCTCCGGAGGATTTGTTGTCCCCAGGGGTCAGAGGCCGGCGGTGCAGTGCAGGACCCCATAGCGTGAGTGCGGTCCTGTCCTCGCAAATGGCAGTGCTGCCTGCTAGGAGTAACGTGGTTGACACCTCAACTGGAGGCCCCTCAACTGAGTTGACGCCTCAAGTGGTCCCATACACCAGACCCACGCCCTGCACGCAGCCCCTCTCTGCTCCCTTGGATTTTGGGGTGCGGTTGAGGTTGCTGATTGATGGGAATGAAACAGTCATCAGCTTTCAGATTCGGGTTTGCTCTTGGCCAAATACTGCTTTCTAACCATTCTGGTGACCTTCTTTCTGGTAGTTAATCATCACCCTGGACTTCCCTGCAGCCTGAAAATCCTTAATGCATGTTTTCTCTGCTCCCTGCTCCCTGCCCATGGCTGTAAAACAGCCAGCAGAGCTGCCTGGTGTTTCATGTCGAGGGAGAAAGCAGGCAGCGGGTCCTGCTTGGAGAACCCCCTGGTGTGGGCACGGTGGCTGGCAGGGTGTCCCACCAGGTGAGGATGTGAATCTGGGGACCTCAGCCCTGGAGCAGCGAGGGTCCCTTCACACAAAGGTGCTTCTTGTTGGGTTTTGTGTCCGATTCGGCCGGCCAAGGTGTGTGTAGAGGTCGGTGTGTGCTCCAGAGCAAACTCCTTGAATCTCCATCTCCTTCTGGAGGACATCCATGTGTGCTCCTGCCACTGCTGCCTCACGCCAAATAGGACGGGGCTTCATTTTTCCACACTTACGGACCTGTGTGTGCTGAGGGACTTCTCATGCTGTGCTTGAGTAACGTGGCTTCTCTCTCTCCGCCCAGGTAAAATCATCTCCATTGACACCAGTTCCCTGAGAGCCGCCGGCAGGACGGGCTGGGAGGATTTGGTGCGGAAATGTATCTACGCTTTCTTCCAGCCTCAGGGCAGAGAGCCATCTTACGCCAAACAGCTCTTTCAAGAAGGTAACGGGCTCCTCTTCCTCGCTGGCGCGCTCTCCTGCCGAGCAGCGGGAGCTGCAAGGAGAAGCCGGAGCGTGGTCCTCCTTGCCGGATAAATGCGTTCTGGAAAAACAAATGCTGCAGTAATAATCACAGAGTGCCAAAGGGAGAGGGGAAAGGGCTGACTAACGCTGGAGAAGCTCCTCCGGCCGGGAGGTTCCCTCTCACCCTTCAGGAAATATAGAATTGAGACAAATATGAGCGAAATGTGATTATTTTAATTTTTTTTTTCCTGTGCCATCCGCAGACGCCGTCCTCGGTGTCTGAGCAGAAGAAGCGGAAGCTCTTTTTGTGAGCGTCTTTGCTCTCTCGGCTCTTTCATGAGCATCTTTGCTGCGTTGGCTCTTTGCTGAGCATCTTTGCTGTGTTGGCGAAGATGCTCACTACAGGGATCGGGAGGAAGGCAGGAGGCAGGAGCAGGAGGTCGCTGAGGCTCCGGGGAGCTGTAACTCTGCCAGGGCTGCAGCGGGCAGCGTCCTGCTGCACCCCCCCAGCCTGGCTGGGCTTCGTCAGCTTGTGGGTCGTACACTGGTGATTGAGTGACAGCCCCTTCGGAAGGTCTGAGCACTCAAGGACGGTGCTGGGTGGATTTAGATTTACCCACTGCAGGACGCGGATTTGGAGCTGGAGGAGCAGCCGGGAGGATTTCTGTGCCGCTGTGGTTATTCGTAACCCTCTCGTTTTCTGGGTCTGCGGGGCTAGCCAACGTGCAGCCTGTGGTTTTGTTTGCTGGGAAGGTGGTTGACCTGTCAGGTCCTCCCTCACTGCTCTCTCCATCCTCCTCCTGGTGCTTGCAGGGTGTTGTGGGTTCTGGCTGGAGTTTCTGAGGGAATTGACGTGTTTCTGGTTGTCTCCTCCAGTGATGACACGCGGCACGGCCTTCAGCCCCTCGTACCGATTCACCCTGAGCGACGGGACGGTGCTTAGCGCCCACACCAAGTGTAAGCTCTGCTACCCCTCCAGCCCGGAGATGCAGCCCTTCATCATGGGCATCCACGTCATCGACAGGTACGTCCCCACCCTGCCGCTACCGAGCCATGCCAGTGCCCGGGTGGGCAATCCAGGAATCAAAGGGCCCATTCCCTACTGTGGAAGGGGATCCACTGGTGGTCTGTGGTGCTGGTTTGGAGATGTGATTCCCATGAGGGAGCTGAAAACCAGCCTGATGGCAGCTCTGTTGCTCTGGATTATTCTTGTTTTGCAAAGAGGTGGCCCCGAGAGTTCAGGTGGAGATTTATAGACATGCTTCAGGTTTCTGCCTTGCCCTGGAGAACTTAAAATATTTGGGGAGGGAGAGGCTCTGACAAACTGGCGGGACAGGGGGAGGTGAGGCTGTGGGCCTGGGCCATGCTGGGGAAATGTGAGGGGGCTGGGGCGGAGGGGAATGCTGTCGGGGCATGGTCCTCCTCCAGCCGTCTGGGAATGTAAGACCTAGAGAAGGTGATGCCTTTGGGGTTTAGCTGGTGAGTGGCTGCAGTCCCAAGGAGCCTCACATTTCTGGAGAGATGCTAAAGCTGCTGCACTCCATCCGTGCCGCTGAAATGGATCCAGAAAGTGCTGGTGGAGATGGGAAGGTTGAGACCACCAGGGCTTGCGACCTGCTGCTCTCCAGGCTTCAGAGCTCTGCAGCATGGATTGGGGGCAGGAGCTGCCGGAGCAGCACTAAAGGTTTGGGCAAAGCCTCCGGTGACTTTTCCTCTCCTTTTCATCTCCTGCAGGGATCACGGCATGCTCTCGCCCCAGGAGAACACTAACTCCGCGATGTCCCTTCCCCGGGTCAGCCCCTCGCTGAACCCCAGCATCTCCCCGGGACAAGGCATGGCCTTGCCGCCTTCCATCCCTCCCTCCAATGGCAGCATGTTGGCCACCAACGTGAACCAGCAGCCAGGCGCCGGCCTCCACAACAGCAACTCCAGCACCAGCCAAACCAGCTTTGGATGTTCACCTGGGAACCAGATAGGAGCCAATGTTGCCTTAAGCCAGGGACAAGCCGGTCCCCAGAACAGTAACCACACTTTGAACCTCAATAGCTCCCCCATGAACAGTCCAGGGATTACCCCACCACAGTTCATGTCTCCGAGGCATCGGGTCAGCCCAGGGCTGGTGCCCCGACCCAGAGTGCCCAGCAACCCCTTCTCGCCCACCATGCCCACCATGCACTCCCCCGTGGGCATGGCCAACAGCGGCAGCGGGGGCGGCGGTGGCACTGGTGGCGCCAGACCCTTTCCCAGCGCCCCCATAAACTCTATGCAGGGGCTGACGGAAGGTCCCAGCACGCCGGTGGGCTACTCCACGCCACCCCCCGTGCTGAGACAGCTCAGCTCCCAGAGCTCGCCTGGCCGCCTCGCCATGCAGCCCATGAAAGCGGAGTCCAAGGACAGCAAAGAGATCGCCTCCATCCTGAGCGAGATGATCCAGTCGGACGGTGGGTCAGGGGATGGCAAACCGCTGGACTCGGGCATGCTGCACGCCGGCGATCGGCTCTCAGAGGGGGACAGCAAGTGCTCCCAAGCCACCAGCCACAAGCTGGTCCAGCTCCTGGCCACCACGGCGGAGCAGCAGCTTCGGCACGCCGATGCGGACACGAGCTGCAAAGATTCGTTAGCCTGCGCGGGCACCGCTGGCACCTTGGCCTCCAGCAACCCTCCCAGCAGCACCTGCCCTTCCTCCCATAGCTCGCTGACCGAGCGGCACAAGATTTTGCATAGACTCCTTCAGGAGGGCAGCCCTTCCGATATTACCACTCTGGCCATGGAGCACGAGAAGAAGGAGAATGCCCCGAACCCTGCCACCACCCCCACGGCTCAGAGCCAACTGCCAGGAACCCCAGACATCAAACTGGAGCCAGACGCGCTGAAGAAAAAAGATGTCAAGGATCACCAGCTCCTGCGCTATCTGCTGGACAAGGACGAGAAGGAGCTCGCTGCAGCCCCAGCGCTGAGCCTGGACGACGTGAAGGTGAAGGTGGAGAAGACGGAGCAGATGGAGCCCTGTAACACGGCCCCGGTGCCGCTTGCCAAACCTCCTGCCGCAGAGGAGGTCAAGCTGGAGACGCAAGGCCAGGTGAGTTGAGCCATCTGCAGCCACGTTGGCGGGATGCTCTCAACAAGTCGCGTTTTGGGGGCAGTTGCCCCCAAACTGCTGGCATGCTCCTTCCACAGCAAGGCGGTGGGGCTGGGAGAAGCATGGGGAGATGCCCTGTGGCTGCCGCAACCTTCCGCGCTGGTGCCACCTCCTCCAGCACTGATGCTACCTTCTCCAGTGCTGGTGTCCCCTCCTCCAATGCTGGTGCCACCTCTTCCAGTGCTGGTGCCACCTCCTCCAATGCTGGTGCCACCTCTTCCAGTGCTGGTGCCGCCTCCTCCAGTGCTGGTGCCACCTCTTCCAGTGCTGGTGCCCCCTCCTCTAATGCTGGTGCCACCTCTTCCAGTGCTGGTGCCCCCTCCTTCAGTGCTGGTGCCACCTCTTCCAGTGCTGGTGCCACCTCCTCCAATGCTGGTGCCACCTCTTCCAGTGTTGGTGCCACCTCCTCCAATGCTGGTGCCACGCTCTTCCAGTGCTGGTGCCACCTCCCAATGCTGGTGCCACCTTCTCCAGCACCAGTGCTATCCCCTTTTGTCCAGATGTTTCACATTTTGGCAGCTCAGATCTGCAAGGCAATGGTGGGAGGGAAAGGGAGAAACTTTACTGAGGTGTATAAAAATGAGAAAGAGACGCAGCACATCGCTGCAGGTGGTGGGCTTGAGTGAGGAGAAGACCACGTGCGTGTTGCCACGCAAAAAGGTTCTTAATTCTGCATCTCTGGGCACATTCAGGGCTCGTGTCCCAGGGAATTTTCAATCCCTCGCCCTCTTGTTGGCTGAGATTAGCAATTATGTGGGCCTTTTACTTATCCTAAAAGTATTATTAAATTGAATAATCCAGTGACAGATCTCTGCAATAGAGATTTGGGTGTATAAATATTCATTACACGCAGCTATGAATAGAAGAGATTTCTTACTTTTGAAAGCCAGGGGAGATGGTAACATGGATAAAGCTGCTTAATCCTTTTTAAGCAAAGAGAAGAGAGCGGCTGACATGAAGAGCAGGGCTGATCGCCTCCTTACTGACTGCGGCAAATACGGCTGCCGGCGTTTGGAGATACGGGATGAATAACAGCGTTCGGAGAGCCTGGAATGACAAATACGCAATAAGTCTTTTAATAAGGTTAAGGGCTCGGAAGTCGCGGTCGGTTATCCTATAGGCGAGTGGGAATCGAACTCCTTACCTCTTTCTATAATGTACTTTCCTGGTATCATCAGCTCGCTGGATGGTACGTCCTCCCCCATCATCTCCCATTTGAGATCCATCATCTACATTAACGGAAATTGCCCCCAGATTAGGAAGACCCAAGTCAAGATGTGCTTATTTTGGGAGGCACGTTGGAGCTTGCAGGTGGGCAGTGAACCTGGTACCCACCAGTACCCACCGGTGAGCCGGGTTCCCACCGCGGTGCTCCTGCATCCTGCTGGGAGATGCGCAGGCTCTTGGATGGAGCCACCCCAACCTACTTTCATGGATCTGGGAGCGTGTCGAGGAGCTTGGTTGTAGCTGAAATTAGGCAAAATGCCAGGGCATGGGAAGAGCTTTGCTTGCCTGGTCTCCCAGACATCCACGTGCAGGATCCACTTGCCGGCCGGGGGTGCAGACGCGCTCCTTGCTGACCATCAGTGTTGGTTCCAGGTGCACCATCCTTCATAGAGGGCAGAAAGCCCTATTACTTTAACGAGGCTGTGCTAGCTAATTGTGCTCTGCTTGCAAACAGGCACGCGGAGCTTGGATGACTGGAGCCTGGATGCGTTTGTAAGCCCCTCTCTGGCGCTGTTGGAAGCAGACGAGCATTTTTAGGCTCCTTCGTGGCTTTTTGGTTCCAAGTATCCCTCCCCAGGCAGCTGGAGAGTGTCAGGATTATACATTGCACCGTACCGAGTGCTTCCAAAGAGTTAACAAAAGAGGCTGGAGGGGGTTTGCGGAGTCTTAAAATGGATTTTCCGAGGAGTGAACAACCCCTCACTGCTCAGCAGCGAAGGACAGAGTTTCGTTTCCACGTGTTTTCTCTTACAGGCTGCGTTGGTGCGGCGTGGGGAGGGGCAGCTGCCATTGGAAATGAAATCTAGCACCTGCTGGATTTTTGTTTTCATGTGTGGTTGTTGTAAAAATCAAAATGTCAATTAGGAGCAACGTTAATTGTGGGGCAGGCTCTGCAGCATGTCTTCAGCCTTGGAGGAGTCATTTCCTTTCTGGATGTATCCTATGGAAACACCCCAGGTCTGCTCCGAGCCACCTGTTCATGGGGTGAGAACAAGAAATATTTGGGTAGGACTTGGGAAAGAGCTAATAGGAATTACAAGAGTTAAAAAATAATGGAAGGAAAAGCTTGAGCAGGGTTTTGGAAGGGCTCTTCATCCTTGTGCTTCAAGGCACGAGCTGAACTTCAGCTAGGTGAAGAGGAGACTTTTCCTTCAGGTCAGATTGTCTTCTCTCTGCCCTTGGGCATGATGCTGGGGAGCAGGTAATGCTGCCTGCACATGGCAGAGCTCCACCGCGCGTGCATGGTGGGGTCCAAAGAGAAGTCATGGATGCCCCACCACTAGAAGTCTTCAAGGCCAGGTTGGACGGGGTTTTGAGCAACCCAATCTAGTGGAGGATGTCCCTGCCCAGGGCAGGGGGTTGGACCAGATGATCTTCAAAGGTCCCTTCCAACCCAAACCATTCTGTGATTCCATGAAGAATAAAGTTTTACCTTCTTTTTCGTTTGCTTTTCGGTCTGAATCTGCATTTCAGCTTGTTTTCACAAGCAGGGTAGAATCCTTTTCTCGAAAAGAAGAAAAAAAGACGAGTGATGACAGGGAGTAGTCGATGGCTTGGGAGGAGAAGTCGCTCTACAGGAAGGTCCAGCCAGGGATGAAGGTTTGCTGGCTGGGTACCACCTGGAAGCACCTCTTTCCCCTTCGCCGAGCTGATTTCACATGTGGGGCATCCCATGAGCCGGCTGGGCGAGGGATGAAGGGCAGAGATAAGATCCTGTCCCTTGGTTTGCCTTTTGGTTGTCTCTGGTTTTGGAAGCTTGTTTCTGCCAGGAGATGGAGGTTTGGGGAAGAAGCAGCTCTTCAGAAATATTCAGCCACCCTGAGCCTCCATCCCTCGTGCCGTGGGTTTTCTCGCCCATTTGGGGACAGAAATAGGTCCTGGAGATCAGAGCTTTCTCTGAGCAAGACTGGATGGCCTCAGCTTCTCCAGCCATGTGTTTTCTGGACATGGAGGAGAAATAAAATACCCGTTAAAGTGGGCACAGATTCCAGGTGCAAGTTCAAGTGCTCCAGAAAACAACTGATCCCGCCCTGCTCCCGCCATGTGTCCTTCGTTCCCACCTCTCCGTCCTCCAACCTCGTCATAAACCCAGCGAGCAACGCAAGGACTTCACTGCTCTTGTTTTATCTCCACTTCATGTCCATGTTGGGTACCTCTGTGCCCTTCTTCTCCCTCCGCCTCCAGAATGACCTCCCTGCTGGAGGAGATGGAGTCAAGATGTATCTCGCTCGTTACCGTGGATGTCTCCCATTTGCTTCTGTTCTCTTTGTTTTGCAAACTTGAGCTTTAAAGAAATGCTGCTTGGCCAAGAAATTGCATTATTTGGAAGAGCTGAGAGGTGCAGCCTGCTGCAGGAGTTGAATTTGCTGCATTTAGTTCTCTCTGTGAGACAGGGTTTAGGAGAACATTCTGGTTCTCAGAGCTCTGGGCTTAGGATTTGATGGAAAGGATACGGGTGGGGGGAAAGAAAAAGACTGGTTAGTCCGTTATAAATTGTAATTTGCATAAATTGTATAAATTGTAAAGTGCTCGTGGGGCACTTTTCGTCGTCAGTGTTGTCTAAACACCATTTAATTCACAAAACGCTGCTGTAAAGGAAAAACCAGCGCGTGGCCTGTCATGTGTATTGAAAATACCAATTCATCTGCCCCGGTGCTGCCGTGAGAGTGTAGGGAAGGGGCAGAAAGAGCAGGGAAGGTCGAGAAGGAAATGTGTGCCACGGTGAGGGGCGTGAGCGGGGTCTCTCGGCTCTCGGGTGCAGGACTGGGCTCGTGATTCCAATGGAGCCACCGTTGTTGGAGGGTCCATCCCAAGGTCCATCCACCGCTGCGGTTGTCCTGGCAATTCTCTGACCTTCGTACCATTTGCCATCCGTGGAGGTGAAACTGGAAGCGTCTGCAGTGGCAATTGGGATGGCACCGGTTTGGAGGCTTTTAGTTGAGATACGAAATATTTCCAGGCTGGGATTTAGGGAGAAGCTTCCCATGATTTCTTCTGGCAAGGGACAAAGCGGTCACCGTGGGGAGAGGTCTTTAACGCTGCTACGTGAGCCGGGGAAGGGCAGAGCCAGGATCCCAATTCCTGCCCAATTTCTCCATCTTCTCCAGACCGGAGCTTCATTCCCTTTATCAAATGCAAAGATTTTCCCTCGTGCTATCGAGTTTTCTATTAATTACCCCGTGTTTATGGCCAGGCTTTCCCTAACGCCGAGGGGGGGCTCTTCTGGAAGCAGTATGCGTCCTTAGATTTTAACGCGTTTGGTTTCCCTTGAGATATTTTTTCTTTTTTAGCCAAAGCTCATTTATCTCAGCCCTTTTAATCCCAACCTGCTGCTTTACAGCGCCGCTGTTACAGCCGTTGCTGCAAATCCCTTTCCCAGTAACTTTCCCATTTATTTGGGTCCCCGGGCTAAACCTCTACTCTTCCACTCTTAGCGCTGATGAAGGCTGGAAAAGCTGAATGATATTTTACTACCCCATTGAGGGTAATTACATGCCCGAGGCCGGTGTTGGTTTTGGACACTTGTTCCAAAAAGTCACTTCTGTTTCTTAGAAAAGGCCATTTTTTCATTATTATACTTTCAGCATAAGCATATGTGTATTAACAAAGCAAATTATCTCCCGTTTTAAATAGCTGGAGGTTATATATACTGTTAATAATTATGCTAATTGCAGCGTGTGAGCATCTCAAAGCTGTCACTGAGGACCAAGCTCTGGGGGGGGGGGACAGTCCTTGTCCCCCCAGGCTCAGTGTCCGGCCAGGCAGAGGGATGCGGGGCCGGTTCTCCATCCATGCGAGATGCTGGGTGTTTCGGCAAGCGAAGGGCTGGGGGGAGCAGCGTGGGGGGGCTGTGTGCTTGTGAAAGCGGCGCTCGGTCTCGCTCTTTGGGCTGAATCACCCAGCCGTGGTTTTTTTATTTTTTTTCCTTCCTTAGTTTGCTGCCGAACTGGAGCAGCTGGACCAGCTCCTGCCCTCGCTGGAGAAGGCGGCTCAGATGCCCGGCTTGTGCGGACCGGAGAGGAGCGAGAGCGGCATGGCCGGTGTCACCGTCAAACCGGAGATGCTGGCAGCCCCCCTGCAGCCCAGCACCGCTGCCAGAGCCCCCACGGGACTCAACCGTATGTGTCCGCCGCCGGGGAACACCGGCACTCGCCCCCCACAACAGGGTCCCTGTCAAGGGGTGGGAGGGGAGAGTCTCCTCCGTCACCAGCTCTCCTGGGGTATCACCATCCCGGATCCGGCCGTGGTGATGCTCCGGGGGACCTGAGCTTTTCTGTTGGGTGCAAAGGTGGTGGCGCTGAACCCCGTGGGTCCCCTGCAAAAAAACCCAGCGGTGACGTGGTTAAGAGGACAGGATACCGTCCCCGCGAGACCTGCGCGGTGGCGAGGGAGCAAGGCAGGCTCAGCCGGAGGCGTTGGAGGTTTGAAAGCATCGCTGTTATTTCCAGACAGGGGTTTGAGACTCGGTGTGCCCCGGTGTAGCGTCAGGAGTTTTTTCTAGGTACCAAAAAAAAAAAAAAACCAAACCAAACTTGATTTTTCTCCAAAGCGAGCAGTTTTACCCAAGTGAAAATTAGGATTTCTCTCCTGAAGGAGCCTGCGGGCAAATAATAAATTCAGGGTGTTTTGTAGCAAAAGCTTAGGTGGAGCCCATGGCTGGAGGCTGAAGCTGGGGCTCCTCGGGATGGGCTCCCCTGGGCTGGGCAGTTGCAGGCACAGCTATTCCCCCCAAACTGCCCGCATCTGCCGCGGGGAAAGCAAGCTTTTACCCCTCGCAGCATAAATTTGCCCAAATAACTGCACCCAGCGGCTCCTGCCATCGCGGCGTGCTCGGTCGGAGCCCGCGCCACACCCTTGCTGTGATGGATGTCCCCGTGCCAGCCCCAAGCCCGGTGGCGTGAGGGATGCTCGTCTGTCCCCTTTGGTACCGCAGCATCCCCATGGCAACATGCCGGAGCCGATCCCAGCCCCATGCGGCTTTTCCTGTCCCACGCTTCATTTTTCATGGATATAATTATCTGTCGCATCCCTGTATCGCTGCCGCTGCAAATCACACCGAGTCTCGAATGCTGAAGTGCAGCTTTCAGAGCAGAGGGAAGGAAGAGCGAGCGGCAGGACAGGGCCCAGTATAAACCAGTTAGCTGCTGGTCCGTATCCTACCCAGGGAGGGATAATCGTCCTGTTACTTGCTCGGCAAATGGAGATGAGGAGATTTTGGGTCCCAGCCCAGCAAGAAGCCCGCGGGGCAGCTCTGGGATATTTTTGGAGGGGCTTGGGTTGCAAAAACAGAGCCTTTAAAAAGGTTCGAGCATCGTAGGAGAAGGAAAAGCAACGTGGTGGTGTGACCGTGGCCCAAACCATGCCCTGAGAAGGGGTGAAACCACCCTGGGCACTAAGGGGAGACCCTTCAAGGGCAGCACAGCATCGTGTCACCGAGCAATGGTTTGCAGGTCTTGTAACTCCCCCCAAAAACCCTCTGCAAGCTGCAGGTGGGCTCCGGAGCGAAGTGCCGTGGGCTGCAATGTCGCCCTGCCTGCGAGAAGTCGCAGGGGAGGAGTTTGGGGTCTCAAAAATTGGAGCGTGGGCTCACAGAAGGTGTACAGGGTCGGGCGTAAGAGATGGATGCTGGAAGGGTGATGAGTGACGGCTGCGTTGAGCCCAGAGGCACCGGGGAGCCGTGCTGTGCCTCTCCTCCGGCGGGGAGGTGTCTGGGAGGTGAACAGGAGCTGTCAGCCCCGCGGCTGTAGCCATGGACCACTTGACCCATCACCTCCGAGCTGAATTCATCGCGCCGAAGCATATTGCTCAAACCTAATAGCTCCTTGCCAAGGACCCGCTTGTCCCAGGGCTGAGAGGGTTGGTACCTTCAGCAGCGGGGACACTCGTAATGCTCCGACATAATTAAGAGCAGGGCTTCTTCCCTTCGGAGGAGAGGGAATCCTGCCTCCAAGTGGGTGGGGAGGACGAGCAGGGTTGTGGCAGGGGCTGCAGTGCGAGTGCTTGGGATGCCGACTGCTGCCCTCCTGGGTTACAGCCTCTAAAATAGCACTTACCACCCGGGAGACCCACCGCGAGCCTCGCTGAAGGCGCTGCCGCCGGGTTTAACTCCTGCGGGGCGGCAGCGACGCACCCCGAGCCGGTCCCCGAGGATTCAGTGGTGCTGCTGGCTGGGAGAGGGGTTGCCAACAGCCACAGCTGGTGGCCACCCGCTTGCAAGGCTGCCTCTTACGTTCATTTTTCAGCTCAACATGAGCAGTTGAGACGTGCTCCCTGATGGCAAACAGCGCCTGAACTTGCAAAAAACCCTGTCTAAATAAAAATTAGGATAACGCGAGGCCGAACAACATCATTTTAATTGATCTAAAGCCAGCAGGTGATAGATGAGGGCCGCGGAGGCAGGAGGCCAGCACGGGCAGCATCGCTGCCGAGGCTCCCAACTTGCTGCCAGGCATAAGGGGGGGTCGCGGCTCCTGCTCCGGGGCCCCCCGCGGAGGGAGCAGAACCTGGTTGATGTGGCTACATGGAGCGAGGGAGCTGCGCTTCGGCTCTCACTCCGGTCCCGATACCCTCCTTTTAGCAGCGTTCGAAACCTCTCTATATACCTTAGGTGGATGCAATCCCCCCCCACCCCATCCTTTCTTATGTCTGGTTGATTATTTTTAATTGTTACGCCCAGCTGATTATTTTAAGCTCCTGCTACTGGTTTTTGGGTGCCAGCGTGGCTCCTGCATCCCCGTACCCTCACACAGCGTGGCCCAGCACGCAGGAGCTGTGTCACCTATCGCATGTGATCCTGGGGATGCTTCCCCGGGGTGGCTGCGGGTGACCGAGCCACACCTGGGACCGAGCTTTCAGCTTTAGGCGAGGTGACATCCCACCACGAGCCCCTTCTTGCCCTCCAAATTTACCCACGCTGGCTCCCTTCCCGGCGGGGCGAGGAATCTGCTGAGCGATGGGGATCTTGAAACGAGCCTTGGGGAGAGAACTGACTTGTGCATTTTTTTTCTTTTCTTTTTATTTTAATAACTTGATGAATCCCTAGCGATGCCCAGCGGGCAGGGTGTGCAGGCTGGTCGGCCCCCCTTTGAGTTCTGCGACCCCTTGGAGCCAGCGCAGCTGAGGCCGGTTCCTTGTCCTGCGAGCAACGGCAGCAGCCCGCACGCCCGCGGGCCGTCCCAGCAGGGCAGGGGCACGGTGACCGCACCAAACCCCTTCCCGCCCGACACAGGTACGTACAGCCGCGGCATCCGCTCCTCTCCACCTTCTCCGGGTTACGCTCCGGCTTTTCAGGAGGTCCCAGGGGAGAAAAGGCATTGCAGGGTGGAGCTCGAGTATCGCTGTTC
Source organism: Larus michahellis (assembly GCF_964199755.1). Lineage (NCBI taxonomy): Eukaryota > Metazoa > Chordata > Aves > Charadriiformes > Laridae > Larus > Larus michahellis. The sequence goes on from NC_133898.1 coordinate 130,470,277, forward strand.
ACCAGCAGCTTTTCACAAGCAGCGAGCTTCCAAGCCGTGTTTGTTCTTTTCTCTTTTTTCACATCGGTGTAATTTCAGACAAAAGAAAGACTTTTCTGTCCATCCCAGCTCCCGGGGAGGCAGTTGGAGGAGGCTGAATCCCTCACCCAAGCGGTGACAGCAGCTCAGGTTCCCCTGGCGTTGGTCGAGGACAGTGGGATTGAGCGCACCCTCAGCAAGTTTGCCCACGACTCCAAGCTGTGTGGCACGGTTGACACGCTGGAGGGAAGGGATGCCATCCAGAGGGACCTGGACAGGCTGGAGAGGTGGGCCCATGCCGACCTCATGAAGTTCAACCGGGCCAAGTACAAGGTCCTCCATCTGGGTCAGGGCAATCCCGGGCACAAACACAGGTTGGGTGAAGAATGGATGGAGAGCAGCCCTGAGGAGAAGGACTTGGGGGTGTTGATGGGTGAGAAGCTCCACAGGAGCCGGCACCGTGCGCTGGCAGCCCAGAACCCCCCCGCAGCCTGGGCTGCATCCCCAGCAGCGTGGGCAGCAGGGCGAGGGGGGGATTCTGCCCCTCTGCTGCGCTCGGGGGAGACCCCACCTGGAGCACTGCGTCCAGCTCTGGGGCCTCAGCACAAGAAGGAAGTGGACCTGTTGGAGAGGGTCCAGAGGAGGCCCCGGAGATGCTGGGAGGGCTGGAGCCCCTCTGCTGGGAGGACAGGCTGAGAGAGCTGGGGGGGTTCAGCCTGGAGAAGAGAAGGCTCCGAGGAGACGTTATAGGGGTCTTCCAGTACCTGAAGGGGGCCTACAGGAAGGATGGGGAGGGACTCTGGATCAGGGAGTGTAAAGGTAGGACATGGGGTAACAGCTTCAAACTGAAAGAGGGGAGATTTAGGTTGGATATCAGGAAGAAATTCTTTGCTGCGGGGGTGGTGAGCCCCTGGCCCAGGTTGCCCAGAGAAGCTGTGGCTGCCCCATCCCTGGAGGGGTTCAAGGCCAGGTTGGCCGGGGCTTGGAGCAACCTGGGCTGGTGGGAGGTGTCCCTGCCCAGGGCAGGGTGTTGGGACTGGGTGATCTTTAAGGTCCCTTCCAACTCGAACCATTCTGTGATTCTGTGAGGTTTAATTTCCACAAGGCTGGGAGCACGGGTGGTGTGTCAGGAGATCTGCAGAAGCAACAGTCTCACCTCACCTTGCTGAAATTGCCAAGGGCATAACACCGCAGACCTCACCATTTTGGCAGCCCGGGCTCTGGAGGGCTCTGGATGCTGCTTCTCTGCCTTCCTCCGTTTCCCTCCATGCATCAAGGGATGCTAAACATGATCTGGAAGAGGCAGTAGGGGAGTGGGGCTGCGTGACAGCCTGAGTGCAGATGAGGTGCAGAAAGTAAACGACCCAGATCTCATCTTCTCATGACTGTGGCGTGGGACTAGAAAAGCTACCGGATTCATCCGATGTCCCCTTTCTGATGGTGGCCAGGCTCCAGGAGAGCGTCAGCCCTGCATCCCGCATACCGTTCACCTCGGAGCACGGCTCTGGCCCCGCACTGGGGTGGGACTGCCACGGTCCCCACCAGCCCACGGATGCAGGACGCGCCTGGCCGGGTCGTCGTCACTCCAGGTATCCCTGCACACAACCCGTCCCTCTGAATCACGTGGAGCTCCTGGTTTGGGCAGCTTCTCTCAACAAGGACAGCATCACACGAGAGCTTTCATCCTCCTCCGAGGCTCCTCCAGGAGGGGAGGCAGAGCTCAGCCCTGCGCATTGTGTCGTTGCAGCAGTTGCAGCTACGTAATATTTTACATCCTGCCCTGGTACAAGTTAAGCCACGGCCGGGACCGGCTGCCTCGAGGAGGGTCACCCACACCCAGTGCTCAGGAAAATCTGTGACCTTCAGCATCAGTGAGCCTGGGGACCGTTGTGGGGCGAGCCGAGGAAGGACTGGGGACGGGCTGCACCACGACTGTGCCACGAGCCTCCTCGGCCTGGCTGGAGCTGCCGTGGCCGCTGCTGGCACCGCCAGGATCTGCCTGTTGCCAAGCAACCTTAAGGCTTTTTTTAAGGAATTTTGAGAAATAGAGGAGTGCTTGGCAGGAGCTGCTATGCCGGTGCGTGCACTGGGGTGCGGAGCATCCCTGAACTGGAATTCCCACCCCTCCTTCCCCTTAGGGCTCTTATTTTCTCTTTTTTGAAACAAACCCCATGGTCCGGGTGGCACGTGAAGCTGGTGGCTCCTTGTGACAACATCGAAGACACCAGGCACTGGGTAATCAAGCAAATAATGTATTTTATTGGGAAAAGAATCGGCACAGCTGAGAGATTTTCATCTTTGGCAACCGCCTTCATCAGCAAAATCTCTTAGAAACTCAGGGTTTTGGCATAGGGGCGGCCACCGATAGCCCATCCCGACGTGACGGAGATGCCACCCCGGCCAGAAATGTGCTTACCCCTCCGGTTTCCATCTCCTGGATCTCCACGGGCTGGTTCAGCTGATGTGCCGTTTGATCTTCGGTCCCAATTCCAGTTTCAAATGGGATGATGTAAAGTCTCCAGCCTCGTAAATCTCTCTGTCCTGGGCTCGAGCTCCAAGTTCTGCTACAACTTAATTTAATTGCGTTGGCTCCTTTCCTTCTGCAAATTAACTTTTCTCCAGAAGAGAGGCAGAAGATGCTAATGGGTGTGGGCTATTTTTTTAAGCTAAAATCCGTGGTAGTAACAATTTGCCTTCAAGAAGAAACCCTCTAACTTGCCTAAATTTTGAAAATCTTGCTAGAAATGTGCTGAAAAGGGAAACGTTTTTATAGCATTTGCACATGCTGGGTTCGCAGGGTCATATGTATCTGCTGGGTGTGCAGTATCCGCATGGATTTTCACCCAGAAGCTTGTGCTTATGATTAATGGTTGGGAAACCACACCTGATAGCTCTACCTTTGGGTTGAAAAGAGCCCTAACTGGTGAATTTTGGCATCCCTTTTAGGGATGTTTTAGGACACCGTTGGCATCCCGTTGCTCTGAGCTTGCCCAGTCTCCCCGGCAGTGCCCGAGTCCTGCCCACGCACTAACTTTTCCTCCCCCCATCCTCTTTCTTTCCCCCAGGAATGCCTGAGCTGGAGATGGGGGTGCCGGATCACCAGTTTGGACAGCCGGGAATGGGGGAGCAGATCCCCTGGACGGATAACAGCATGGCGGCCATGAATCGAGGCGCGCTCAATAAACCCGAAGAGTAAGTACTGTGGGGCTGGTGGTTTTCCAACCTTTCCCAGGAGAACATTGGGATGTCTCCTGTCTGCGTCAAAGAGACGTGGCCTTGCTTTGCTGCCTGCCTGGAAGCCCGGCAAGTGCAAACTGGGACGAGCATGACTGCCCATCACCGTTCAGCAGTGGTGGTTGCTGATGGTGCCATAAAGTGCTGGGACACGGGATGTGAAGGGTGGTACAGTGTGAGAGATGACATCCGTTATCTCTCTAGGGACAAGCATGTGAGTAGACAAGGAAGGTGGGTTGGGGGGCGACGTCCAGGCTATGTCTGGACCTGAATAATCCCATATCGTCGTAGAATCATCATAGAATCATCATGGAATGGCCGTATATCCATGGCAGAGCCAAGGATGCTGCAAATCCCCAGTATCCCTTGCCAGTGCCACAGCCAATATTTGGGCTGATGTTCTCCAGCAACCCTTCTTGCCAAGGGCAGTGGTGGGATCTGGAGAACCACGGGATGGTTTTGTGGTTTTGCAGTCCCCATGTGCTTGGCTTCAGCTAAAACGATCACAGCTTTAATCCAAGGTCAAATAACCCCCTCCGGTCCTCTGGCCACCTTTTTTGGGTCCGTGCCCCATGGAGCAGCCAAGGGGTCATCCCCTGTCCAAAATACAAGGTCACTCCTTGGCTATAAATGGGTTGGAGGAGACCGTGGGTCAGATATTTTGGGACGGGAGGTCAGAAGGGTGGCGAGCCCTGCTGATGGAGCTTGGCGGTCGATGTCCTGCCAGGCAAGGGGCACCCCAAAGTCCTCGCCGTGGCAGCAGAGATTGTGGAGATGGATTTGATGAGGACAGGAGGTGAATCTTCCTCCTGGCCTGGGGAGGGCTTCAGGTGCCTGGTTTAAGAGCCAGCACTGATGAGCTCCGCACGGATCCTCCTGCCAAAGCCCGGCCCTGTTTTGCGGAGAGGCAGAATTTCCTCTATTAATTAAAGTCTTTAGCAGATGAGCTCAATCTCTGTTTTCCAGTCGTGAAGAAGACACATGTAGGAGTTGTATCTGAGCAAGCCGGTAGCCAAACATCTTTTTCTCGGGGCTAAATTTGGATTAATTTCTAAAAGCTCTTCGCTCAGCCCAAGAAGAGAGTTTCCTAAGCGGTCTCCGCTGCCGCAACTGGATCTTGGACTTCTGCTGGAAAGACTTAGCCTCTTGTTGCTTGAAAGAGCTGGGAGATAAAACAAATCCCCATTTAATTGAGCATTTATATCAGCCCGAGCCCTTGCCACAAGGAAGTAACTTCCCTTTTAAGCCTTGCCGGTGCCATTATTTTGTTGGGAAAAGATCCGTGGGGCACACCTGGCGAAGGGCAGAGCTGCTAGAAAAATCAATCTGTTTTTTAAGCTACAAATGTTCCTTAAAACGCTGCTTATGGGGTAAAAATGACCGTACCTTACTCGGGAGCCCTGTGCTCCAGGCACTGGGTCAGACTGGCTGGTTGGAGACATTTTTGTCGCCCCAGCCAGCACAGCTGGGAGGAAGGGAGCTGGATTTTCTTCTGGCTCACCCTTTGGCGTGAAGGTTGGGGTTTGGTTGGCCTGGAAGGCTTGGGACCTGTGCAGGTGTCAAGGAGGCGAGATGTTGGGCAGCAGCATTCCGGGACTCCTCGGGTGGGGAAAACATGAGGGGGTCGCTCCCAGGGGTGGTTTTCAGGGCAGAGGAGGTACCAGGAGACAAGGTGCAAGGTCAGATCGGTGGATCAGCGACACCTACCCAAAGCCTGGTGAGATGCGGAGGTAACAAATCTCGCACAGTTCCTGCATTTGGTTTCAACCACGCTTTAAAACTGCAGCCTGGGTAAAGTTTCACAAGGCAGTATTTGATTTTCTCGGCTTTGAGGGGGGAAAAGGCAAGAAAAACCATGCTGCGTGGTGGGACTTCCCATGGCTCTATCGGCTCCCAGCAGCAAGTTTGGGCTCCCCACCGGTGGAGCCACCAGTAGAGCCAACACATGGACTGGGGCCATGAGATGACAGCAAAATGAGAGGTGAAGGGCTGCTCGTCCTGGTGAGCATCTGTTCCTCCTGAATTGGGGTCTCTGGGCAGAGGTGGCTCCTGCCAGAGGTGGTGGGCAGGGGCAACACTGGAAGAAGCCGGTTCACAGCTCAGTTCCCTCTGGTTCCTGAGATCTGATGGAGCTCCATGGGTGAGACCTGCCTTGGCAGCATCTTGGTGGGATCTAACCACTTCCATCTAGTGGCGTAGTGATCAACCACAAAACCTCGCTTGCACTGCAGCCAAGAGAAGAGATTCTTCTGGGGAAAAGCCTCTGGACTTTGGTCCTCAAGACCTGCAGATATGCTACAACAGCGGAAGACACTCTCATCCTGGGAGATGCCTACAGTCCCAGCAGCCGCCTGACCACCCGACGGAGACCACAGTCGGAGCGAGCAGACAGTGCCTGCGGACTGCAAATATTACAGGATCGAAAATAATTATTTCAGCTAAGATCAAACCAGCAGATTTTTTGCTTTGAGGGTTGTAAAGTTTTCCCAGCTGGGAGGTTCATGTTAGCCAGAAGTGGGCTGAGGTCCTGGCCTTGTTTAAGGAGCTGGAGGTGCCCACATCTCCCAGCACTGGGTGTCCTGGGGAACTGGAGCTGCCTTTTTTAATTCTCACGTTCCCCAAATCCTCCTGTGCCTTTGCCTCTTGATAAAGCGGAGCGATTACAACAACCCCTCTCAGGCACAAGTGCTCTTGTGTCTTCTGCAGAAGAGGGACACCTTGGGTGAGGTCCAAGGCTTCTGGAACCAAGTCCAGGTCGCTGTTCTCGCGTGCATTCCTCTAATCCCCCAAGGTCAAACATGCCACCCGGGTCCCGATTTGGTTGCCTCAGCGCTGGCACCCCGTGCTGTCTGAGATGCTGGAGGTTTCTAGGACATCTGTGCAGGGCCAGCGACCTGCGCCCTTTCAGAGCAGCACTTGGAGGCCATGCCAGGGAGATGTTTTACAGGACCTCAAGCAGCGTTTGACACCATCTCTGCAAGTAGCTGTATTTCTCCTCCTCACCGCATGCAGAATCAGAGTTTTTGCCTTAAAAAAAGTCTGAATGATTGCGGGGGATAGAAAACCTTCGGATAGAAAACTGGGGACATGATGCACGCCGTCCAAGATCTCCTTCACCCCCCGTTACCTGCCTGGAGACAGCTCTGAACCCCACCATGGCACGGTGCTGGAGGAGAGGAGGGGTGGGGAAGGCTCTGCAAGCTGGATTGGGCTGCAAAGCAGGACACGCTGGAGGTTTATTTACTACGTAAAGGTTGTATTGTCCCCACCATCTCTTTATAAACCAACTTTTGCCATCCAGACAGAGGTCCGGCATGGGCTGAAGAGATGGTGCCCACCTGAATTTCTCCTCTGCCTGTTCATGTGGAGAAGAAGCCTGTCCTCCCCTCCCTCTGCAAGAGCGATGGCTGTGCAGTAAACTTGGTCCTTTGGTTTTGGCACCGAAAAACTGGGTTTGGTACAAGCAGCGAGTAGCAGGGACCCGGGCTGTGGCGTGAAACCAGCCCTGCTTTTCACCTCTGTCTCCTTGCTTCCCTCTCTGCTCCCACTCTGCAATTTAAGAAATCCCAGGGCCGAGTATCTCTTTTCCCTGGATTAGGCTGCGTGTGTTGGCTGCAGCGGTCTCGGTCGGATTGGCTTCAGTTCCTTACTGTACATCTGGTCCTCATCTGGAGCTAAAAGGATAAACATGTCTGCTGCTTGGGAACTGCTGGCATGTTCGAGCCCTCGCCTTTGTGCCTCGCTGCGAGCGTGATGTGCCACGGCTCTCTTCGTCGTGTCAGACCCAGCAAATCCGATTGACTCCAATTAGTCACATCATTGGAATGTCTCTCATTACATAGTAATCTTATTCCCAAAGAATATTGAGCGAGCGTTGCAGAAATCTTATTTTTGCAGCTCAAAGGTTCCCCTTTGCCTTCAGCTGCTTTGCTTCCAGCTGCTCCGGCTCCATCCAAGCCGCCCCGCTTTCGTGCCGGCAGAAGTTTTGCTCTGCCTCCCGCTGTCCTGCCCAAAAATGCCTGCGGGAAGCAAAGCCTGCAAAAGCACCAAAGTTTTCTTCCCAAACCTCACCAAAACGCTGTCCGGGCTTCGTTTCTTGGAGAGGTTCATCCTTACAAGCAGGTTTTGGCGCGGGGCTTGAGCTTGAGCGGGCTCAGCCGGTGTCGGAGCCGGGGGACGAGGCTGCATCCACGATGCAGTGGGGTGGGAGCGAGTCCCCGTGGCTGCGGGGGCTGCGTCGCTCGAGCATCTCCCAGCTCAGCCTCCTCCCCGCTTCGTAAACCTTAACGTGCCTCCTCTTGGCTTCTTCTCTCTGCAGCCAGTGCATCACCTCGCAGCTGGACGAGCTCCTGTGTCCTCCCACCACGCCGGAGGGTCGGAACGACGAGAAAGCCCTGCTCGAGCAGCTCGTCTCCTTCCTCAGCGGCAAAGACGAGACGGAGCTGGCCGAGCTGGATCGAGCGCTTGGGATCGACAAACTGGTCCAGGTAAAGAGAGACCCACTCCCGAGACTTACTGGAGGTCACATACGGGGCCAGAGGCTGAGGCTTGACATGAGCGTGGAGGAGGATTTCCAACATCTGGTGGTAACGGGAGGCCAGATGTGAGTGGGAACACACAAGCGCATCAGATTGAGAGACGATACTTAACACCCCGCCGTTCTCTCCCCCCGCCAAAAAAGCTGGAAAACAGCCCCATGAAATACAATATCTCGCTTCTCCGCTTCTCAAACGCGATCCCCCATGGGAGCCAGCAGCCTGGCAAAGAGGCGGCCGAGCGGTTTCAGCCCCGGGCGGCTCATGTAACGGGGAGAGCTGGCAGGCTGTCCCGCTTCCCCACCTTACCGGGGGGAATTAGGGCACGGAGGAGCCTTCCAGCTGGAATCCCACAGCCTGGGATTCCTGAGCCTGGGTTGTGCTGCCTAATAATATATCTAATGGCCTCGCTGGTATGAAACCGTGCAGCCCTTTACTATCAAGATTGGCTTACAGTGCAGCTGCCCTTCTGTCTCGGGTTGAACTGCAGGGAAAAAAAAAAAAATAATATGAGGTTTACTTTTAGTGGTGCTGTCTTACTGGGATAGCGCTGGGGCCCTGGTTTCTGCAGCTGAGCTCTGGCGGGGGACTCCCTGTTTGCAGATATCCGCGGGAGCAGATGCCTCCGAAGGATCCAGGGTTTCATAAATACCAGGGCATGGCAGGGGGAGAAAGCTGGCTGCAGGGGAGCTAGGAAGGGCCGTGGAAAATGAGACGGATCGCCTGGGATTCGTCTTTGAGTGGTTTCTTTTTCCGTGCCCCATAGCGCTCACACGCAGGCTTTTTCCAAAACAAGGACCAGAATCGAAAGCCTGTTAATAAATGCGACGTCCTAAGAAAGAAGCTTCTCGGAGCAAATCCCTACGGTTGCTCTGGGCTTCATCGTGCATCATTTAAGCCCGGAGGTGGCACATCTGCTTCTGTGGCCCTGAGGCGATGCCTTGCGCTGCGCTGCCGGGATGGTTTATCTTTTCATCGGCGATTTGAGGGACCTGTCAGTGAGTTGATTCCCCAGCCAGGTATTTGCCACGTCCCTTTTCTCAAGGTTGTGCCTCCAAAATCACCACCTGCCTTTTTTTTAAGTGAGGGGTAGGGAGTTGAGCTTCTCTGGTCCTTCGTACTTGAGATGCTCTTGCCAAAGATGCAGCTGCAACGGCTCAGTGTTTTCACAAGGGTTTTGCAGACTCAGCTGGCACAGCCCCCCAACAACCCTTTCCTGCGTCGGACAGGCTCCAGCAGCGTCGCACCGCTGGACTCAGATGCTCTCGAACGGCACCCAGCGCTGCCAAGCATCCCCGCGCCGATCCGGCGCTTCCCCTGCCGAGGACGACCCGGTTCGGGGGGATTATCTCATGTTTGGACCCCGACCCAGCTTTGCTCCCATCCAGGGATCATTTCGTTAATGGGAATCTTGGGTTTTTTCCATGGCTTCAGCTGAACCTCAGAAATATTTGGAATAGTTCCATGAAATATTTGCTTGAAATACATCTTTAGAGAAACAACATGTCAGCATAAAGGCATTTTTGGGAAGAAAACGTGTTGATAGTTCCCCTCCAGGATGTGTTATTGGCAGGTAGGAGTTCTCGTCCCCTGGGGCAGAGTTCGGGGATTTACTCCGACTTCACCAAACCCACCGTCTTCTCCGCGCTACCACAGATGTGGTGGGATGAAGTGCTGGAGATATCTGCACCCAGTTTAATCGGGGGCAGGTGAAAACTGGGTAGTTTGGGGAGAGAAGCGTAAAAGAGCCTCCTTTCAGCAGGTCTGTGGTTTCTGGCCATCACGGGCTGCTGGTTTATGTCCTGGTATCCAGTCCTTGAACCATATAAGCTCCATCTTAATTTACCTTAAAGAATTTTTCCCCACCAGCATTCCCATATCCTCATCCCTGCCTTCAAGCCTCAGTCCTTCGATGGGCACCATCTAACCAAATCCTGAAGGCAGTGGGAGTTGGGGGTGGTTTGTGCATGTGGTTTCTCTTAATGCAGCTTTCTCTTAATCCGTGGGACTCGGTATAAGGATTCTGGCTCCAAGGTGTTACTTCTCCAGGGGTTCACAGGCCGAACACCAGATTTCTTGGCCTGAGTCAAGCTAGAGCAGCGCAGAATAGCTTCTTACCATGGTTTGCTGGTGTGGAGGTCACCCCCCAGCTGTAATATGGCTCATTTGTGTAGGAATGTCTGCACTACAGGTAAAAGGGTCCTGTCTCCCGTGGGTTCCTAGCGAGGGCTGTCCTTGAGCAGCGCAAGAGGATAGTCGTGCTTCTCCATGAGCTCTCCCAGTCCTGGGGCTCCATGGCTGGGGTCCCCAGGTCCTTGGAGGTGGCCTGTGTCCGAGGTGCTCTTGGGGCAGATGGGGACCCTCTTCCTCCAGCCGAGCCTCCGAGGCTCCATAAAAATAGCAAAGAGAGAACAAACTATTTCCCATGTTCAGGTCGGGCCTCCGAGCCCGGTCTGTCCAGCCAGGCGTGCTGCTGCCTGCAGCCCAGATGAGCAGCTCAGCGCTAGCAAACCCTGCGGAGGAAGGCAGAGGAGGCAGAGGAAGGCAGAGGAAGGCAATATCACCTACCGCTACCCTGCAGCCCCCCACCAGCCCAGGGAGATGAGCCCTGAGCCCTTCTGAAAAGCTGGCCTTGCTCTTGCTCCCAAGTCAGCCAAAATAAATCATTTCCATCCCCCTAAGGTTTGCTAAGCCCCAGGGAGCGGGTGTTTAATTCCCTCCTCGACACAGCACTCACGCAGGCTGGAGCCTGGCCCAGGGCCGATGGTTACAGGCAGCAGCATCCTTACGAGCGAGCTGGTCCGTGCCAGACACGTCCTCCATCCCCTCCAAGCTCTCCCGGAAAGGGTCAGGTGCCGGTGGGGCTCCAAAGTGATATTTTCCTCCCCCTTTGCCTTCGCCAGGGCGGCGGGCTGGAAGCCCTGACGGAGCGATTCCAGCCCCAACAAGCCACCCCACCGCTCATGATGGACCAGAAACCCGGCATGTACCCCCAGCCTTACTCCTCCGCCTCTCCCACCACCAACCTCCCCGGCGCCTTCCCCGGCATGGTCAGGCAGAAGCCGTCCTTCGGGCCCATGCCGGTGCAGGTACCGCCGCCCCGCGGCGCCTTCCCCACCAACATGGCCATGCAACCCCGGCAGACGCTCAACAGACCCCCGACGGCCCCCAACCAGCTGCGACTTCAGCTGCAGCAGCGGCTGCAGGGGCAGCAGCAGGTAATTCTTCCCCCTCCGCATCCCAGGGCCGTGGGCAGAGGGATGGAGGGACCCTCGGTCCTGCCTGCACCCAGGCATCCCGATCGGAAGGGATCGGACGGGTGGGAAGCTCCTGCATCAGACTTTTGAAGGTCTCCTTGGATTTTTTTGTTGTCTTCCCTCCAGCTGATCCATCAAAACCGGCAAGCGATCCTCAACCAGTTTGCAGCCAATTCCCCGGTGGGCATCAACATGCGGGCGGGGATGCAGCAGCAGATCACGCCGCAGGTAAGGGGGATGCGGCACGGTCCTCCCAGCCGGGAAGAACTGGGGGTTAATCCCCACGACCTCCCTGTTGGCACAGCCTGGCTCGCTCCTCTCCATCGTTAACGGGAGAGAAAAATTCTCCCACCTGCGGAGAGTTGGCTGCAAGACGAGCTGCTGTGGGGTTTTATTTGCTTCACACTTACTCCAGCTCCACCACCTGCTTAAGGTATAAGTACTTTGTTACTGCTTAGAGTAGGATGTGCTAATGCATTTAATTGAGAAGGATCTTTAGGAAATAGATGCCATCCTTTAAATACCAGAATCTTTAAAAACTTTTCTTATTGATGCTGCAAATCCCCAGGCCCTGAAGTTGTTGTTTGGCTTCTAATAAAGTGGATGAAACATCTGCGGGGTGCGAGGAGAAGTTGGAAAGCGTAGCTGAGTTCTGGTGACTTTATTCCACTTCTTGGGAAGACTTTGCCTTTTTTGGGAAGCGGCGTGACGTCCCTAATGTGCCGTGGGGAGCATTAGTGATAGGGAAGGGGACCGAACGGTTCCCACTGTAGCTCCAGTTTCAGCCGCTGATGGCTTTGTCAGGTTTTTTACGGTGATTAATTCCAGCACATCTGGCTCGGCTATATGGGGAATGAGCCCATGGTCATGGAAGAGCTCGTAGGATGGGTTATTTTTTTAACAGCTCGCAGCCAAAAGAGTCGAGGTCAGGGATCCTGGGCTCTGGTGCACGGGAGCATCCCGGCGAGGGCACAAGAAGTGGGTCCCGCAGAGGATAGGGGTGGTTGGTGACAGCCAGGTGACCAAGAGCCTCTTTTCCTGGCTCAGTGGATGGTCCAGCTCCTGGAACTTTGCCATTCGGCACGTGCAGAGGCTGATCTCTATCATCTCCAACCTTCTCTGCCCTGCAGTGGTACGAACGGGCCAATTTACAGCATTTCAGGGTTTTTCCAGCTTTCCTTGCAAACTGAGCTGGGGAAGGGGAGCACCCACAGCTCTTGCACCGAGCGGGCTCTGAGCTGTTTGCCAGAACCGGAGGATAACGGTGATAACTGGGGCATCCCCCCCTCCTTCCCCGCAGCCTCCCCTCAACGCCCAGATGCTCGCCCAGCGCCAGCGCGAGCTCTACAGCCAGCAACACCGGCAGCGGCAGCTCATGCAGCAGCGAGCCATCCTGATGAGACAGCAAAGCTTCGGAAACAACCTCCCTCCCTCCGCCGGGCTCCCGGTACAGATCGGAGCCGCTCGCTTGCCCCAAGCTCCCCCCCAGCAGTTCCCTTACCCCCCAAACTACGGTACGAACCCAGGAAACCCTCCCACCTCCACCAGTCCCTTCTCACCGTTGGCGTCCAACCCCGAGGCCGCGCTGGCTAACCGCAGCAGCATGGTGAACAGGGGGATGATGGGCGGCGTCGGAGGGCAGTTCGGCGCCGGGATGACCCCGCAGATGCAGCAGAACATCTTTCAGTATTCAGGATCAGGTACGTTGAGCAGTTGAGCGTCGGAAAGCCGTCCGGCAGTGGGGAGGGAGAGGCGGAGGGCAGAGCTGAGCCCCCCGAGGATGCTGCAGCCCAGCCCTGCTCGCCCGTCACCGCAGGCTTCGTCCCCAGCGTCTCACCCAGCCTGCGTTCTGGTCTGGTCTCTGGTCTCCACCTCCCAAGGGGACTTTTTCTGGTTGAATCTCCAAAAAATAAATGTATCATTTGGGCAGTTAATTCCTTAGTTCTTTCCTTGAAAATAGAACAGCAAGGCAGTCCTCAAAATTGCACTTCCTTAAATATATACACTCTGAAAAAGGCCAAAGCCTTGCTGAGGTGGCTGGGATGAGCTGCAGGTACCTTATGCCTCTTCTGTGAGCACCAAGCTCATATGAGATGGGTGAGCTGGTGCAGAGTTGCGTGCAGATGGGCACCATCTTGAAGGATGAGGCCTCCACCACCTCTATGGGCAACCTGGGCCAGTGTCCCCTGGCCCAGGTTGCCCAGAGAGGTGGTGGAGGCCCCATCCCTGGAGACATTCAAGGCCAGGCTTGATGAGGCTCTGAGCAACCTGATCTAGTTGAAGATGTCCCTGCTGACTGCAGGGGGGTTGGACTAGATGGCCTTTAAAGGTCCCTTCCAACCCAAACCATTCTATGACTTCATGTTTGAGCATCAGTGCAGGGTCTCAGCAAGGTGGACATCAGTGATGAGTAGAGCAAACTGCCACGCGGCTGCAGCAGCCCTGCAGGAACCTCCTTTGGCACCATCTCATCATTACCCTGGCTATCTTCCAGGCAGGTGCGATGCTAAAGAGGAACACCTGCTGATGGAAAGCACTTGAGGGGGGTTTCCCTGCTCCTTCATCCCTGAAATATTTGCATTTTAGCGATACAGCTGCTCAAAATGAAAACCAGAGACCCCAAGACCAAAAGTCAAGGCTGATACTTCGGGTTTGATGCCGGCGGTTGCAGGGGAGGGGGGAATTGGGGCTGCAGGTGGGGATCTGGGCACTGCTGACGCTGTCTGTCCTTCCTCAGGCATGGGTCAGCAAAGCGAACCCGCCTTTGCCCCGTCGCTCAGCCCCAGCAGCCCCTTGATGTCACCCCAGCTCCCGCCTTCGCAAAGCCCTATGCTGCAGCCGGCTCCGCCAACACCGGGCTACCAGTCGCCTGACATGAAGACCTGGCAGCAAGGAGCCATGGGGAACAGCAAGTAAGATCATGGTGGGCGTAACCTGGAGCACAAGGGTGACACAGAGAGAAGGCAGCAAGGTGACACCAAGGTGATGGTCCCCGGTAGGGTGTTGGCAGGGGTGGCAGTGCCCGTAGGTGACACCTGGCCGAGGACACGTGCTGAGCTCAGGCCATGTCCTCACACCATGACCTCCTCCAAAAGTCACCATCAACCCCATCCTTGTCTTCACCTCAGAGGCAACCAGAAGCCCACAGCATTTAAATGAACGAACATGTGTGTTGAGTAAGCCATGAAGCAGGTCTTTGGCTTTTAATTAAACAGGTGGCTTAATTATGTCTTGTAAAAGTTGCCTTAGGAAACATGGCAGTAAATTGAGTCAAGACCGGCGGTCCCACATCACTGCGTGACCCTTTTAAGATGTGTCCAGCTCTGACGTAGGGAAGCAAATAAGGAAGAGTCACCAGACTTGTTGCCTTTTTTGCATGAGTCGTGTTTAAGCTTCAGATCTCCAGAAATGGGGGGGAGAAAACCCAAAAGCTCGCCTGGGGGACACCTTGCTTTGCATCTTGGCTGTGTGCAGCTATCTTGGATGACTGGTCCTGGTCAGGCAGCACGGAGCGGGAGGTTACTGGGCTGGGTGGGATGAGATGGGAGTTCTGTTGGAGGCGGGATGCTTCACCTTGCTTTGCGATGGAGAGCTGTCCTCCTGCCTGGAGCAGCAGTGGGGATGGTTGGGTGTCAAGGAGGACACTGGAAGGAGCTTGAAGGGGTGAACTCAGTGTCACATAGACCAGGGCTTTGCATCTGACTGACCCTTAATCCAGCCCGAAGCCCTGTCTGATCCCTCTCGTGGCACTGGCTGGAGCCCCTCTGCTGGGAGGACAGGCTGAGAGAGCTGGGGGGGTTCAGCCTGGAGAAGAGAAGGCTCCGCGGAGACCTTCCAGCCCCTGCCAGTCCCTAAAGGGCTCCAGGAAAGCTGGGGAGGGACTCTGGAGCAGGGAGGGGAGCCACGGGACGAGGGGGAAGGGTTTTACACTGGAAGAGGGGAGATTTGGATGAGCTATTGGGAAGAAATTGTTTGGTGTGAGGGTGGTGAGCCCCTGGCCCAGGTTGCCCAGAGAAGCTGTGGCTGCCCCATCCCTGGAGGGGTTCAAGGCCAGGTTGGCTGGGGCTTGGAGCAACCTGGGCTGGTGGGAGGTGTCCCTGCCCAGGGCAGGGGGTGGAACAAGATGATCTTTAAGGTCCCCTCCAACCCAAACAATTCTGTGATTCTGTGATTCTCCTGCTCTACCCCATCACACTGAGGAGCCTCCTGCTACAGCAGGAGCAGAGGATGGATGTCTCTGCAGCAGCCACCTCCCTTTCCTCCCAGCCACCACGCTGGCTAAGCCACCTCTGATACCTCCCTGTCCCTCCTGCTGTCCCCAGGGACTGGCAGGGCTCCCAAGCTCTCCACCAGCTCTGCCGCAGGTGATCTTGGCATTCACCAAGAGGCTGGCTGAGGCCACCCCGGGGCCTCAGCAGACATCTTGAGGTGCCTCCACTGCCGCCTACACCCAGGTAATGCTTTTTTCCCCTCTCTCTCAGCGTCTTCAGCCAAGCGGGGCAGAGCCAGCCGGCGCCCGCTCAGCAGGGCATGTACAACAACATGAGCATCACCGTCTCCATGGCGGGAGGAAACACCAACGTCCAGAACATGAACCCCATGGCCGGACAGATGCAGATGAACTCGTTGCAGATGCCCGGGATGAACTCCATGTGCTCGGAGCAGGTCAGTGCCGTGCCCGCCCCGCTCCCGGGATGGCCAGGGGGTTCTGCATTCACTTCCCTGTTCCCGCCGGTACCGCTGTCCCAAGGGGGTGAAGGGGGAAGCAGCAAAGGTCCCACCATCCGCTGTGCTGGAGCCCAAGGCCACCGGCACTCTGGAGTGTCCTGTGAGTCCTTGGTGGGTAGAGGGACAAGCAAAACATCTCCAGCACCTCCAGCCCCCCTGGTGGGCTGGCGGCGGGTCCGTTTGTAGCCATGCATCCCCGGGGAGCTGTGAAAGCTGGGAAAGGGAACGGTTGGATACAGGACCTTGCCGCAGTCCCAGCCCTTTAGCGAGATCCTCCCCGGGCCAGACTGAGATGCCTCTGACTCTTTTAGCTGCCGGGGTTTGTCTCGGTGCCATTGAGCTCCTGGAGGACACACTTGGCTCATGGGGTTTGCTTGGGAACGTTGCGGGCCAGGGCTCGCAGCCCCCCGGGAGCAGCCGCAGCGCTCGGCGAGGAGGGAGGGTGGTCTCTCCAGTGCATGGGCTGAGCCGGCGGCTTTTACCCCTCTCGCCGAGCAGTTGGGCAGCATTTCATGCTCCCCGGGGGCGAGATGCCTCCGGAGCCCCAGGCAGTGGTACAGGAGGTGAGGAGGAAAGTGAAACAGGTCCCGGCTGCCCACTGGGATCCCCCCATCGATGCCCCAAAACCCTGCAGCTCGTGGTGCAGGGAGGGTGCTGGCAGCACAGGTGCCTGGCGCTGCCCCATCCATGAGTGTCCCCTCCCCAAATCCCCCCAAACCTCGGGTCGAGAGGGCGGCGAGTGCCCCTCCAGCGTCCAGGAGCCCCTGGCTGAGCCTGGATCTTGCTTTTGACAGGTAAATGACCCGGCGCTGAGACCCGCGGGCCTTTACTGCAACCAGCTTTCCTCCACTGACCTTTTGAAAACAGAAGCAGATGGGGCGCAGGTCAGTAAGAAACTGCTAAGCGCATCTCAGGTACCCCGAGGAGTTTTGACGGGTTTCCCCCTCCCCCGGTAAAGGCTGACCGTCCCCGGCCGTACCGGCTTGGTTTCCACTGGGACCGGCCCCAGTTGGCAGGACCAGCTCGAAGCCACCGTGGTCCCACGGGCGTTGGGTGACAGCCAGCCCTTGGGGACGCCAGCACCGCTCTTTGCATCAAAGCTCGCGCCGCTGCCGTGAGCATTTTCGGCCTCTGTGGAAGAGCAGCAACGCTGTGGCCGAGCTGGAAAAATAAATGACCGTTGGTGCTAAATGCCCCTGGGCTGCCAGCGAGCAGGGAGGGTTTCTTTCCTAGGCTCGGCCATCACTGGAGCGGCTGTTAAAACCCTGTTAAAATGCGGCGGAGCAAAGAAATTTGGATGGGGGAGGCTGCGGGGACGGCGTCCGTCCTTCCGAGCAGCACCGAGCACCACCAAAGCGTGCCCAGCCGCCTGCCAATGCCTCTGGTTGCTGGGGATGATGCGGTTCATCCCCATCTCATCCGGCACCCGCCGGCGTCGCCTCCCCCTTCCCCGTAGCGCAGCCTTGGTTTTACAGAGCCCATAGGGATGCACCGGCAGCGCCGCCGAGACACACCAAAACCTCTTAATTTTGATCAAACAGCCGCGCTGGACCTCGCTCACCACCCCGCAGCCACCACGCCGCGGCTCCCCTTCACCCAGCCTAGGGGGGTTGTCGGTTTTTTTTTTTTGATTACTTTTTTTTTTTTTCCCCCCCAAATCTTAATTTTTTTCCATTTTTTTTGGATGAGCAACGTTCCGAACCTCGCCGAGCCGAATGAGTTGCAGCGGTTTTCTTTTTATAGGACAAGAAGACAGAAGAGTTCTTCTCTGGGGTGGCTCCAGACTAGAGGAAGTCTCTAGTGAGTTTCCACTTCACGTAGTACCCAGCTCCGCCGCCGCCGGCCCCTGCCCCGGCCCCGCTAAATCCCCTCTTGTCTTTTGTGTCCCAGCAGGTACAACAGGTTCAGGTCTTTGCCGACGTACAGTGTACAGTGAATTTGGTAGGAGATCCCTACCTCAATCCGCCGGCTCCTTTGGGCACCCCGAAAAACGCCGCCGGGCCACCGCCGCCGCCGGGCCAGCAGAAGAGCCTTCTTCAGCAGCTACTGACTGAATAACCGCTTTTCGAGGAATGTGAAATTTAAATAAGAAGACGTACAGAGATATATAAATATATATATTATATATTTTTCTGAGATTTTTGATATCTCAACCCGCAGCCATTCTTCAGCTCGTAGTGTTTGGAGCAAAGAGGGGGTTTTTTTGTTTTCCTTGGGGGGGGGGAGGGTTGGGTTTTTCCCCCCTTTTTTCCCTTTTCTCCTCACTTTTTTTCCCCCTTTTCCCCCCTTTTTTTCCCCTTCCCCCCCCTTTTTTCCCCTCCTCTTTTTCCCCTTCCCCCCCCTTTTTTCCCCTCCTCTTTTTCCCCCCCTTTTTTTCCCCCTTCGTTTTTTTTCCCTCCTTTTTTTTTTTTCCTTTTTTTTTTTTTTTTTTTTTTAAAAAATAAGCGTTGGATGTCGGCAAAGCGCTGAGGCGGGACAGTTGGTTTCTCAAGCCAAACTTACAGATGATTCTTATTTTTGTAATCATTTTGCTGGCTTCTTAACCTGGAGGAAGGTTTCTCGGGGAGGTGGGGAGGGGGAGAAGGCAGCTGGAGGACTGCGGCGGCGGCAGGAGGAGGAGGAGGAGGAGGAAGAGCAATCTCAGTTTCAGCTGGATCTGTCACTGATCACGTCTCGGCGCGGGGCATGGAAGGGGATCGGCGCTGGACTTCTGTGGGAAAAAGCCGTTTTTTTTATTCACGCTTAAACAAAACCCCTTCTCTCCCCTCCGCCCCAGCCCGCTTGTGCGTACAATCAGCTTTTTCTAGCAATTGTGAGTTTGTTGGTTTTAAAGAAAAAAAAAAAAAAGAAAAAACAAAAAAACAAACCAGAGTATTTTGACCCACCATTTTTTCCATGTTTTATGCTGGTTTCAGGCCTCCGAGCGAAACGGGGAGGGGGACTACAATGTGTATATTACAAAAGGAGGAGGAAAAAAAAGACAAAAAGACAAAAAAAAAAAAAAAAAAAAGACAAGAACAGTTTGGGGAAAAAACTGCAATAATTTTTAGGGGGAAGGATGGGGGGAGGGGTCTGTCAATTATTGTAGATAAAATTTTCTGATTAAATATTAAATAAAATTAAGCAGTCGGTTCTTTCTGCTTTGATTGTGTTTAACAGCTGAGGTAGCTTAAACTATTTAAAATAATAATAATAAAATAATAATAATAATTGACTTCTCTGTTGGGAGATAGCTTATTTTTTTTTTCCCCTCAAGCCTGTCACTGTAAATAGCTCTGAGCTCTGTATAAATTTGTTTTCTTCTCTTTTAGTTGGGGGTCGCTTTTAATATTCACTGCTGACTTTTATGGGGGGGTGGGTGGCAGCTGTGGGGGATTTTTATTTTTTTTCCCTCTCTAAAAAAAATCGCGCTGGTGTGTGGAAAAACGTGTAGCTTTGTTGATTGACATTTGCAAGAGTTAAAGATGACACAAACAAACAAAAAAACCAACCAAAAAAAAAAAAAAAAGAAAAAAAAGAACCGGAATTGCCAGCTAATGTTTCGTTGTTTCTGTGCCGACGGGGGTGGAGGTGTGGGGCAGCCGGGGGTCACTCCGTCCTGGCACCGGGAACCCCCCTGTCGCTGCGGTTCCTCACGCTGGGGAGCTGGAAATCAGCCGGTGCGCGGAGCTCGGTGGCAAAAACGGCGGTTTAAATCCCAAAGCGCTGGAGAGAAAATATATACAGAATGCACGTGTGGTTATTAGTCACCAAATTTAGTGCCAGAGCACGGTGCGGATCGGGGGCAGCGGCAAATGCTGCTCGGGGTGGAAAGCGGCGAGAGAAACGGCTTGAAAGCTGCTCAGTGCTCACCTTCAGCTCTGGAAAAGGGGAAATTTAGGGGGGGCAGGGGGTGACAGTGGCATTAACAGCACAACCAGGACGGGTAGAGGTGGGGCACACGCACTTCTAGCTGACAACGCACTTTCTTTTTTAACTAAGTGCCTCATTTCAAACATTTTTACTGCAGAACGAGGGCTGCAGCAAGTGCCGGCTTGCCGGCCGATGCTGCCGTCTGCTGTTCGCCGCTGGGTTTTGTCAGGCGGTTCAGCGCAAATACAATCATGGACAAACCGGCTGCGCTGGTGCGGGAGGAAAAAGCAATCCGGTGTGGTTCCGCAGCCACGGAGCGAGGGTGGAGGTGGGAGAGGCGCTGGGAACGTGGTCACACCGGCAGCGGAACCAGTGACAAATCTGCAGCCAGGGCCGGCTTGTGGAGCTGGAGCATGGGGAAAGCGGCCGTTGGGATGGACGGACAGACAGGGACACTCAAAGGGCCGCCCGAGGGAAAGGTCACCCCTAACAAGCACCGGAGACAATTTAAAGTGTGGCAGAATCTAAAAGTTCGCCTGCGCTGGCGGGGGAAAGACCTCCCCGCGCGCTGACGGCATGCAGACAGCAGGTTAACAGACCACACGGGCGCATTCTGCACAGAGTAACATTTAATCCTCCCCAACAAAGAGCCGTTTTACACTGTGTAACTGCTATCGCCACGCAAGGAGAAGACTACCTGCTGCTGGGAGTTAGCACAGCGCTCCCGAGACACAGCAGCCCTCCTCCTGCCGCCTGCCTCGGGGAGAGCTCGCCTCTGGCCCAGGAGGAGCTGCCTGTGCCCAGTCACTTCAGCAATTTAAATTTCTTCAGGTGCTGGTGCACTTGGTCCTTGGGGTAGGGCCTGAGCGCCAGGCAGGTGGCCACGTTCTCGGGCTGCTCAGTCCACACTTGGTGGTCGATGCTGTGCTGCTTCAGGGTCTCCGCCAGCGACGTCAGGGCGGCTTCGTCCGGAGCCTGGGGAGAGACAAAGCGCGCTGTGAGGGCCGGGGGGCGAGGCGGTGCTGGGGGGGAGAGGCAAAGCAAGGCGGCTCCTGCTGAGGACAGTGGCCAGAACAGGGAGGTGGCCAGCTGCCAGCAAGCAGATATTAGGATGAGCAATCCCTGTACTTTGTATCATACCTAAAAGGCGTTTTGTTACTTGAAGGCCCTGGCTGCAAGCACTGGATGGAGGAACTGAGTTTTTTCAGGTAACACAGGTTGCAAACGTTCAAAGACGCATTTTTTTTTTTTTTCCCCTGGACGGCTTGCCTGGCTCAGCATGCTAAGGCAAACGGCTCTGCCCCACCCCGCGTCGACACAGGGGCTTCCCCGATCACCCCCTCACGAAGCTGGGGGCGATCACCAGGGCTGCCGCGGCCCTGGATGGTTACAGGCAGTAACGGCGCCTCTGGGCCCGGAAGCCTCGCACCCTCTCTGACCAGCGGCCCTCGGGGGCAGCTTAGGCCGTAGCTCACTCCCCGGGAACGTGAGGGCAGGCGGGGCCGGGGGAAGGCGAGTTACGGCCGGGCCTCCGCTCCCCGCCAGGCCCGGGGTGCCCCCACCGCCCCCCCGCAGTCCCCCACCGCCCCCTCAGGGCTCTGACCAAAATGGCCGCCGCCCGCCCTCCCGCTCCCCGCCGCGCTCCCGGCGTGCCCCGCGGTTCCCGGCGTGCCCCGCGCACCTCCAGCACGACGGTGCGCATGGCGCCGCCCTGCTCCAGGTAGGCGCTAGTGTCCGGGTGCTGGCGGTGCGCATGAACGGCGGCCAGGGCGGCGTGGCAAGCCTGAGCCACCGCCGCGCCCAGCGGCCACGACCGGGCCAGGTCCCCCCGCAGCACCACGTACTGCACCAGCCCCGCCGCTGCCGATCCGGGCGCCGCCATGCTGCCGTACGGCGCCGCACAGCCTGCCGGGAGGCGCATGCCGGCAGCGGGGTGAGGGGGGTGGGGTGGGGAGTGAGGGAGGCAGCGCCGCCGCCATTTTGTTGTACGGAAAATAGGGGGAAATGGCGTCCAGGGAGGTGACGTCCTTCCGGCGGTGCTGAGGCGCGCAGTTTGAGCGCCGGTTGCCATGGTGAGTGCGGGGCCGTTGGGGAACCGGGCCTAGGGGGGGAACCGGGCCTGGGGGGGTTCGGGCCCCTCGTCCCAGTCCCCCACGGCGGGGTACCCTCAGTCCCCCTGCAGCGGAGGGCCTGGCTGCCCAGCTCCCTCCTCATCCCCGTCCCCTTCGGCGGTGCCCGGCCCGGCCCTGTGGGGAGAGGCCTGGCACCCGCCGGAGCCTCCCTGCCACCCCCTGGGGCTGTGGCGGCTCTTCGGGCTCGGCCGATTGGCGGAGGCCAGTGAATCCTGTCTGTGCCTGGGCTCCTGGGGGGTTTCCTTGTGGGGCTGGTGTGAAACGGTGGGTTGTAGGCAATGGTGGGTTAGAATCACAGAATCATATCATGGTCTGGGTGGGAAGGGACCTTAAAGCCCAGCCAGTGGCACCCCCTGCCCTGGGCAGGGACACCTCCCACCAGCCCAGGTTGCTCCAAGCCCTGTCCAACCTGGCCTTGAACCCCTCCAGGGATGGGGCAGCCACAGCTTCTCTGGGCAACCTGGGCCAGGGGCTCACCCCCCTCACACCAAAGAATTTCTTCCCAATAGCTCATCTCAATCTCCGCCTTTTCAGTTTAAAACCCTTTCCCCTCGTCCCATGGCTCCCCTCCCTGCTCCAGAGTCCCTCCCCAGCTTTCCTGGAGCCCCTTGAGGGACTGGCAGGGGCTGGAAGGTCTCCGCGGAGCCTTCTCTTCTCCAGGCTGAACCCCCCCAGCTCTCTCAGCCTGTCCTCCCAGCAGAGGGGCTCCAGCCCTCCCAGCATCTCCGGGGCCTCCTCTGGCCCCGCTCCAACAGCTCCGTGTCTCTCCTGTGCCGAGGCCCCAGCGCTGGAGGCAGCACTGCAGGGGGGTCTCCCCCGGGCGGAGCAGAGGGGCAGAATCCCCCCCTCGCCCTGCTGCCCACGCTGCTGGGGATGCAGCCCAGGCTGCGGGAGGGGTTCTGGGCTGCCGGCGCACAGTGCCGGCTCCTGTGGAGCTTCTCACCCACCAACACCCCCAGGTCCTTCTCCTCAGGGCTGCTCTCCATCTCACTGATCCTGGTGCAGGACTTTGTGCTTGGCCTTGTTGAACAACATGAGGTTCATTAATGTGTCATTTCACCCATCGGATTGTCCCTGCGTGGGGCTAGCCTGTGTGTTAGACCTGCCCTCAGCACTTCTTGGATTCCCGTTGCAGCTGCAGGAGGAGGAGGAAGGTTCCCTGAGGAAGAGCTCTCTCTGCCCCAACGTTGCCACTTCCCAAGGGACGGAGCCTGGCCAGGGAGGGCTGGCGCCTGCCTTCCCACTTCCAGGAGAGTGGCGAGGGAAGATGGACGAAGAGAAAGTGTATTCACCAAACGGTGAGCTGTCTGGGCTGCAGCGTGTGGGATATCCAAGTGCAAAGTGTGTCCTTCTGCAGGAGCAAACCTTAAAATGCTTGGGGCCAGACATGGCCCCCTGGCTTACTGAGTTGTGCCTTGAGTCACTCTCAGTCAATTTAGGCTTCAGCAAAATCACTTCACTGCCCTTTGTACTGGGTTAGAAGTAAAACTGGGAATTGCAGATCTCTTGGGATCGGGACTGGTGTGTTTGCTAGCTCATTCTGCTTTTCAGGAGCTTAGCTAGCTGGCGTGGGGCAGTGTTTAGGGTCTGCTGGCACTTGGCTTCACTATTTAAAATTCCCAAAAGCCTGTTTGCCGGATGTTTGCCTGTCCTCTGCCCCTTGGAAAAGCTGTTGTCAGTGGTTCCTTTACGTATCCGCACTGGACCTGCTTTGTCGTGGGTACTGCATTGCAGACCACTAATAATCACAGCCTGGATTTTTGAGCATGTCGTGCTTTTCCTCACAGGGGTGTTTGCTCACCTGGAATTGCTCGAGGCGCGGGCTTATGAGGCAGCCGTGAAGCAAGAGGAAATGGAGCAGCAAGAAGAGAAGCTGGCCAGGCTGAAAGCGAGAGTGCAGGAACTGAGGCTCCAGAGGGATAAGCTGCGGGCTAAAGTGGACCTGCAGCAAAAGGAGGTGAGAAAGGGCTTGCAGCAGAGATCTGGCAGTGCGCTTTGGTGTGCTCCTGCTCGCAGAGGGTGGATTTATTGAGTTTATTCAGATGGAGTAAATTATTATTTTTTTATTTCCCCTTTTTAAGTGACATAGAGTCCTGCTGTGCCCTGTTTTCAGTGCCATGTAGTCCAGAACTGCTGGATCTACTTGCTTGGAGGTCGCGCGGACATTTCTGAACTCTTCTCTTAAGTTTTTCTCCCCTTTTCTTCTTCCTTTCTCCCCACTTCTGCTTGAAATGCCGTCTCCCTCATCTCAGAACCAAGTTGTTATTTCTCTGTAGCCTGACTGCGTTCCCTGTAGGTGAGATGTTTGTGTCCGCGCCTTCTGACCTCTTTTCTCTTCTGGCTGTCGTAGCAACTTGGGAAAGAAGGAGCTGTGTCGAATCCAGCCCAGCCCAGTGCTCGAGCTGTTTTAGAGTGGAAGATAAAGAGCCTTAAGGCCATGCTGCAGATCTTCTACCTCACAGGTAATGTCTCGAGATTCGGGTGCGTTCTGCCAATGGCTGCGTTTCTGGGGTGCTAAATTTTGGAAAATGAGCCTGATGTGAAGTGTAACTTCCCTGTTAACGTTGCTGCTGTTGTGCTTGGAGCCTTTAGAGTAACCTTGCCTTTCACAGGAGGCCTCTGGGATGTTCCAGGAATTATTATTTACTGAACTGTATCATTTAAATTAAGGTCTAGATTCTGGAAAACATGTAACTACACTATGCATGAAATCTTTGTGAATTAGGCCGTTAAATATCCAGTGATCTGGGCCTTACAAGCAAGCTTGCGGGGTCAGCACCCTCTTTTCATCTGTTCCTCAGCTTTTTAAAAAAAAGTCTTGTTTCCAAGGAGAGTGCCCTTTGCTCTGTGTTCTGGACAGTGCGAGGATGTGAGTTTTGCTCGGTGCGAGTGGGCTGAGCCCACCCGTGAGCTCTCCTGCCCCTTTCCTTGGGGCAGTGAGTCGCTGCCTTCCTCCAGCCAGGGCACCCTCTTCTCCCTGTCGCGCTGGAGCCAGGGCTGTGTTTGAAATTGGCACCATAACTCAGTTATTGGGAATTTCAGCTACTTGGTCATTAGAGGTCCCGTATTAAAAAGCTGCTGTGTTTTATGTCCCTAAACTCCTGCAAGTCTTTAATCCTCCTGGGGAGCTCCCTGAGCTTAGTAAGGGGAGCCAGCCCCTCTTGCGGTCTGTGTTGCCTCGCAAAGCTGCTCTGTGGTGATGAGTTAAGTAGCGCTGAGTAAACCCTCTCTCTCTCCGCCCCCAAGGGATCAGTGGGAAGCTGAGCAAGCGGGGAGTGTGTTTCTGCATCAGCACGGCTTACGAGGGCACCTACTTGGATTCCTACCACCTGGACCTGCTCACCAAGCCAGAAGTGCAGATTTACCGTCACTCTGTCCCCATCTTCATTCCCCTGCAGCAGATCGCCAAGAAGTACTTGCAGACGGACATCAGGCGCTTCTTGTCTGTCCTGTCCGACCACCTGAACGCTTACGTGGGGAGGAGATACCAGGCAGACCAGTTACAGGTACCACTGGCCACAGCCGTGCTGGTCACCCGTCCTTTTCCCTTTGATGTAACAAGTGTTACGAGTTTCTAAGGTGCTGGAGAAAATCTAGGCAGTTTTCTTTATGTGGAGGACTCACAGTTCTGGCTTTTAGAACTTCACGAATTATCGTGTGACTCTAAACACAGTTGCCTGTTTCATCGATTGTCACGTACTTGAATGTCGTGCTCGTTTAAAGCTTACTGCCAAACGCAAAGCTGTCCTCCCCTCCAGAGGTGCCTAAGCTGAAATAGCTGCGATCTTGTAAAAAGCTGCCGGAGGACGTGGCGTAAGGGTGTGCATCAGCTTTTATTTATTTAAGTCTTTCCCAGACAAGGCTTGTTCGATGTACAGCCACCTCAGAGCATATAGGCATGCCGGGCTGGTAGGGAGGGTGGGCGCGCTGCACCGGACGAGCTCCCAGTCCTACACGGATGGCTCCCTTCCTAGCTTTTGTATCTCCGTCCCTCCAGGAACACTTTTCGGGCCAGATAAAAGGAGCTTTGCAGAGGAACTCCTTGTGTAACTTGCTGGTCTTTAACTACAACGTGTCAAGTGAAAGCAAGACCTTTCCCTTCAACGTGAGGCTGGTTTACGGAGATCCCTGTTGCAGCCTCCCCACTAAAGTTGTGATTTCCTGCACACGTAAGTGGACAATGCGGGGGTCTGGCTGGGGGTGTGGGCTGGGAAGACCATGTTGTGGTCTGCAGGTGGGCATGGCTTCTTTCTAGGTGACTTTGGGGACAGAAGGGAGCAAGCAGTCGTATTTCTGAGGGAGAAAAGGTTATAGAAGGGGTTGTGTGCAATTGGTGCTGGGTCTTGAAGCGGGTGTAACTCATCCCCTAGCACAAAAGCACCGACCTCTTGCAATACTGGCAAGACGGGGTGGCTGGAGGGAGGGAAATACGATGGGGCTGAGAAAGGGAAGGTGTGAGCGCGAGCTTGGGTCACTTCAGACAGAGGGGCTGCGCGTTCCAAGTTTGCAGTTCCTTGGAGTGTAGACTCCGGGACGGTCCCAGCAGGATCAGGATGCTGTTTTCACAAGCCTGTGCACTCCGCGCATGTGGGAGAGCCTGGCCAGCCGGTGCGGCCAGAAACTCGGACGCTGTCAGCCTCAATCACAGCTATAGTTTGTTCCCGTCAACTTACGGCCTTGGACTCGTTTCCCATCCTTGAAAACCTGGCACCCAGCCCCGTGATCTTTCCATAGCGCGGGGGGGAGTTGTAAGCAAATAAGACACAATCTTCTTGGCATCAGGAATCTCTCTCTCTCTCTCAATGCAATTAGAGAAATGATTAATCGAGGCCCGGTGCTGGGGTGTCTCGCATTGTGCAGCCAGGCCCTAGTTGCCCCTGCTGCAGCATGAGCGGTGCCGGCACGTCCTGCAGTGCAACGGCAGAGAGAGACAGGGGTGAGGTTTTATGACCCTTTAGAAAGGGTTGGGGATACTGTAAAATACTCATAACAAAGATCTAAATACTCCTAACAACGATCCCTGCCTGAAAAACTTTCCCTGGCACCACCTGCTCCCCCTGCTCTGTACCGGTACCGCTCCCTCCTCCTGGTACGGCAAAGGCTGGCCCCGGTGCTGTGTCTTGTGCCCTAACGCCGTGACACAGCGCAGTCCTGGGTCTGCGCTGTTTTCTGACTACCACAAAGGTCAAAGTGGGCTGAGGAATCGGTTGCCCGTCTCCCTGTGTTTCCAGCCGTGCCGTGTCCCGCTCAGGGCAGGCTGGGCTGGGCTGCGGAGCGGGTGGAGCGATGTGCAGCTAGATGGAGCTGTGAACAGAGCAGCTGGGACTGAGGATCTCTTCGCTCTGCCATCAGTCCCGGTCTCAGGCCTGCTCTGCGAGCTCCTTGGCTTGCAGTTAGGCTGGAGGAGGAGTCGTGTACTGGTCTGGAGCACAAGTCTGGTGAGGAGCGGCTGAGGGAGCTGGGGGTGTTCAGCCTGGAGAAGAGGGGGCTGAGGGGAGACCTTCTCACTCTCTACAGCTCCCTGAAAGGAGGGGGTAGCCAGGGGGGGTCGGGCTCTTCTCCCAAGGAACAGGCCATGGCACAAGAGGAAACGGCCTCAAGTTGCGCCAGGGGAGGTTTAGGATGGATATTGGGAACAATTTCCTCCTGGAAAGGGTTGTGAAGCATTGGAAGAGGCTGCCCAGGGCAGTGGTGGAGTCGCCATCCCTGGAGGGATTGAAAAGCCGGGCAGACGTGGTGCTGAGGGCCATGGGGTAGTGGTGCGTTTGTCAGAGCTGGGTTAATGGTTGGACTCGATGATCTCAAAGGTCTCTTCCAACCATAACAATTCTGTGATTCTATGTATCAACAGTCCCCCCTCTCCTTTCCTTGTGCTAGCCATCCTTTTAGAGGTGAAGCTCTGCCTTTCCTCACAATTTTCACCGTCTTCTGAGCTCAGAGGGCAACTAGGTGGCTGAGGCTCCCGCAGTCCTGTCCTCACCCTCCAGCACTGGGTGTCGCTTAAGGCTCGGCACTCTCTGCAGCCATTGAATCCCATGGGAGCGCTGCAGGGGGCGAAGGGTTAGGAAGGAGAGAGAAGGGTTATGAGAAGAAAAACTGTATGGCGAGGGAGAGTGGAAAAACTCCTCGGGGACAAGGGAAGAATGAGAAGCAAATAGTTTTATGCTGGCGATACGTTCCTTTCCCCATTGATCCGTCCCCTTCTGTCTGCCAGCGGATGCTCCCGCATCCCTAGCGGAGACGGCGGCAGCTCACTCAGACCTGTTTCGCCACGTGGCCTTGCACAAAGCCTTCCGCTCCGTCAGCAGCGCTGGCCCACTTTGAATCTCAAGAACGATGATTCCTCGAGGCTTTTGGATGTCTTGTCGCAGGTAATCTTCCCTCAGCGCTGTGCTGCTTGCTTGCGCGGGCGCCGATCTCTGCGGTTGGTGCCACAGAACTCCAGAGCTGCAGGAAACGTCTCACAATTGGAATCGGAAACTATATTAAACCTTCAGGATCCCGGTGCTTCGGGGGCAATGCCCTATGGATCAGCACCCTGCTTGTATCCAGTGCACCTCAAAAAGAGGGGAGCAAGCGGGAATAATCTGTGCCCTGCTTACTGCAGCCAGGAAAGGACTTCAGGCTAGAAGCTGGAAGGGGCTGAGGGACACAGGTGAGGTTTAGTTACTGCCAGCAGCAACCCGTGCCCTCGTGTGGGCTGCATTAACCCCCCCCAAAGCACAAACACTGACCTTTCCCGAAAATTTCACACCAGCAGTGGCTTTACACGTGCTTCCCTTCAGGCATGGGGCAGTTTCGCTGGTGTCCCATCGTCGTGCTTCAAGTCTGCATTCAGATCTTTGAAACCTTACTGTTTTGTCACAGTATTTTTTAAACTTGTTAATAAAAGTTCTGCGTTACTGAAATCGTGGTGTTTAAAAAAAAACAACAAAAAACTGTTGATTTCCTTTAGCCTTATAATGTGGTTTAGCAGAAGAGAATGGGGTTTCAATGACAACGTATATAACGTGGTTTAAATGAGAGTATTTTCTTCTGTCTCATTTTTATGCCCGTCCCACGTGCGGTAAGGCACGGGGAAAGCACTTTATAATTCATTTTAATTGTTTCTCTAATCATTAGAGCTCCTTGTCCAGGTTGAAGTGGACAGCCTGTTTGAATGTAGCCTTCGGCTTTTGAGTGCCGTAGCTCCAGATTCTTGCCCCTGATGGTGGGAGCTCCTCGGGGAGGAAGGCTCGAGTGAGAGTGAAGCTGCTTGAGAAGAGCTGGCAGCTCGTGGGGTGCCGGCGGGGTGAGCGTTCACCCGCTTGCTGCTGTCTGGAGAGGTCTGGGCTTTCGAATGTCTGCTCCTGATGCATCATCAAAAGGCGTTGTCGTTGTTCCACATCACTTCTGGTTCTGGGGTTGTGTTTTCTTCTGCGAAAAATGTTTGGGAAGGAGAAAAAGTGCTGCTGGGTGCCTCGGGCAGCCAGGAGTTTGCAGAGGACAGACTTAGGTGTTGGTCCCTGCCCTCTCCCTGCGGACCTTCCTGTTGAGGTCCCTCTTCCTACCGCTCCTGCCAGGGGAGGCAAAGCCCTGACCCTGCCGTAGGGTTTTGGGGGAAATCTGGGGGAACTGGGCACTAGAGCCATGAGGGTGAAGTGTCCCAGCTTGTCCCTGAGGCGGCTGGAGCAAAGCCAGGCTTAACCCAGGTCTTGGGCACAATCCTGTGTTTGTGTGGGACAGAGAGAGGCAGGTCCAGGCCAAAATTCCTTCCCAGAAAGGGTTGTGAAGCATTGGAAGAGGCTGCCCAGGGCAGGGGTGGAGTCGCCATCCCTGGAGGGATTGAAAAGCCGGGCAGACGTGGTGCTGAGGGCCATGGGGTAGTGGTGGCCTTGGCAGTGCTGGGTTAACGGTTGGACTCGATGATCTGAAAGGTCTCTTCCAACCTGGGCGATTCTGTGATTCCCTAAGAGCCTTCACAGCCCCAAGGCTTGTCTCCCAGGGTACAAACACCTTCAGAGGGCTGCGTTTGGCAGGCCGGGTGCGGATGCAGGATTCTCCCCCTCTCCAGCATCGCTCCGGGTCCCCGTGGGTGCTGCTTGCACCCGCAGCTGGGCCCTGTGGTGGCAGGCAGGGAGCAGCGTGGGCGGTGGATGTGGATTTTATTTTGTTTGTCCTGATGGGGATTAAACTCCCGTATCATTCGTATTGCCATTCCCAGGGGTTAGGCGAGCCCCAAGGATGGAGGGGAGCGAATGCCACTGCCGGGAGCTGCTCAGCCCTGGCACCAGCCTCCCCTTTGGGGACCCCTCCACAACCAGCATCCCCTGGGGAAGGGTCAAACCCTTCTCGACATCCACAACCCCCAGAACAAAGCAGGCGCAGAACCAGGCTTCGAAATTCAACTGCTTCTATTCAAGAAGAAACTAGCGGCGTAATTACACTCAGCGGGTGCCTGCCTTCTCCCCCCGGCCCCGGCAGCACCGGGTTTAACGCGCCAGTCCCTGCTCCTCTCCTCCCGCGAGTGACAGCAAAGTGACAGCAGCCGACCACAGCGCGCGCAGGGCAGCGTCCGGACGAGTGCGAGCCCCGCCACAGGGAGGGAACAGGCACAGTTAAAAATATAAATGTCAATCTGTACTCTTATATTATATATATTTATATATCTGAAATACACAATATTGGTTCCTTTTCCTTCTTCCCCGCCTTCAAAGGCGGCACTGTGCTCTCTGTCTCCCCGATCTCCCTAACTACGGTGGTTTGTGACGAGGATGAACTTGGTACGAACTAACGGCAAACCCCGGACGCTGCCGGTTTGTTACTACCGCTCCCGGCACGCAGGAGAGACGTGGCGTCTTCCCATCCGGCCCTGAGTTTGGATCTCCTCGTGCCCAGCGCGCGGTGGCCGGGGCCCCGTGATGCTACTTTAATGTCATGCTGTCCCCTGCCTGCCCGGTGAAACCCGGGATGCCCGGAAAAAGGCAGCGTGTGTCCCTGGCCCCGTGCCCGCCGAGGGTTGCAAGCTGGCGTGCGCTTGCACGCGAGCGTGAACGGCCGGAGGAGCCCACCGAGGCGGCCCCGTGTCTCCTTCCTGCTCAGCCACAGGCGCGATGGAGCGAACCCCCCCAGCCAGAAACCTCCGGTGGGGGCTTGGAAAGGGTCGTGCGAAGGGGTTGGTTTCTCGAGTTTGGTTGCGGATCCGGATGGCAGTGGGATGGACGCTCCTGGCGGCGGGTGCCGGGTCCCTCCCGAGCCACCCCGCTCGGCGCCGGGGGGCGGTGGCTGTGGTGGTGGGTGGGCGCCGGACCCTCACGAGCTGTCCACCACCTGATGGGGCAGGGTGACGGAGGAGCCGTTGACGAAGGAGCCCTGCTTCTCCCGGCCCTTGAGGAAGAAGGTGAGCAGCTCCCCTTTGCCTTTGACGTAGATGGCTCCCCGGCGCACAAAGCGGAAGCCGTACTCCTTCAGGATGAGGTGGGTCTCCTCCACCACCTGCGGGGACAAGTGGACGTGGTGGGAGGCTTGGGGGTCCTTCCCTGGCTCATGGCATGGGGAGCAGGGACCCCCACGTGCCACTTGGACAACAGGTCTACCCGCCAGCTGGGCGCCCACCCCATTGTCTTGGGGTTCCCTTCTTTGAGCCCCACCTTGCCCCATTCCCAGCTCGGAGTAGCCCCTCAGCCAGACCTGACCCTCCCGTGTGCTCCCAGCGCTGCTGTCCCCCTCCCACCCAAAGCTTGGGGTGTTTTGAGGGCTGCAGCCCCCACCACGGGTTGCAGATTTGTCCCTACTCCTCGTCACCCCACCTGTATGTTCCCCATGACGCCGGTGGACTCCATCCTGCTGGCCACGTTCACCGTGTTGCCCCAGATGTCGTAGTGCGGTTTGCGGGCGCCAATGACACCCGCCAGCACGGCCCCCTTGTTCATCCCTGTGCAAGACGGGATGCAGATGTTATTCTGTGCCTGGTGACATGGACAGGACATCCTGGTCTGCAGGAAAGTCTGTCCCAGGGGGTGGGTTGGGGCCATGAAGTCCACCCCCCCACCAGCACCACTGCCTTCAGCTCGCAAACTACAACTGTTGCCCAGTGTCCCACCACTGGTGGGGAAGGAGGGATGGGGGACACCAAGGCAGACCCTGCTCCACACTCCCGGACTTGCCTATGCGGAGCATGAAGTTGTTGAAGGATTGGTAGTTGATGTTCATCAGCGTCACCTTCATGGCTAAGGCAAAGTCGGCCAGGTCGGCCAAGTGCTGCCAACGCTCCTTATCCGAGAGGGTCTCCTTCTGCAAGGACAGCGTGGGTCAGGCCTGCGCACCCCTTGCCCGCTGTCCCCCCACCACAAAGACTCCTCACCTTGGCGCTGTAGCCATTGGCGCTGGCATCAGGAGTCACTCCAGAAGCGGCCATGTAGGTGCTGCCGATGGTTTTGATTTTGGTGATGCACCGGAATTGGGGTTCATCCAGGAGCTGAGGCATGGAGACAGGACCCTCAGGCACCCCAGGGCCACACAGGTCCTTCTACCCCGAGATGGGGCAGGAAGGGAAGGTCTGGCCAAGTCCCATGTCATCCCCGTGACTGATTCCATCCCGACTCACTGCGTCAAAGTCAGAGATGATCTCGTTGAGGAACCGCAGGCACTCAATGCCCCCGTTGTTGATGCTTTCCTCCGTGTAGAAGTCAGCAAAGTTGGGGAGGGAGGCGAACATGACACCGATCTCATCGTAGGACTGGCTGTACAGCTCCTGAGGGTGGGACAGGAGGGTGACCATGAGTCGGGCACATGCCCACACATGACACCAGCACCTCCGGCAAACCCAAACCCTCCCATGAAGCCATCTTCCCTTGGCACATGTGAAAACATGAGGGTGCTCTGCAACCTTACCTTGCATGGCCAAGACATCATCTTCATACAATCAAAGATGCTCAACCAGAGCCTTCAGCAAAGCCTTTGGATCCAGAGCCCACCCCCCCAAAAAAAAAAAGTAGGGCAAATCCCCCCTCCTGGGCGCCCCTCACCTCGTCCCGCTTCTTGGAGCCCAGGAAGTGCCGGGCCACGTGCTCGGGCAGCATGTTGGTGACAAGGGCCTCATTCCAGCGCCGCATCTCGTAGACCCGCTCCTTCTGGTCGTGGACATCGATCTTCCAGAGGAAGAGGGTCCTGGCCAGCTTCTCCACCTGTGGGTGGGAGGAGATGGCTGCACTCCCAGTTCCCACCCACCAGTGGGTCTCCTCCAGTGCTGGGAGCATCATGGTTGCTGTGGGGCCAGTCTGGGCTTGGACGCAGCCTGGAAGAAGGCTCTGGGACAAAGTGAAGCCCTAACTGGGGACATGAGACCTGCTCCGAGGTGTAAAAGGCACCCTCACAGAGCAGGCATGGGCTTTGGGGCCACCACGTGGTGCCCATCCCTAACCATAGGGGTAAGACGGAGGTGTTCTCTGCACTGATGTGGTCCTGGAGCGACAGGGCTTCCTTGGAGAAGAGCTGGAGACGCTGTTCACAGCTGGGGACAAATCCTGCTGCCTTGGAGCTTGCAAGAAATAAGGGCAGGAGCTGAGGGTGAAGACACAGAGGAGATGGGACCTTCCCGGGGCTGGGGTCAAGTCACTCACGTGGCGAGAGAAGTAGTAGAAGCTGAGCATCACGATGAAGATCATCGCTGTCATGGAGTACTTGGAGGGGACCAGCGAGGACCTGCCAGCAGAGTCAGCCAGGCGTGGGTGGGTGGTGGGCACGGCCGTGCCCCCCAGCCCCGTGCCCACCCCCTTGCCACCCCTTACGTGCTTTGCTGGCCGCGGCGGCGGTCGTACTGGTCAAAGATGTGCTCCCAGGCATAGATGTTGACAGCGCCGGTGGCCCCGGTGATCAGCACCATGAGGGTCAGCTTGACCATGTGGCTGACCTGCACCAGCATGATGGTGGCCACCAAGGCCAGCAGGGCGATGTAGCTGTAGTACTTGGGCTGCTCCCCGCAGCCACCCGGCCGCGGTGGCCCCACCGTCCCGTTGCCCATCCCACCGTGGTCCTGCCGGCAGCTGAGCTGGGGGCATGAGGGCAGGGTGAGGACAGGGACGTGGGGACAGGGTGCACCTCTCCATGGGCTGCATGACCACCCAAAGGGACAGGGTGCTTTGCAGAGCAGGACGAGGACACCTGACCTAAATTTCCCCCCGACAGTGCAGCCCTGCAAATTGCGTTAACGATCGGCCATGCACGGGGCTGTGCACAATTATGGGTTGCCTGGATGGAGGCTGGAGCAGGCTCAGCCCTGCTGGTGCCTGGGCTGGTGGCTCACCATGTCCACGATGTCGGCCATGGTGACGATGATGATGGCAGCCATGGCCCAGGTGTTGCGCGCCCAGCGGGTCCTGTCGATCCAGGTGGAGAAGGCCACGAGCTTTTTGGGGAAGACCTGCGGGGAAAGGAAGGTGGGGAGGGGTTCACGTAGGCAGGACACGGTGATGGGACATCACAGTGTCCCATCACCATGAGTGGTGAGCCCATCCCATCTCACCCGGGGGAAGATGGCAGCCAACGAGCAGAGGGTGAGGATGAGCAGCAGGATCTCTCCCACCACGAAGGTCACATAGTTGGCCACCAACCTGTCAAAAAGGCCAAGAGAAGATGGGTTTGAAGCCCCGCGGAGCCAAGAGTGGCTTGGGGCCACCCATCCCCACCACCTCCCTGCTGTACCAGGGGTCGATGAAGACCTCCACCAAGGCGGTGAAGAAGAGGACAACGCAGGAGCAGCTGAAGGCGGCCCCACTCTGCTTCTCCTTCTCCACTGAGTAGCGCGTCTCCATTTCGGGGTCGATGAAGCGCATGGAGAGACGGAAGGTGCTCTTCCCCTTCAGCCTGCCGGTGACAGTGCCCGTCAGCGCCCGGCAACACCGGGGACCTGCCGAGCCGTGCCAGGACGTGCTGCCGGCCAGGGTGACTCACGCCTGGATAGACTCGCGCTCCAGCAAAGCTTCGTTGAGCAGCTTGTTGAGCTCCTGCTCGTTCTGCGAGGCGTCGATCACCCGCTCGGCCAAGTCCCGCAGCCGCAGCCGCCGCCGAGGGTTGGGGAAGGAGGGGTTCACCGCCTGCGCCCGCACGGCCGAGGCATCAGCAAGACCATGCCGGCACCCACGGGGCGCTCAACTGCTGCGGTGTGGCTATCAGCAACCCCCCCAAATGCAGGTGAGGTGCTTTGCATGGGCTGTACCTCTCCATCCTCCTCCCCACTCTCCAGGACGCCCCTCACCCTGGCGTCGGGCTCCTCGGGCTCCTCGGGGCTGGTGCAGGCCAGGCTGAGGCTGCCGTTGCGCTCCTTGGTGTTGACCAACGGTGGGGAACCACCATGGGACGAGGTCAGCGACAGCTTCTGCAAGGTGGAAGGTGGTGGGTCACGGTGGGGTGTCCCCCCCCCAACCCCATCTCACCATGGTGCCGCTGCCACCACTCACCACCCCGTTGATGCCGTTGCGCAGGGGCTGCTTGGGGACCACGACGAGGTAGGTGACGATGCCCTTCTCCTTCAGGTACTCGCAGCGGGAGCCACCTTCACCCGGCTCCACCTCGAACTCGCCCTTCAGGCAGTCCATGGTGCTCTGCGAGATGTGCACCCGCCTGCCGGCACCGGGCGCCAGCGTCACCCTTGGGTGCAGGGCACCCCATGCCAGTCCCCCGCCTCCCCCCTGGGGATGCTCACCCGGGGATGCCCCCCGCCTCCATCTTGTTGGCCACGGTGACGTCGGTGGACCACACGTCGTACTGCCAGCGCTTCTGGCCCAGCACGCCCCCCAGCACCGTCCCGCTGTGCACCCCCACCCGCATGTCCACCGCCGTCTTGGTCTTCTCCCGCACGTAGCTGGGGGTGGGAAGGCAAGGACGATAAAGGATCATCAAATCATAGAATGGTTTGGGTTGAAGGGACCATTAAAGGCCACCAAGTCCAACCCCCTGCCATGAGCAGGGACATCTTCAACTAGACCAGGCTGCTCAGGCCCTCGTCCAACCTGGCCTGGGATGTCTCCAGGGATGGAGGTGACCCCTTTCCCAATCCATCCCCACCCCACAGCCCATCCCAATCCCACCCTCCCCATCATTAATGATCACCCCATCCGTATTTTGATGCATTTTGCAGAGGGTGGATGCCCAGGGTGCACCCCAGCCCACCAGGACCCCCTGCCCACCCCGACACCCCACTCTGGGAGGGGGGTGGTGAAGTCTCCCCGCTCCCCCAGGAGAAAGCCCTTACGAGATGGCCTCCACCATGGCCAGCCCCATCATGATGGAGCAGACGGCGTGGTCCTCCCGGTACTCGGGCAGCCCGCAGATGCAGTAGTAGCAGTCGCCCAGGATCTTGATGCGCAGCTGGTGGTATTTCTGGGGAAAAAAGGGGGGGGGGGGCGGGGGCACGGTGTCAGCTCCCCCCCGCCCTCCCATCAGCCGGGACCCCCCCTCTCAGCTCCCTCCATCCCTCTCCCAGGCTGACCTTGACCCACGCAGAAATCTCCCGCGCCCGGCTGGGACACAAAATAATCGGATTTTCCATTCCCACCCTGCCTCCCCCCAGGGCTCGGCCGGGAGCCCGGCTGCACCCTGGCTGTGGTGGGCGGGGGGGCTCCCCCCTCCCCAGTCCCCCGATCCCCCCATCCCCTTCCCAGCTCTATTTTTGCAGCGCGGGGCAGGGTGTCTCCCCCACATCTCAGAGCCATAGTATTTTAACCTCCTCCCCCCGCCATCCCGGGATGCGGCTTTCAGGTGGCGAGGCGGTGGCTGAGACCTGCCCGACTCATTGCAGGCCAGGCCGGGGGGTGTCGGGGGCGGGGGGGGGGGTACACTCACGGCTGCCAGCTTGTCGAAGCGGGCGAAGAGCTCGTTGAGGAGCTTCACCAGCTCCTGGGCGCTGCAGGAGGAGGAGAGCTGGGTGAAGCCCACGATGTCCGCGAAGAGGATGCTGCGGGGAGCAACGGCGAGTGGCTCAGCCCCGGCGTCCCTGTGTGTGTGTGTGTGTGTGTGTGTGTCTGTGTGTGTGTGTCCCGCACCCCCCCTCCCCCCTTCCCCGCTGTCCTTCGTCGCTGGGGCACTCACGCCTGAGAAAAGGCTATTTTTGGGACACGGCTGAAAACGCTGCTCTGCAAACCACGGCTGGAGCAAAAAGGGGCCCCAAGCCGCGGTCTGGCTGGTGGCCGTCCCCTCTCACCCTTCGTTTAACTGCAAACCACCCCAGGCTCTCCCTCTTTTCTAGCCAGGACGGCAAAATACACATTTCTGCAAAAAAAAAAAAATAATAATAAATTGGAGATTTCATCCCACAGGGTGAAGGTTGGGTCCTACCTGACGTTCTCGTGGCGGTACATGTACATGGTGTTGAACTGCTGCATCTCCTTCTGGCTGGGGTCCTTCTTCATGTCCTTCAGCATCTCGTCGGCCACGTGCTTGGGCAGGATGGAGAGCATCAGCCGCTCCTGGGGGACGGGGCAGGGATGGGAGTTGACCACGCCACGAAGCCAAGCCCCGTGCCAAGCGCAGCAAGGCAGAGGTGCGAGTCCCAGGTGGAAATCCCTGGTGCAAATCCCCGGTGGAAATCCCCGGTGCAGATGCCCGGTACGTGCTCCACGGTCCAAGCGCTCCCCTCTCCGTGGGAACAGGGAGCAGCCAAGTGACATTCCCAAGCTCCCAGCCCCTGGCTGCTGGTGCTGGTTGTCCCCAGAGGATCCCGGGGCTCAGCCAGGTCTTTAGCTCACCCTTTCAGCCGCACGCGGGGAAGGAGCGGGTGGATCAAGCCATGGGTGAAACAGGAGATTAAGCTCAGAGCTGGGTGTCCCAGGCACCCCGGGGAGCTGGGAGCCACCACCCCAACTCCAAACCTGCACCCATGGGTGGAGGGAATGCTCCCATGGGTGGCAGGTCCCCCTTGGTGACACTCTGCCAGGGATGCCAACAACTGCTTTTTACCATTTTCCTCCCTATTTTACAAGGTCTCATCAAGATTTTTTGCAAGTGGGAATAAAGCCCAGCCAGGGAAGGATGGGAGGGCGGCGGGTTTGGGGCGCTGCAGCCACCAGCCTGCCGGTCCCCAGAGCCGTGGGAAGAAGGGACAGTCCCACAGACTTATTTGGACACGGGCTGATGAGCTGCAAAATTTGCTCGTGCACCCAGATCCCTTCTGCGGGTGCAACACAGAGAGCAAACCCTCACTGGGAGCTTGAGCCTTAAAATGCGTTGGGTCGGCCAAGGCTTTATCAGCCCAAATAAACCTGGGACATGGTGCTGGGAGCGACCTCGGGGTCTGCCCTGACATCCCAAGGCTTTATCAGCCCAAATAAACCTGGGACATGGTGCTGGGAGCGACCTCGGGGTCTGCCCCGACATCCCAAGGCTTTATCAGCCCAAATAAACCTGGGACACGGTGCTGGGAGCGACCTCGGGGTCTGCCCCGACGTCCCCCAAGGTCCCTGCGAGCTGCCCCAGGGTGTCCTGCCCCAAAGGTGGATCGGGGCCGGGTGTATGGATCTGGATTAAACCCTGCCAGGGAGGATTTATCAGTTTAAAAGCGCCGTGGGTTCCCCATATCCAGGCGTAAGACTCAACCAGGGTCCCCCAGGAGGATCAAACCCACGTGGGCACATCGTACCCATTGCCGTCCCCGCAGCCCCGGAGCTGGAGAAGGGATAGATCTTCCCGGCTGCGTGTGGGGATTGGCACTAAATGTAAGTAACTTGGTTAATGAAGCAGGTTTTTCCCCCGGGACGGGGGCGTTTGCGCGCGCAGCCGCGACGGGGCTGTTGCTGGAGGAACGGCACCATGTCCCCGTCCCCGTCCCCGTCCCCGGGGGCTGCTGGCAGGGAGGCGTGTGGGAGCTCCCCGGCTCCTCTCGGCTCCCGCTAACCTTAGCTCTGCCCACCGGGCTGCCCGTTCGGCCACCACTGGTGCTCTGGAGGGAGGAGGGAAGGATCCGTCCGCCAGCATCGCTCTCTGCCCCATGGCCCCCCTGCCCCGAGCCACTCGGCCACACGCCAGCAGCTTTTCCTGCAACATCACGGGCTATTTTTAGCTCAATTCCCTACGGAAAATGAGCTCATGTGATAACAATCCCTGTGTCCCTTCCTGTATCCCACTGAACCCACGAGCTGGGGCCCTGAAGGCGCTCTCGCTCGGAGCATCCCCCTGCCCCAGGATTTGCCTCCAGCACCCAAATCCCTCCCTGGCCCTAACCCCTTATTAGCCATCAGAGCATCCACCCAGGTTTTGCAGCAAAGAGGACGCCGGTGGCACTGGCCCGGCCCCGCCACGTGCCTCTTGTTGCCATTGGGAGCAAATTGCTGGCAGCGGATCGACCAGATAAGAGATGGGAGACAGGGAGAGAGGCCCCAGATAAGGTGCTAAAATTAGCCTAGCTCATCACCGGACGGTGGCTGGAGACAACAGGGCTTTGAAACAGCCGGCTGGCACCACGACGCCTGTCCCCTCCCACCGCTCCTCTTGCCAGGCCACCACGGCACGGTGCTGGCACAGCCATGTGTGTGGGGCTCTGCTGCAGGACAAGCCCATGAGATGGCTGGGGTCCCGATGGGGACCTGCTGGTGGCCATGCCTGGGGACGGGGACGTGCTGTGTGGCCAAGCTCAGGGATGGGAATCTGCTGGTGGCTGTGCCTGGGGATGGGGACATGCTGCTTGGCCAAGCACAGGGATGGGGACATGCCATGTGGCCATGCTCAGGGTTGGACACTTGCTGATGGCCATGCCTGGGGATGGGGACATGCTGCATGGCCATGCCTGGGGATGGGGACACACTGCGTGGCCATGTTCAGGGATGGGGACATGCTGCGTGGCCAAGCATAGGGATGGGGACACGCCGCGTGGCCAAGCATAGGGATGGGGACACGCCATGTGGCCATGCTCAGGGTTGGAGACTTGCTGATGGCCATGCCTGGGGATTGGGACACGCTGCGTGGCCATGTTCAGGGATGGGGACGTGCTGGTGGCCACGTTCAGGGATGGGGACATGCTGCGTGGCCATGATGCTCAGGGATTGGGACCTGCGGATGGCCATGCCTAGGGAGAGGGACCTGCCATGTGGTTGTGCCTGGGGATGGGGACACGCTGCGTGACCATGCTCAGAGCTGGGGACATGCTGGTGGCCGTGCCTGGGGATGGGGACATGCTGGTGGCCATACCTGGGGATGGGGACCTCCCATGTTGTGTCTGGGGCCAGGGACATGTTGCGTGGCAGTGCCCAATGACAGGGACCTGCCTTGCATGTCCAGCAACAAGGACATGCAAGGCCAACCCTTGGGACCTGCCATGCGGCTGTGCACAGGGCTGGGGACCTGCCACGTGGCCGTGCCTGGGGACCTGCAATGTGACCATGTGTGGGGACGGGGACCCGCCACGTGGCCATGCCCAGGGACCTGCCATGAGGCTGCACCTGGGGACGTGCCACGTGGTTGTTCATGGGGATGAGGACCTGCCACATGGCAATATCGAGGGACCTGCTGCGTGGCAGTGCTCGGGGATGGGGACAGCTTAGTGGTGGCCATGGCAGGAGCTTGGAGGTCCTGGAAGAGGATGGTCACATGGAGAGTCCTCAGATTGGGCACAAAACTGCAAACGCATGGCCTCCTGTCCCCATCGCCACCTGCCATGGTCCCTCCATGCTGGGCAGGGTGCAGGCTACGGGTGCCTTATCCACGTCCCGAAGCTGGTGTCCCATCGCTGTCCCCTGCCCTGTCCCCACGCTGTCCCCTGCCTCCTACCTGCTGCTGGCTCTGCTCCTCCAGGTTGAGCTTGACCTCCAGGGACTGGCGCGCTTCGAGGAAGGCTTTGCGGTGCTTGCGGTCGGCCATGTAGTAGGACATGGTGCCCACCGTGATGGCACAAAGGTAGATGGCGACATTGGACAGGATCTTTGGGGACAGAGAAAAGGAGATGGGGGTGAGCGGAGCCATGGGGACAGCGCTGGTGTCACTGCAAGTCCCTATTTGTCAGCGGAGCCTGATCGGTGAGAGTGGAAAAAAGTATTCAACCGATGGAGGACATAAAATACACCCTGGGGATAAATCACAGAGCCCCGGCCACCATTAACTGTTGGGGACACACGCTGGGGACCAGGGGGACCGTCACGGTGGCTCTGCAGGAGGGATCTAGCTGGGGATCACGCCCTGAGCATCCGAGGAGACCTCATGGTCCCCGCAGGCTGACTTTGCTTCATTAAAGCTTGCAGAGATGTTTTGGAAAAAGGCAGGCGGGTGGCGGGGCCGGGCACAGCCCCGGGGGACGGCGATGCGGCGGCTCACGTGCCATCCGCGCCCTCCACCCCTGCCACGGGAGCTGCACCCCTTCATGCAGAAAAAGTTAATAAAACACAGCCAAATCCTAAAATCACGTATTGACTCGTGCTCCTGACCCTCTATGTCCTTCTGAACGGCCAAAACCTTGGATTTTGCAGCACTGGAGATGGATGTCCCTGCGTGTTGCTGGCTGTGACAACCCACCCCGTTTTCCTTGGGGTTTCAAGGGAGCATGGTGTGGAGGATCGCTGCCTCGTCCCGAAGGCTGGACCTGTCCCAACCCTGGGTTGGGCCCTGTCCCCATGGGCAGGACTTTGTCCCCATGGGTAGGACCCTGTCCCATCCCACAGGCTACAGCCCAGCTCCAAGGGCTGGACCCCATCATCCAGGCTGGATCCTGTCCCCATGGGCTGGACCCTGTCCCCATGAGCCAGACCCTGTCCCCATGGGCTGGACCCTACCCTTTGGGCTGGATCTTGTCCCCATGAGCTGGACCCTGTCCCATCCTGCAGGCTACAGCCCAGCTCCATGGGCTGGACCCCATCATCCAGGCTGGATCCTGTCCCCATGGGTTGGACTTTGTCCCCATGAGCTGGACCCTGTCCCATCCCACAGGCCAGACCCCAGCTCCATGGGCTGGACCCCATCCTCCGGGCTGGATCCCCGTGGGATGGATCCTGTTCCCATGGGATGGACCCTGTTCTCACGGGATGGACCCTGTTCTCACGGGATGGACTTTGTCCCCATGAGCTGGACCCTGTCCCATCCCGCAGGCTGGACCCCAGCTCCATGGGCTGGACCCTGTGTTTCGGGCTGGATCCTGTCCCCATGGGCTGGACACATCCCACCCCACCGGCTGGACCCCGGGTGTCCCCACAGCCCGGGACAGACAGAGCAGGTTTGCAGACGGGAGCAAAGTGCTCTTTGTGGAAAATCTGACCGATGAGGGAAAGTTGAAAGAATTCGGTTTGTTTAGTCTAGAAAGGGGAAGAGCGACGGGGAGGATGTGATAACAGGCTCCAGCTATGCCGAAGGGGTGATGGGGACATGGAGACGTCCTCCCACCCCGTGGGCCATGGGCTGTGTCCCAGCCAGTGCGGAGGAGGCAGCGGGAAGAGCACAGAGCCGTTCCTGGGCTGGTCTCCATCAGGGATGTGCTGCTGCACTCAGCATCCTTCTCCTGATCCCGAACTCCCCGGAACCAACCTTGTCCTGTCCCTGGTCCCCATACCCCATAGCCCAGCTCACTCGGAGGAAAGCCCTAACGTGACCCCAGTCCCTGGGTGTCCCTGTGCTCGGAGGTGTTACTACCCGACAGCATCGAGCACTGAGTAGCCCAGTCTCACCACATGGCGACAGGGAGGAGCTGCCAACCCCTTCCTCGCAGGGGGAAACTGAGGCACGGATGAACCGGGCCACGTGCGGCAATAAATACAGCGCCCTGGCACTGGCGGTGCTGGCACGGCACCATCCCGGGGCTGAAAAAATTATTTACAGCAGGGGAAACATTTTTTTGGGGGGCGGGGGAAGAGCACGATGAGCAGGGGAGAGTACATGGGCTGGATCCTGCCCCATGGCCCCACGGCTGCAGCCGGGGATCCCCGGGAAGCCCCCGCACCCACGGCGCGGCAGATGGCGAGCGAGGAGCCGTCTGGAGGTGGGCATGGAGAAGAAACCCCCAAAACAAGCAGCCACTTGCTATTTTTAACCTGCCTCTTGGGT
This sequence comes from Larus michahellis, assembly GCF_964199755.1. NCBI lineage: Eukaryota > Metazoa > Chordata > Aves > Charadriiformes > Laridae > Larus > Larus michahellis. Next base: position 130,513,024 of record NC_133898.1, read on the forward strand.
TGTCATAACAACGGGCAACTCTCCTGGGGCTGGAGGGGCACGGGGCGGCTCGGCACAGCTCGGCACAGCTTGGCATGGCTCGGCATGGCTCGGCACGCCGGGGCCACTGGAAACCCCCTGGGGACCCGCTCACCCAGCGCTGCATGGCACGGCTGCGTCCCACCCCGAGCATCTCCCAGCTGCACCCTGCAGCCGTGCAACGGACGCTCAGCCCCCAAAACTTCCCCCAGCGCCTGCCCGCATGCCTTGAGTTGCAAAACACTTCCCAGCATCCCAAACACCGCCGGGAAAACCCCGACACGGAGGAGACCCCACTCCCGGCACGGTCACCGGTTATTATTTGCACTCAGTAATTTGGGGGGAAGCGCGAGCAAGACGCGCGGGAGTGTGCATGGCCCGCGGATTGAACCTTTTCCCTCCTTCCCCACCCGTATCCTGCAGGAAAAGTCACGGTGGGATGCGCTGGGACCATCCGAACCGGGACCGGCCGAGCCTGAGGATGCTTCGTAGCTGGTTCACACACAACCGCAGCAGATTTGGCCCCAAACGCCACCAAACCAGACCCCCGCTGCCACGATTCATCCTTCGGGCTCCTCCTCGGTGGCCAACAGTGGGGCAGAAGCCACCGGCATCTCTCTCGAACCTCCCCCACCCCGGGCCGTGCCGGCCCCGCTCAAGCGACATCCTCCGGTTCATCCTATTAATAGCAGTGCCCTCCGGGAGCCGCACCACCGGCTATAATAATAAAGCATATGATGTTTATTTCTGGACATAATGTTCCTCCTTTTGCAGCAGGCAGAGGCTGAGGCATGCCGCGTTGCCAAGGTTTTTACTGGCCCCGGACTCTCCGTGCCACGGCAATGATTAACGCGGTGGTGGCGGCGCATGCCCGCTGCCGGCCCCGGGGTGTGGGGGGGAGGATGGCCGCATGTCCCCCTCACCTCCCGCATCCCGGGGCTGGTGGCAGCGAGAGGATTCCTTGGCTTGGGATCGGCCACGTGCAGCGTTTGCATCCCAGAGAAGGAGCAAAAACTGGGGAAGCCGCCGCTGCACCGGGATTTCTCCCGGCGGCGCGGTGCCTCTGGCCGAGTATGGCTGGGAGGGCACCCGTGCCACTGCCCCCGCACCCAGCCTGGCACACTCCAGAAACTGTGCCCCAAAAGTGCTTTTCTTTGCAAAAACCCCATGTGACACCAGGACATGGGCCATGCCAAGGAGCCAGCCCCATGCCACACACCCCAGCAGTGCGGGAAAAACCGGTACCTTTGGCTTTTTGGAGAACAGGCTCCATTTTCCAAACTCCTTTCCAACCTCAACTCTCCCAAAACCTCCAAAAAAGTGAATAAACACCCCCAACCCCCACTTCCTATTTACGTTGGGAGCAGCTGGAGGACTCCTGGGACCTGACCCAGAGCATCCCCAATTCCCATAGCATCCTCCCACGGAGACCACACCATTATGGAGCAGAGCGGATGCTTCCAGCGGGATTTTCCCCGCTGCCGTCAGCAGCCGCTGGCACACAAATTTTTAGCTCTGGCTTATTTCCCCCCCCCTCCACGCCCCCAGCCGTAGAAAGGCTCCCCACATCGATGGTGGGAGGAAAGGGACTTGGCCAAGCAGTGAAACCCACTGATTTAGGGAAAAAAACACAGTTTCTAGCTGCTCCAGGTGGGTATTTCCCAGGAAATATCAAGAACCCGATGGGTCAGGCGCCACTCTCCCCCCACCTGACCCCTATGTCCCCTCCTGAATGGGTGGCCCGTCCTTAGGGCCACATTTGGGCTCAGGGACGCTGTTTCTCCAGCTTTGCTGGTGCAGAAAATCCCCTCAAAGCGTCCCCGGGCTGTGCTGCAGGCGCGGGGCTGGGTGATGGGCATCGCTGGGACCATCCCCCAGCTTGGGACCAAGCCGGGGCCGAGCGGCCACCCGGCTCCTTCCTCCTGGGAAAGCTCTGGTGGCTGTTTGCGAGTCCGGAAGCTGGGCTCCTGCCACGTTTCTGCTAAAAATGGCCATTTTTAGCCCTTTTTGCAATTCAAAGGGAAATCGGCACAAGCAAGGCCACCGGGCAGGGTGGATGGGAGAGCCTGCAGTCCACCGTGCCTCAGTTTCCCCAGCAGCCCAACTGCAGCACAAGTGTCCAGGCATTCCGGGTGGCTCCCGGGGACGGATCCCTGCTTGCAGGGCCGGGTCTGCGGCCGTGTGTCCCAGCAGGGGTGGGTGCTGCTGCACTCCCCAGCACCCCACTCCCTACACGGGTTGATCCCCGGATATGTTTTGAGGACCGACCCCCCCCCCTGCTCCCAGCAAACACCATGAGCAGTTCACAGCATCCGGATATCAAATATGGATTTAGGGTCAGGGCACAGGGATGGGGATGGAACTCATGGAAACGCAAGTGGGGATGATTCGCCCATCACTCCCCACCACCCCAGGGGGGATGCCGTGTCCCCCCCGCCAGCCCTGTACCTGTCTCAGCAGCGCGCCCTCGTCCAGGGCGTCCTGTCGCTGCTGGGCGACAGTGACACCGAGCACCAGCGTGTGGATGCCGCAGGAGACGGCGGTGATGAGCACGATGGGGGCCAAGCGCAGCGGCAGCGTGATGAAGAAGGAGAAGACGAAGAAAGCCTGCCAGCCCACCGTGTCGCTGGCCTCGGGCGAGCGGGAGAAGTTGAGACCCAGGTAGCAGAAGATCTGGGCCAAGATGAGGACCCAGAGGACGTAGGGCAGGAACTTGCGGGCCACCCGTTCGGGGAGCAGCCTGTACTTGCAGAGGATGAAGAGCAGCACGTGGGCGACCAGCCCGGCCGCCGCCGCCAGCACCGGAGCCAGCTTGTCGGCGGCATAGACCACGGCGCACATGACGAGGACGTAGCAGTCAAAGAGGGCGGCAAAGACCACCAGCACCAGGAGGGTCTCGTGGCGTTGGCGGCGGAAATAAGTCTGGTAGAGGTTCTCCAAGGACTCGGGAGCGAAGGTGAGGCGCATGAAGCGGGGTAGGCAGAGGCAGGGTCCCGAGCTGCGCACCGTCACCTCGTGGGTCCGACCCACGCCGTGCTCGGGGTCCGACGGCAGGCTCACCGAGTAGTCAGCGGAGTACTCGGCCGAGCACTCGGGCTCCGAAAAGGCCCTGTTCCTGGGCATTGCGGCGCTTTCCCCTGCTCCGGCCCCGCAGAAACGCCGCGGTCTCCCCCGCGCGCCCCGATGCTCACCGGGGCATCGCCCGCAGCATCCCCGTCTCACCTGCCGCCGAGCTGCGAGGCCTTTCCCCTTCTCCTGCAGCCGTCACCCCGAATCCCGTTGCGTGCCGAGGAGCGGTCGAAGGAGGGAAAGGGGGATAATTATAAATACGGGGCGGCGTGGTGCGGGGAGGCCGGGGGCCCAGCCAGCCTGCTTCCCCAGCTCCCTGCCAGCTCGCTCCCCAGCCCTTGCGCACTGCCAGGTTGCAACCGAAGCGCCGCGGAGCCCGAAAGATGTCGCGATGCCTCCCCGCTCCTCCTTCGAGGGCAGCCGCTTCTGGGGGGCGATCCCCTCCTCTCCTCCCGGCTTCGCCCCTTTCCCAGATGCTTCGTTCCACGGGGATGGAGGGATGGAGGGATGGATGGATGGATGGATGGAGGGATGGATGAAGGACCGGGGTGGGGGGGGGTTGGGGAGAGCAGCCCGATGCGTTTCGCCTCTCCCGGCCGCTTCCAGCATCCTCCGGCGGCCCCCGCCGCCCGCCTCCCCCGCTCCCTACGCCCCGCCGCCCCCTCCGGCTCCGCGGGGCCGGGGCGGAGGCGGCGGAGGCGGCGGCGGGGGCATGGTAAGGCTCGGGGAGGGGAAGGGGGGGGGGTTAAGGATGAAGGGGGGAGCGGGCTGGGCTTCCCCGGGGCCGGGGGCGGGCAGGCACCGCCGGCCGTGCCGGTACCGGTGCGTCTCCGCCTTCCGTAACCCTCTCGGTGCCGGCTGCGGGGATGGGGAAGCGGTTCCCAGGGGGAAAATGGGAGTGCGTGTGTGTGTGTGGGGGTGTTGCCCCGACTTGCAGCCATCCCTCGGCCTCTGCTGCCCATTCCATCCTCATCGTCGTCCCCCTCCAGCAGCTCGCAGACCCCACAGCGCCCGGGGCTGCGCGCCGTAGGGACCCATGGATCTTGAACCGATTGCCGACGGCCCCGCTGGGAGCCAGGGACCCCGACGCCAGGGGATGAGCACCCATAAAACCTGCCAGCCCACTCTTCATCCAGCTCCGCTCACCCCATCGTCCTCTCTGGGGTCACAGCCACCTTACAACAGGGGAGCAGAGAAACCCAAGGTTTCCCCCCCGCTCCTTTGCCTACGTCACCCAAATCACCCCCCAAACTGATCAACACCCTGCTGAAACCTCTTCAGAAAGCTCCCCCTCCTCTTCCCCGTGTTCCAGCTGCCGCCTGCTCCTCTCTTGCACCCCTGTCTCTGGAAAACTGGCTGGCGTTGAGAGCTGATGGAGATGCCTTGGATCAGCCACGGACCATGCTGCGAGGAGCCCCCCCCAGTTCCACCACGCTCGGCCTCCCCCAGCATGGCCGGAGGCACCACGCTCTCCCATGTCCCCACCTCGGCTGCTTTGCCAGGGGAAGCAATTGCTTCTGTAAAGTAATTAATATCAAAATTAAAGTGCCAAAGCCACAGCTCCCCAGAGGTTTTGGCTGCGCTCGGGGTTATTCCCATCCTGCTGCGGCTGAAAAGGAGCGCAAGGGAGTAGAGGCTTGGGCTGCCCAGCCTCCTCTGTGCCTTGGCTAGCACAGGACAGGGACATTGTGCCACCCGCCCCGGGACATGTCCTGCCAGGCCAATCCATCCCAGGTTGGCCACAGGCAGGGCACCCTGGCTGGGCCCTGGTTGGGAAGGTTAACTGGTCTGAACACCAGCAAAACGGGTCTGAAGGCCAGCAAGAGGACCTGGCACTGGTTTGTGAAGCAGGATGGGTGCAGCCTCCTCTCAGGAGAGGGTTTGCTCCCTGGGCCCTGCCTGGGCACGTCAGGCACGGGGCCAGACCAGAAATCCTCATCTCCTCCCCGCCTGCCAGCTCCACCGAGCGCTGGGAGGCAGGCAGAGCGCAGGCAGGCAGGGCAGCGGCCCCGGCACATCGAGGGAGGCTTTTTCTTCCCACAGATCTTCCGAGTGGCTCCTGGCTGCGTTTTTGGATGCAGAACGGAAAGTCCCTTCATCTGGGATTCAGATCCTGGAGGCTGTCACTGCGTGGACACTTCGGCAGCAGGACTTCGCGCGAGGCAGGAGGATGTGGGACTCACGGCGCAGAGGCACAGCCTGGGTGGTGGCAGCCTTGCTGGAGGGACTGGGAGTTTGAGATCCTGATGAGGATGGGATGGGGGAAGCACACCGCCGAGGCCGTTGGTGCGGAGGTGTGTGTGCATGGAGCAAGGACAGAGCCACCCCTCTGGGTGCCCTGATCGGGTCCAGGCTCCACCGCAGCTGGGTGTATCCCACATCACATCCCCGCCGCGCTGTTCCCTCCATCCCTTACCCAGCTCCCACTCCCGCCGAGTTGATTCACAATCTCCATCATCCCCCTCCAGGGCAGCTCTTCACCACCAGCCTCGGCCAGACCCGGCTGGGGAGGAGAGAAATGAGTCAAAGGGCAATTAAACATTAACAGCAGGCGGCTGCTGCAGGAGGACAGCTCACAGGGCTTCCTTTGTTCCAAAGGGGGTTTAATTTACAAAAATAACACAACTTAGAAGGTCACCGGCATGGCTAGACGTGACATGCGTGTGTAATCGTCTCCAAACATCCGGTCAGCTCTGTAAACAGACAGGAGAAACCCCCGAGACCGGTGGCCAGAGTCACCTGAGGAGCGAACAGGAGGGACCGCGCGTGGCACAAGAGACCTGGAGAGCCCCTGAGCAGCAGGAACGGAGGAAGCCGTTAAACCACTCCAGGCACCGAGATCTGACCTTCAAAGTGAAGTGCACCATTCAGCAACAGGATTATTTACCCTCCTCAACAGAAAGAAAAAATACAGAGAAATAGCTTTGCAGCAAGCCAGAATTAAGTGGTTTCCTCCATTAGACAAGTGGGGAGGATTCCAGGGAACTCCGCACTCCTATAAAATGGAACGAGACCCAGTCAGTGTAACTTGCGGCAGCTCCAGTGCCTGCCCTGCTGATCTCCCCCAGCCCAGCTTTTAATACACGCGGAAGAGGAAAAACAGAGCTACTTTAAATATTAACCTCCTGTAGCAGCATCTTCCCTTGGTTATTTCTACACCAGAGGAATAAAAAGTAATTCCCAGCAGGACAGCTTATTTCTTCTTCCCAGTAACCCAGCACCAGAAAACAGAGCAAGAACAAAATGATACTGGCTTTAAAGTCCCTTAGTGCTTGCTGCCAAAAGGGGTTGGGGGGTTGAAATCTACTGTTGATTTATGATATATTTTGAAAGGGAAACACAGAAAAACTGCCTTGAAGTGAAAAAAAAGTGAAAAAAACAAAAAATATTGCACTGACCACAAGAGAAAACACTTTTGAACAGGATACCTGTGGGGTAAGGATACATACGCACACACTCCGTGGCTTTCATTCCACAGCTTAGTGTCCTGGCCTTCCCTGCCCACCTCACGCAGCAGCAAGGAAGTAAAACTGGGTCCTGACAAAACCATGAGACACCGAGGGATCTCCCGTTTGGTCCCCCTAAGAGCCTGGCAGGGAGGGCCTGACCTCTTTCAGGAAGGCAACGGCCAGATCTTAAGCCTCTACGAGGACTTGTTGAAGTGGCCAGTAATGCTCCCCTCCACATGGCCAAGAGTATCCAAAGAAAACAGCAGCTGTGACAAGGTGGGAGCAACGCGCACCCGCCTGCTGATCAGCGCCCCGTAACACAACCAGCAAAGCAGGGCGACGCGCTGCTGCTGTGAGAAAAGAGGGCTGGGGGAGTACATGCCCCCCCCCTCCAGTGCTCACCAAACCCGAGAGCGCCGCGGGGCCAAGCGAGCGGGCAGATCGCAGGCACCCACGCTGCTCTGCGGTGGGGACAAAATTGTCTCCTCCTTGGGTCAGCACCCTCCTCCTGACTGCAAATAGCCACGGCACCCACACTCCAGGACAGTCCCCCATGGTGGCACCTACCCAGAGCCTGCCAACGCAGCGGGAGCAGAGGGCTGGGAGAGAGGGAAACCATGGCTTGAGGGCCTGCAGCCTTCGGGGCTCTTCCTAAGAGCTCAGGGAGACAGAAGGAGATGGTGGTAGGAGACTCCGTGCTATGATGAGGAGGTGTGTGCTGGGGGGAGAGCCTAGTCCTGCCAAAGGGACTATTCTTGGCACCACGACAGCTTGGGGAGGAGGCAGGGGACAAGCTGGGAAAGACTGGGACACTCTTGGAGCCAGTTTCTCCCTGCGGTACCAGAGGTTTCCTCAAGCAACCCACCCTTTTCCTCGCTGCCAAAAGCAGCATCACTGGAAGGAGCCAGCTTTGACCAAGGAGCTGAAGCGCCCCAGTGCTTGGCAGTGCCCATGCGGCTTTGGCATGGGCAGCCTTGCAGAGACGGCTCCAGGATAACCCAGGACTGACAACGCACTGCCCCTCCTGGGCATCCTCCACCCACGACGCCAACACTTTCAGGTGCAGCAGGTTTCGGGCCAGATCTCGCCCTGCCCTCACTGCATCCACAGGTTAGAGCCACACATCCAAACCCCTCCACGGCTGGTAACTCCCGGGAGGTGTTAACGCAGCGGGGAAGGCAGGGACCCCACCGCTTTCAGCACTTACGCCAACCACGATCTGGGGCCACGGATGCAGGGAGGGCTCTGGGGTCCCTCTCCCCTCCTCAGCACTCTGCCCCTTTTCCATCCATCGCAAGCGCACTGCGGTCGGATGCAGTCCTGCTTCCACAGCCCGTGCTGGGATTGTGTGTGTCCATGCCAGCGGTAAGCGTGAGGAGGAGAGGGGTGCCCCACGGCCGTATGGCTGTTTGGGAGCTAGCTGGGAGGAGGGGAAGGTTTCCAGGTCTGAATGGCTCTGTTCCCTACTTGATGTTTTTGAGGAGCGCGGTCCGGGCGTTCACCACCGCTTTGAAGGCGTCCTCGCTGCCGGGAGCCACACACTTATCGGGGTGGAGCAGCACGGCCAGCTTCCGATAGGCTTTGTTCACTTCATCCCTAGGAGATAAGACAAGAGTGAGGGGACCCATGCCACACACAGCCCAGCTCAGCCTTGCCCTGCCTGGCAGAGCACAGCAGGGCCAGGAGCCCCCCCTGTGCTCAACAGCCCTTTTGAACCCTTCCCTCACTGGCACCAAGGATCTCCAGGCTTTGGAGGTGATGCTATGGAGAAAGAGCTGTAGAAAAGCACACAAGGTACTTCTTGGTGTGGCATGAACCCCTCTCCTGGGGCAGATACACCCTCTCCACCACGGGACAGTGCCGGCACAAATGTTCCCATCACAGCAGACACGTGCCTGTGACACGTGCCGTGGTGTGCTGAGTCTCTGGCACCAGGAGAGCAGAAAGCTGGGAGACAGCGTGGGGGCACACACACCCTGACTCAGCTTCGCATCAAACCGCCTACGCACTCCGGGCAAAGGCATTGCACATCACTTCAGCCCTTCATGCCTTGGGTGTCTGGTCCACAGCAGGCATCGCGGCTCCAGCTGCAGGCTGGGGAGAGAGGGGGGCACCTCCTGAGAGAGGCGATTCCATCCATGCTGGCAATCACAGCACAAACTGCCCTGCAGAGCTCCTGATCTCTCCCCATGGATGAGGAGGGGTTAGGCTCAACACCTGTATTTCAGAGAGCCAATGGAAGGATCTATGAGTCCCAAATGATCTATGTTAGCCAAAAACCCACTCTCAGCCACTCCATAAGGTGTACACAAGGGTAGTCCTCGTGGTTCAGAGAGAAGAAAGCAAGGCATAGCTCTGGCAGCTTGTTTTAGCTGCCCAAGTCATCCAGCAGAACTGGGAGATTCAATATCCAACCTCTTACACAGGCAATGACCAGTTCCACCTGGCTAGAGGTCCTCTAAGGAAGACAGGAGAAAGCTTGTCTTGTGGGAGTACCACTTCCAGCTGAAAAAGCTGTAACATCAATCCCTTTTTGATAACTTGGGCAGCAGCATTACAGCAGCCTAAAAGCTTCTCCAGGTGTGGAGAGCAAGGAAGGTAAAGCTGGAGCTGCTCCAAACACATCTGGCAAGGGAGCGACCAGAGACGGCTCAGCCTGGAGGCAGGACGCAGGGCCAGGCAGGTGACAGGGCTGAAGTTCTCATGTTCATCATCTCCTCCTTCCCTCCAGCCAGGCTTGTCTATTAAAAGGGGAATTTTGGTGCTCAGGACCAAGGGTTTCTTTTGCATTGCCCCAGTTTTGTGGGTAGATACAAACTCCTTGTGCCTAGCTACTGGATAAACCAAGGTGAGCTTATCAGCAGGCACGTCACAGATCACGGATGCAACCAGCCTGTCAGGACAGGAAGATTAGGGACAGCCAGGCAATTACGGAAGTCTCTCTCACCTTGTGGCTCCGGGTTTGACCCCTAGCATGTCCCAGCTGTCCTTGCTGTTGCGGATCCTGCGAATGGCATCTGCCTGCTCTTTGGTGAAGCCAACCCCCATGCTGGAGGGGGGACGCTTCCCGCCGTTGTCACACAGCTCAATGATGGCAGAGTAAAAAGTCTGCGGACACAGGAAGGAGTCAGTGGAAATGAATGGTCCCCAAAGGTGGTGGCAGCACACAGGTGACCCCACTGCCCTCGCTGGCTGCAGACTCATCCTCCAAAGGATGGGGGAACACTTGGACAACTGCTAAATGTTCACGCCCCACTGCCTGGGCTGTGGGGGGCTGGGATACTCCAGGTCAGGGGGATCCCGTCCCTGCAAGGACCACGGGGCAGACTGAGGAGAAGGCCAGGGCCCACATTTATCTCAAACCCACTTCAGCTCAGTGCTAGACCCAAATAAGTGACACGGGCACCTCTGCATCGTGTTCCCAGTCCAGCAAGAGGGATCATAAACTCTGAGCAACGCAATGCTAGGGCCGGCTCAGGACTGGGAGGACCAATTCAGGCCCTGTGCCAAATGGCTACGGCTTACTCAGGGCGGCATTTCACTGGGAAGACACCTCTGGGGCAGCGGCCCCAGGGGTTTTGTGGGATCCAGGCAGTTCAGGAGACATTCTGCCATCGAATCCTGTGCCCTCACCACCATCACTACACCTCACCTGAAACATCTCGTTGATTCCTTCTCCTGTTTGCGCCGATGTCTCAAAGTAAAGAAAGCCCCGGCTCTCTGCCCAGAGCCGCCCCTCACTTTCATCCACACTGCGGTGCTTGGTGCAGTCGATCTAGACCGGGAGAAAAGGCAGAGACCAGAGCTCAGCCAGGGTCTGCAGCGGCAGCTGGAGGAACACAGCTCCAAGGCCGACTGTCTAACAGCAGGTAAGGAGCCTGTCTGGTTGGAGAGGCTGTTTGCTTATCTTGAAGGGACGGGAGGCAGCGTGAAAAGAAAGCACAGAAAATTCAAGTGAAAAGCCCTCTGAGAGTTTTTCTAGTCAGAGACAACATCACCTCTACTTCCTGACTGATGTGTGGCCACCACGTTCTCAAAACCCCATTGAAATTCGGTCTCCAGCGCTCCTCACACACAGATCTGGCTCTTAGAAAGTCTTCCCTACCGCCTATTTCCCTCACTACAGCTGGACCTCAACAGCTTGGGCTCAGGCTGGGAACACAACGAGCCCCGAGGGCTGGAGATCAGGGCCGTACGGCAGCCTGGCTCCCCGCCACAGCCCACCTTGTTCGCACAGACAACGAAGACGACGTTCTCCATGTTCCCGTGGGGGCCCAGCTCCTGCTTCATCTCAGCCAGCCACGTGTCCAGCGCATCGAAAGACTCCTTCTGTCCCACGTCGTAGACCAGGATGACCCCCTGCGTGTCCTTGTAAAACTCGTTCCTCACCTGCGGGGACAAAGGCAGGGCACTGGCATCAGGGACAGCCGGGCTGAGAGCCCACAGCCCGGCAGATTTGGGTGATCGCCATTTAAGTGGCACCTATTTGGTTCTGTGATAAAAATCTCACCTCCACACAAATAGAAGATGCCGGAAAAAGGACAGATGGGGAACCCAAATAATGCCCTCGCTGTGCTGCCAGAGGAGAGCGATCAGCCTGTAAAATACTCGCCTCCACACAAAAGAGCACGGACACACAATGGCAGACAAGGTGCCAGACCAGCTCCTGGGGAGACTGGGCGGCCTGGGAGTCGACAGAGGCTCCCGTGTGTGTCCCTGTGCACGAGGCAGCAGGGGAGAGCGAGGATCCAGGGTCAGCCCCTGGACAGACTGCGTGTCTAAGCCCAGCTACCGGAGGGATCCGCGGGATGTCTGCCTGGGAGTGTGGGTGTGCGTAAGGGGGGCTGTACCAGCAGCTGGAGCAGGGCTGCAGCCTCTGCGGCTTCTGTGCTCAGTGCCAGCAACTGGGGAGACCAAGGATCCCCAGGACAGCTGCTGGATTAGTGTCTGAGGTCAGCTACAGGACGGATACTGGAATAGAATAGACTGTTTCAGTTGGAAGGGACGTACAAGGATCATCTAGTGCAACTGTCTGACAGGGCTGACAAAAAGTTAAAGCATGTTATTAAGGGCATTGCCCAAACACCTCTTAAACACTGCCAGGCTTGGGGCATCAACTGTCTCTCCAGGAAGCCTGTTCCAGTGTTCGACCACCCTCTCAGTAAAGAAACGCTTCCTAATGTCCCATCTAAACCTTCCCTGGCACAGCCTTGAACCATTCCCATGCATCCTGTCGCTGGATCCCAGGGAGAAGAGCTCAGCACCTCCCTCTCCACATCCCCTCCTCAGGAAGCTGTAGAGCAATGCGGTCAGCCCCTCTTCTCCAAAGTAACAGGCGATAGGACAAGAAGAAATCGCCTCAAGTTCTGCCAGGGGAGGTTTAGGATGGATATCAGGAAAAATTTCTTCCCGGAAAGGGTTGTGAAGCATTGGAAGAGGCTGCCCAGGGCAGTGGTGGAGTCGCCATCCCTGGAGGGATTGAAAAGCCGGGCAGACGCGGTGCTGAGGGCCATGGGGTAGTGGTGGCCTTGGCAGGGTTGGGTTGATGACTGGACTTGATAATCTTAAAGGTCCCTTCCAACCTACATGATTCTATCCCTTTCTGCAGGGCTGCTCTTCAGTCACTCCTCTTGCCATTTATACTTGTGCCCAACTTTTTCTTTTCCCCTGTTTACTTATATTTTAGTATAAAACCAATTATACACCAATTATACACCAGAGATATGCTACATTCAGTATTAAATGCTGAAAATACAAAACCAAAGCAGCAACGCAGCATCAGTTTTCTGTCTTGTCACTCTTCAGTAAATACTTGCTGCGTACTTGTTCAGCAAATGTACAGTTTAAGCCCATTTACGCTTTTCAAGGACTCAGAGTCTTTCTGTTCTCCATTATCTCATATGGATTGGCTGTGGCAGAGCCAGAAAGTCGATACACATCAGCAGCTCATATATCTGGCAAGTGCTAACTGTGCTACAAAGACCTTTACTGACCACATCTGCATCAGATGAGTCTTTAGAGACTTCTATCCCAAAATTTCCTTATGCTGTCAGCCCTGTCCCACAATCTCCCTGCTGTATTCCAGGCTATTCTTAATTAATTGGTTACTTGTACTGTATCAGGACTTACAAACCCAAGCCAAGACTTGCGGCTATGCACACAGAGACAAATTTAACATAGAAAGCCTTGTTGTGCCCAAAACTTTAGAGCACGCGATAAGTAAACGCTGAGAACGCAAGGGAGGAATGGGAGGTTTACGAGCAACCAGATAAATAATAGTCACCTGGCCAGTACAAACCATTACATTCTCACTGTTGTCTCACTCTTTTGCCCTCCCTGATTTTCACTTTTTTATGTCACATTAGTATTTATCGTGTTATAAACTACTCTTTCCTAACATTCTATACATTTTTATTAGTCTCAGGATGATGCTTTACCAAGCAGCAACAGTATGATTATAATTGAGCATCCATTACACTGTTAAAACAATAGGATTATAATGGATAAACATTTAACGTTCCTTTCTCCCCCTTGTGAGCCCACTTTATTACTTGGTTTGTAATTGAAAATCAATGTGATTAGCAGTGAGCACAATCCAGCTTTGTGCCAGCTCTCCAAAGTGGATGTGGCAGTCTATGTGTTCAAATCCTAAAGTTTTATCCTGCAACCTCCTTTTTGTAAATAGTACCGCTTATTATTTGTATAGCAAATAATAATGGAACGGAACGGAATGGAATGGAACATTTCAGTTGGAAGGGACCTACAACAATCCTCTAGTTCAACTGCATGCGTTTACAGCACCTTGGTCATGGATTAGGATGCCAGTATGCTACAAATGCCCAAGGTAAGCTCCAAAGATCTCCCAATCTGAGGAAATTTAACCTCAAGGTGGGCAAATTGCTAAGCACAAGAAGCCACTTTGAAATAGGGCTAGCACCATGAGTGGTAGCTTGTAAAAGCCAAACCGTACACTCGTTACTCTTTCTATCTATCAGAGTTGTTTGTAGCTTTATAGATTTCAGTTTTAATAACTTTGTTTTCCTTCTCCTGATCAGCGAGAGAGACCAAGATGAGGCTACTGGTGCTGTCTGTGCCAGCGCTGGCTGTTTGTCGGTGTTGATCCGCACAGCCAGCCATGAACATACGTGTATAAGTCTTGTATAGGTGTGCTTGTGTGTGCCTACTGGGAATGCACACTCAGCCTCGCTACTGCTTGGACCTCGGAGAATGGAGCTGTGGCTCCTGAGTTTGGTAACTCCTAGCAGCCCAGAGTGGCTGCTCGCAGAAGCAGTGAGGGTTTCCAGTGCTGGCCTCCATTAGGTGTCCGTGGCAGGAAAGAAGGTGGTTTATTGTAGCATAGAAAGCTCGTAACTAATGTATTTTCAAGTTTCCCACCCCCAAACCCAATTTGGGGCAGAGCTGAGGAAAGCTGACGAGTGCCCAAATGCTTCTGAGATGGCCTGGCTGAGGCCAGAGCCGGGTCTGCCTTACCTCGTAGAAAAATGGGTGCCCCGCCATGTCAAAGATGTTCACCTTGATCTCTCGGTCTCTGATCTGCACTCTGAAAGAGAAATGGGAAATGCATTAGAAGGTTCTTCCTCAGCCCTTGCACAGGCTGTGCCCCGCAGGAACACCCTTTATCTCTGTCAGCCCTCCCCAGAGAAAGAGCTGGGTGACTGGGGACAGAAAAATTGGTAAGAAGTTCTGAGTGCTGGGGTTTAACGGCCAGAAAACTGCCTCTAGAGTCAGTCAGACGAGGAGGACAGCACCACCTCTGGATGTAACACGCTATCGGGGGAGCTATGCTACCAGACGAAGGCTTATTATGCTGATTATCCTATTATTAAAGCAGAAATGCAGATTATGGTGTGGAAACTAAGCAGCCTTGGCAGAGCCAGGCGCGCTTGCCTCAGGGCAGTGTGGTCACTCAGGAGCAGCGGGAGGTGGGATAGCCCCACCACACATCTTCCCTCTGCCCCTGTGGAGACAAGCGTCTCCCACAGCAGACCCTCGCCTGCCATCTGCGACCATGCAGCTCATCCCACTCTCCCGGCACTCACGGCTCCTCAGTGTGAAGGTACTTACTTTGTGACACCGTAGTCGATACCAATAGTCGCCAGGTATTTGGGAACGAACCTCTTCTCACAGTAACGCTTTATAATGCAGCTCTGTGAGAAAGAACAAGGGAGTCTCAAGCAGGAGGGCACTGTGCACCATAATATTCACATTACCAGGGAATTCGCTGTCAGCCCCCAGCCAGCAGGACGGCTGCAGAGTCATCAACTCTCCCTAAGTCCCTAAACTAACTAATTAACCCACAATCAAAGCACAAAACTTTACCAGGAACAGTTTTCTTTCTGCAAGGGAAGGAAAGGCCAGGATCCCAGCCCCTGGCTGTCAGTTATTCCTTACCTGCTTGGAGCTAGGAGTGACAAGACACTGATTTATTCCCCCACAGTAAACACCCAGCCTACAGGAGCTGTGTGTTCAGGGTCCTGGGGGCAGGCAGCTCCCCAAAAGCCAAAAAGAACATTTCGTCAGCCCAAGAGACATATTCAGGGTTCCACCAGGTCCCCCCACCCCTGCTCCTGCCCCTGCAGAGGAGTTGGCTGCTATCGGGCATTGAGAGATAAATACCATAACGACAAATGTCACCTGCCACCTCTTTGCCCACTCACTCTCTTCTGTAAGACCCCTCTGGATTTTCTTGCCATCAGTGAGGTATTTGTCTGTCTCAAGGGAGCCCTTGTGCTGTTAGCAGTGTAACGGGACTACATCGGTAGTAGAATTGAGAAGCTCAACAGGAGCCAGCGCACAGCAGCCAGAAACCCCCCCGCAGCCTGGGCTGCATCCCCAGCAGCGTGGGCAGCAGGGCGAGGGGGGGATTCTGCCCCTCTGCTGCGCTCGGGGGAGACCCCCCTGCAGTGCTGCCTCCAGCGCTGGGGCCTCGGCACAGGAGAGACACGGAGCTGTTGGAGCGGGGCCAGAGGAGGCCCCGGAGATGCTGGGAGGGCTGGAGCCCCTCTGCTGGGAGGACAGGCTGAGAGAGCTGGGGGGGTTCAGCCTGGAGAAGAGAAGGCTCCGCGGAGACCTTCCAGCCCCTGCCAGTCCCTCAAGGGGCTCCAGGAAAGCTGGGGAGGGACTCTGGAGCAGGGAGGGGAGCCGTGGGACGAGGGGGAAGGGTTTTACACTGAAAGAGCGTGGATTTAGATGAGATATTGGGAAGAAATTCTTTGGTGTGAGGGGGGTGAGCCCCTGGCCCAGGTTGCCCAGAGAAGCTGTGGCTGCCCCATCCCTGGAGGGGTTCAAGGCCAGGTTGGCCTGGGCTTGGAGCAACCTGGGCTGGTGGGAGGTGTCCCTGCCCAGGGCAGGGGGTGGCACTGGCTGGGCTTTAAGGTCCCTTCCCACCCAAACCATTATGTGATTCTATGATTTATTTAGCAAACAACAACAGGACAGCACTTAATGGAACACAGCTGGGAGAGGAAATAACACCCTGGAGAAGAGATAGTCCTTCATCACAGCAGGAGGAAGGGGAAAACCCTGACTAAAGCCAAACCGGGGAGGGACGGGATTCCCCCAGTGCCCCCGGGGAAGGCACCCACACCTTCTGCCCTCAGGCGCTGCGTGGCCGTGCGGGCTCCCTGTGAAGGAGGCGGACACGCGAACAGCTGTTCCTGAGCAGCCGCATCACGGAAGGACCCGGCCCACAGAGAGGGGAACGCTCTGGGGCCCGTGCGGCAGGCGGCGACTATAGAGGCGGCCACTGACAGCGGCGGGCGCCGCCATGACACCCGCCATCACCCGCCCTAGGCCCCGCCCCTTGCCACGCAGCCAATCAAAACCAATCAAACCCGCCCTTATGACGCGAGGCCCCGCCCCCACAGCTGTCAATCTCCCACTCGCCCCAACCTCCCTCCTCGCAGCGCACGGCACCGCCTGCCTCCGATTGGCTCCCACCGGCCAGCACAGCCACCAATCCGCGGCCTCGCTACCAGCGTGGCCGCCTGCACCCGGCTCCCCCATTGGCTAACCCGCCTGCCCGCCAGCGCCCGCCCGCCAATGGCAGCGCCTCACCTTGCCCACCTCCGCGTTGCCCATGGAGATGACTTTAATCCGCAGCGACTTGCGCGTCTCCTTCCGCTTCGGCGGATTCGCCTCCATGGCGGGCCTGGCCGGGCCCGGTTGAGGCGGCGGAACGGAGGAGGGCGGGCGGGAGGGAGCGCAGCGGGCCCGAGGCCGCCTCGCTGCCCTGCGCCGCCGCTCGCGCGAGACTTCCGCCGCCCAGCCCGCACTTCTCGCGAGATTTGGCGAGAGCGGCGGCGCGCGCCGCGCTGAGGGGAGCCGCTACCGGCCGACAGGGGGCGGCACAGAGGGGGCGGGGGCGGGGCCGGTCCGCAAGCATTGCCCTGCCTGCGCTGCCTGCGCTGCCTGCCCTGCCTGTACTGCCTGCTCTGCCCCGCCTGTACTGCCTGTACTGCCCTGCCTGTACTGCCTGCACTGCCTGTACTGCCTGCACTGCCCTGTACTGCCTGCACTGCCCTGCCTGCCCTGCCTGCACTGCCTGCCCTGCCCTGCCTGCACTGCCTGTACTGCCTGCACTGCCCTGTACTGCCTGCACTGCCCTGCCTGCACTGCCCTGCCTGTACTGCCCTGCCCTGCCTGTACTGCCTGCCCTGCCCCGCCTGTACTGCCTGCACTGTACTGCGTGTACTGCCTGCACTGCCCTGCCCTGCCTGCCCTGCCTGTACTGCCTGCACTGCCCTGTACTGCCTGCACTGTACTGCCTGTACTGCCCTGCCTGCCCTGCCCTGCCTGTACTGCCTGTACTGCCCTGCCTGCGCTGCCTGCCCTGCCCTGCCTGTACTGCCCTGCCCTGCCTGTACTGCCTGCCCTGCCCCGCCTGCACTGCCCTGCCCTGCCTGCACTGCCTGCCCTGCCTGCACTGCCTGCACTGCCTGTACTGCCTGCACTGCCCTGCCTGTACTGCCTGTACTGCCCTGCCTGCACTGCCTGCCCTGCCTGCACTGCCCTGTACTGCCCTGCCTGCACTGCCCTGTACTGCCTGTACTGCCTGCACTGCCCTGCCTGTACTGCCTGCCCTGTACTGCCTGTACTGCCCTGCCTGCCCTGTACTGCCCTGCCTGCACTGTACTGCCTGCCCTGTACTGCCTGTACTGCCCTGCCTGTACTGCCTGCCCTGTACTGCCTGTACTGCCCTGCCTGTACTGCCCTGCCTGCACTGTACTGCCTGCCCTGTACTGCCTGCCCTGCCCTGCATGTACTGCCCCACCTCCCCTGCCTGCACTGCACTGCCCTGCCTGTACTGCCTGCACTGTACTGCCTGTACTGCCCTGCCTGCCCTGCCTGTACTGCCCTGCCTGTACTGCCTGTAGTGTACTGCCCTGCCTGCACTTACTGCCTGTACTGCCCTGCCTGTACTGCCTGCCCTGCCTATGCTGTACTGCCTGCCCTGCCTGTGTTGTAGTGCCTGCACTGTACTGCCCTGCCTGCCCTGCCTGTACTGCCTGCGCTGTCTGCACTACCCTGCCTGCCCTGCCCTGCCTTGCCTGTATTGCCCTGCCTTTAGTGCCTGCCCTGCCTGTACTGCACTGCCCTGCCTGCCCTGCCTGTACTGCACTGCCCTACCCTGCCTGTACTGCCTGCCCTGCCTGCCCTGTACTGCCGGCCCTGCACTGCCTGCCTGCCTGTACTGCTTGTACTGCCCTGCCTGTACTGCTTGTACTGCCCTGCCTGCCCTGGGAGTCGGCAGTGAGGTGCCGTAGGGAGGGGACAGGCTGGGGCCAGTGTCCCCTGGCTGCCCTGGGGAGCAGGGGGAGGGCGGCCGCCCGCTCCCCTCGCGCAGGGCCTGCCCTCGCCCCTGCGTCCCCTGCCCTCTCCCAGCACCTCCGGGGCGTCGAGCGCAGCACCGCCACAGCGCCGCGGTCCTGTCCCCTCCTGGGCGCTCCCAGGCCGTCCCGCCATCCTCATGGGCTGAGCTGTCAGGCTTTGTGCAGCCCTGGAGAGCGCCAGGTAGAGCAGCTGGGGGCCACAGGACCGGAGATGTCCCCCTTGCCATGGCCGTGGGGAGATGTTCCCTGGCAGTCAGGGCGCCCATCTCCTCTCACTCCAGCTGGGTCCCAGCAGGATGGAGACCGGGCCGGGCTGGGGAGGTTGGGCAGGAGGCACCTCACAGCCTTTCTCTTCCACCAAAGGGTGGAAGAGGTGAGTTTGGAGCTGTTGGGGTGGATGTTGAAACAGTTCTTGGGGGGCAAATGGGCCCTCCTTGAGGGTGGGCCCCTCGTGAAATAGCTTCTTGAGGGGAAGACATTGCTTGTTGCTGAGACAGGTGGTCTTGGGTGACACCAGAGCTGGCAGTGGCCCCATGCACCCCAGGACATGGCCCATGGGGTCTGAGCACAGGTGACCATCCCTGTGCTGGAGCTAACCTGGGGCAGGGCCATCCACAGGGATGCGTGTTGTAAATAATGTCCTTATTTGCTCCTTGTAGCCCAGCAAGATCCCGTCGAGAAGGGGAACTTTTGCACCATGCCTCGAAGACAAGGTACCAGGAGGGGACACACGGCTGGAGGGTTTGAGACCCTCTTCCCAGGGGGGTCAAAGCCACCTCTTGGCAAGGAGATCTTCAGGCAGGGCACGCATGGTCTGAGCATCTCTTGGCTCTCTGGGGACTTCACCCTCAGGATGGAGATGGACATGGGAGGGGGTTTCCTCAGTTGAGATGCCCTGAGCTTAGGGATCCTGTGACCCCACCACCACGTCCTGCTGGGAGCACATGTCTGGATGGAGAGAGGTTCGGTCTGGAAGTGGGGTGCTGGGGGTGTGTGGGGGTCACTGGTGTGTGCGATGGACTAGGGACACCGGCTGTCGAGTCCTCAACATCTCATAGAATCATAGGGGTGGTTTGGGTGGGAAGACCATCTAGTCCAACCCCCTGCCCTGGGCAGGGACACCTCCCACCAGCCCAGGTTGCTCAAAGCCCGGCCAACCTGGCCTTGAACCCCTCCAGGGATGGGGCAGCCACAGCTTCTGGGCAACCTGGGCCAGGGGCTCACCACCCTCAGCATGAAAAATTTCTTCCTGAAATCTCATCTGAATCTCCCCTTTTTTAGTTTAAAGCCATTACCCCTTGTCCTACCGACTTGTCCCCTCTGTCTTCTGGCTTTCTCCTGGCTGGCAACGAGAAGCTGCTTTTTGACAGGTCTGTTATGGGCTGTTTGGGATCTTCTGCCTCATTATCTGGTCTCATAAATCTTTGCCAAAAGCGTCCTGCCATTATCCGTCTCTGGGTGTTTTATGGCTCCAGCTCTGTTCTTCATCTTCATGTCGCCTTATCTTCAGCTTTGTTCTTCTCTGTTATCTTCGGTTGGTTCGTCGTCTTCCCACTGTCTGGCCCTGTGATGAAACCAGGAACGTGTCTCTGTGCCAATTGAAGCTGATTCTTTTAACCCTTCCTTCGCTGGTCCTCTGCATCCACGTGCAGACCTTTCTGGTCATACGGGTGTTATTGTTTGTCACAAATCCCTCTGGCAGCTGATTGGGGTGAATCCAGCCCTTCCTCCTTGAGCTGTTGGTGGGGACATCTCTGGGCAGCTCCTCGCCTTGGCCCAGGGCACTGTGCCCCCTCCCAAGCCATGAGGGATCCCACCTGTTCAGTAGCAACGTAGGAATGGGCTTATAATTCCCAGTGCCACGCAGGAGCCAAGCGCTGCCCTGCCCTGATCCCAGCAGAGTGAGAGACGTGAGGTTGGGGTTTTCTTTCCACAATTTATTCATCCTTGGCTGAGTGTGTCCTTTAGTTTGTTTGGAAAAGAGGAGAAAGAAAGAAAGAAGGTCATTTTTTCCTCCTTGTTTTGCTGCCAGATGTAAAGGCCTCTGTGGGGTTGTCTCCGGGTTGGGGGTAACGGAGCCCCCCTGTGCAGGGACAGGAGGACGAAGGGGGTGGCTTAGCACCGTGCCAACTTTGGCACTGAGTTTGGGCAGTGTAAAGGGCTTACTGCAGCCCTGATGACTTATAGGTCTGGGATATGGTAACAGACACCAGACCAGCAGCTTTAGGGATAAACAATTTATCTCTAAATAACGGTGCGGTAACAAATACAGATGAGTAGTGCAATTATCCAATTACAGTAACAAATACAGATGAGTAGTGCAATTATCCAGGTCATAATGACAGCAAATCCACTAATTCACTAATATGGGGCTAGACTTAATATCTGGGCGTGCAAAGGTTTACACGACGGTGGATATCAGGCAGGGAGCAGGGCATGGCTTCTTCTCCGGGCAAGCGACTTGGACCAGCCGACCAGGCTTGGGTTATCCCAGATTCCCTGATGGCACCGTCCTTTTTAATTGTTGTGTTGCAGAAGCAGCATTTTGGGCTCGTTAACCCATCATCTTCATCACATCCCGCCTCTGCTCCCTTTCTGTGCCGGTTCTGCCCTTGGCGTATGTGGGGCCTGGAAATACTGTGTGACATGACATGAGCCTCACATTTCACCCCTCGTTTGGTGGGGAAAAGGGGGGGTCATCTTGTCGTGGTGGTGTAAGGTCAAGACCAGTGTCGATTCCTCCCACCTCCACCCCTAGGGGTTTCGGGGATGGAGGGGAGTTTGGTTATGGAGGGATGAAGGATTACGTTGAGTCAATACGGTGGTGGCCGAGAAACCATCAGAACAGTGCAAACTGAAAACCAAGCACTAATATGTAATGAGGTGACTAAACCAAGTAAGAAATGGCTCAAAATAAGGATAAAAACTGAGGGACGAAGTTGAATCCCAGAATCACAGACCAGCAGGGGTTGGAAGGGACCTCTGGAGATCATCCCGTCCAACCCCCGGCCAGAGCAGGGTCACCCAGAGCAGGTGGCACAGGAACGCGTCCAGGCGGGGTTGGAATGTCTCCAGAGACGGAGACTCCCCCACCTCTCGGGGCAGCCTGTGCCAGGGCTCTGCCACCCTCACAGCAAAGAAGTTCCTCCTCACGTTGAGATGGAACTTCCCATGGTCAAGTTTGTGCCCGTTACCCCTTGTCCTGTCCCTGGGCACCACTGAGAAGAGCCTGGCCCCATCCTCCTGACACCCCCCCTTTCAGTATTTACAAGCGTTGATAAGGTCCCCCCTCAGTCGTCTTTTTTCCAGACTGAAAAGACCCAAATCCCTCAGCTTTTCTTCATCAAAGAGACGTTCTAGTCCCCTCAGCATCTCGGTAGCCCTTTGCTGTCCCCTCTCCAGCAGTTCCCTGTCCTTCTGGACCCGGGGAGCCCAGAACTGGCCCCAGTGCTCCAGCTGTGGCCTCCCCAGGGCAGAGCAGAGGGGGAGGATGACCTCCCTCCACCTGCTGGCCACATATTCCTGTAAGGAGAGGGGAGACCACCCTGGATTCCCACCAGCCATGTTTGACTAATTTTTTGAGCACGTTCCAGGGTTTGTGTGCTCCGTGGTGTCCCGGTGGACAGGTATCAGTGTTTGTTGTGCCTGCTCCCTCCTCTGCTTCGAGAGTCAACGTAGGGCTGCGTGCTGCAAAAACTCTTCCATCAGAGGTTAGGGGGAGGGGGTATAGTTAGTTGACAGCGCTTGGCAAGCAATAATTAGGGCAGTATAGTTAAAATGACATCCAAGTAGGGTAGTAAAGTTAAAGATACACAGATAAATTAATGCAGATGGAGTATGGTTATATGTAGTGCCAATATCTACAAAAGAAAACGAAGACCATGAAGGTACAGAGCCGTTCCTGCCGCACATGGCTGTTGTCTCAGCGGGTTTATCGGGCACGTTATGAAATGTCAGGCTCCCCCAAGGGAATTAAGACACATCTTGGAGGCTCTAAAGGGATTTGCTTCACACGCAAACCCCAGCCCTGGCTCGGGGACACAAGCTTCGGCGTCTCCTGATCACCAGCCTTTCAGTCCCTGCTGAGTCTCCCATGGGTCACCCCTGCGGCTTTTGGTGACAACGCGTGGTCAGCATGATTTAGACGTTGCCGCCTGTGTCTGTGCTGAGCCTGGGTTGCTCGTGCGGGTGTAGCCAACAGTTCTAGATGGCGGAGGCTGGATGTTTTGCCTGACAATGGCCCTGCCACTGTCACTCTGCTGTATTTGATGGTCTGGAGCAGCCATACTTGAGGTGTAAAGCTGTGGTGGTGACACCCTTGCCCATGTCCCCTGAGTATCCCTGGGACAGGGTGGCTTGCACAGCTTCGCTGGCCTTGGGGAAAGAAAGAGCCAGTGGTGTTTGGGGGTGAGTGTGACTCAGTTTCCCCATCCCTGAGCCGGGGTGTTGGTGTGCTGCACTGGTGGGGTGGTGCAGGGCACAGCACTGTCCTCGGACCTTCTGCTGGGGCAGAATAACCACGATTCTCATCTGTGGATGTCTGGGTTCCAGGAGGCGTTGGGGACGGTCCTGTGGCCTTTGCAGCCCCCAGCATAAGTGCACCCCCTCCCTGAAGGTCTGCATGGAGCTTCTCTGCGTCACTGCAAGTGCTGGGGAGACGGGGCAGGGTGCCATCAGCTGGAGATAGCCCCAGGTCATCCCAGAGCACCGGGGAGGTGTGGCTGGGGCTCAGGTGACCTGTTGATTTGCCCACAGCATCTTCTGGAGCTGGGGCATCTCAGGCTGGCACCCCTGTGAACACCAGTGCTCCCAGCAGAGATGCCCACAGGTTCACCCTTGTAGCCGGAGGGAGGGCAGTGCCTGGCTTCTCGCCACAGATCCTCCTCCGTCTGCTGCTGCCAGCAATCCATGTGCAGCCACCATCACCTAGCACTGTGGCAGTGTTCCTTCTCCTGGTCCTTGTCCCTCCTGTGCCACACATGTGGAAGAAATGGATCCTTGTGCAAGAAGGGACCTGGACAGGCTGGAGAGCTGGGCTTGTGTGAACCTCATGAAGTTCAACCAGGCCAAGTGCAAGGTCCTGCACATGGGTTGGGGCAAACCCAAGCACAAATCCAGGTTGGGGGATGGAGGAATGGAGAGCAGCTCTGAGGAGAAGGACTTGGGCTTGGGGGTGTTGGTGGGTGAGAAGCTCCACAGGAGCCAGCACCGTGCACTGGCAGCCCAGAAACTGCCCCCCCCCGCAGCCTGGGCTGCATCCCCAGCAGCGTGGGCAGCAGGGCGAGGGGGGGATTCTGCCCCTCTGCTGCGCTCGGGGGAGACCCCCCTGCAGTGCTGCCTCCAGCGCTGGGGCCTCGGCACAGGAGAGACACGGAGCTGTTGGAGCGGGGCCAGAGGAGGCCCCGGAGATGCTGGGAGGGCTGGAGCCCCTCTGCTGGGAGGACAGGCTGAGAGAGCTGGGGGGGTTCAGCCTGGAGAAGAGAAGGCTCCGCGGAGACCTTCCAGCCCCTGCCAGTCCCTCAAGGGGCTCCAGGAAAGCTGGGGAGGGACTCTGGAGCAGGGAGGGGAGCCATGGGACGAGGGGGAAGGGTTTTACACTGGAAGAGGGGAGATTTGGATGAGCTATTGGGAAGAAATTCTTTGGTGTGAGGGGGGTGAGCCCCTGGCCCAGGTTGCCCAGAGAAGCTGTGGCTGCCCCATCCCTGGAGGGGTTCAAGGCCAGGTTGGCCGGGGCTTGGAGCAACCTGGGCTGGTGGGAGGTGTCCCTGCCCAGGGCAGGGGGTGGCACTGGCTGGGCTTTAAGGTCCCTTCCCACCCAAACCATTCCGTGATGCTGTGAAGAAACAAGGAGAGGTGTGAGAGGTGGCTCATTGCATGTGAGAACCACCAGGGCATGTCCCCGGCCGTCATGCAAGCGATGTGGTGAGTGTTGGTGCAGGAGTGGACGCAGGTGTGCGAGAGCCGGGGCAAACACCCTGAGTGCTGGGGTGTGGGACCAGCCACAGGGTGCTGGCCCGTGGCCTCGGGACCTGGCTGTGCCCGAGGTGCGTGGCTGGGGAAGGGATGGATGGCTCCATGCTGGAGACCCCGCTGCAGTTGCCGCAGCAGCTCAGTGGCCATGGAAACAGCTGCAGGAGAGCAGGGGGGATGCGAGGAAGGAGGGAGCAGACTAGACCAGGGATGGACGTGTCTGACAAAGGTGGTGCCCAGGGCGAGCAGCTCCTTGCCATCCTCCCGACATGACTGTCACAGCTCTGGCTGCCTCCGGGTCGCTGCCTTCCCCCAGCGCACACCAGCCAGCTCCCTCTGAGCCACGCCGGAGAGGGATCCCAGGGCTCGGGACATGGCCATCCCTCTTGGTGCCCCAAATGCCCACCCTGCCCGCCATGCTGAGCTGGGACAGTGTTTCTGAGCCCTAGGCGAGGATGCGTCCGTGTGTCCCCAGAGCATCTCAGGCCCCAAGTGATTTGGCGTCCCCGCTTGCCTGCTGGAGAGGTGGCGGGGACCTTGCCGTGCCAGAGAGACACGCTTGGATCCCTCTGGGCAAGGCTGGAGCGTGTTGGGGTCCCCGTTGTGGCAATGACAGGTAGGGGCTGAGGGGCAGCGCTGGCGGCGGGCAGGGTTTAACTCTTCTCCACACCATGAATGAGGAGGAGCCACATGCCCGAGGGGACCTGGACCCCTGTCCCAACCTCTGCAGATGCATCCCGACCCTGGGCAGGGATGCTCATGTCCATCCGTGGTCTTTGAGGGCGGAGATTCTGCTGGGATTTTCCAGCGGCAATGACTTTTGGGGTTCAAACCAGCCCCCTATGGTTCAGGTGTGGGATCTGGGCTTGTCGAGGGTGGGGTGTGTTGGCGCTGGCGGCTCAGTGAGGGCTGTCCTCAGGTCCCCAAAGTGGCCATGGAGGACTCCTTGGCCACCCCGCAGCACCGTCCTGATAACCACCGTGTCCCTTCGTGGCAAGCTGATGGCCTCGCAATTCCCCGTGAGCAAAGGGAGGAGGGTTCCTGGGCTGGGGGGACTTGCTGCCTCTGCTCCAGGCCCTTCCCTCATCGTCAGGTTTTACTCTGAGGCTTTTAATTCACAATAAAAATGACTGCAGCTGCTTCTGCAAGTTCACTGATGATACCAAACTGGGAGGGGTGGCTGACACCCCAGAGGGCCGTGCCGCCATCCGGCGTGACCGAGATAAGCTGGAGCACTGGGCAGAGAAGAACCTCATGAGGTTCAACAAGGGCAAGTGTAGGGTCCTGCACCTGGGAAGGAAGAATGTCAGGCACCAGTATAGGTTAGGGGTGGACCTGCTGGAAAGCAGCTCTGAAGAAAAGGATCTGGGGGTCTTGGTAGACAGTAAATTATCCATGAGCCAGCAATGTGCCCTTGTCGCCAAGAAGGCCGACGGAATTCTGGGCTGCATAGGGAAGAGTGTGGCCAGTAGGTCAAGGGAGGTCATTCTCCTCCTTTACTCTGCCCTGGTGAGGCCACAACTGGAGTACTGTGTCCAGTTCTGGGCTCTTCAGTTCAAGAGAGACCGGGAACTGCTGGAGAGAGTCCAGCGAAGGGCAACTAAGATGATTGAGGGGTTGGAGCATCTCCCTGATGAGGAAAGGCTGAGAGAGCTGGGACTCTTCAGCCTGGGGAAGAGAAGGCCGAGGGGAGACCTTATTATGGCATACAAGTATCTAAAGGGGGGGTTTAAGGAGGATGGAGCCAGACTCTTTTCAGTGGTTCCCAGTAACAGGATGAGGGGTAACGGGCACAAGCTGGAACATAGCAAGTTCCGATCAAATATGAGAAAAAACTTTACGGTGAGGGTGACAGAGCCCTGGAACAGGCTGCCCAGGGAGGGTGTGGAGTCCCCTTCTCTGGAGACTTTCAAGACCCGCCTGGATGCAGCCCTGAGTGATGTGCTCTGGGCAATCCTGCTTTGGCAGGGGAGTTGGACTAGATGATCTCTAGAGGTCCCTTCCAACTCTGAAAAATTCCGTGATTCCGTGATTCTGGGGCTGGGCCTGACCAGGGACGCTCGGGAGCCCCTTGGCCTGTGACTGCTGCCATGTCCCCGGTGCCAGCCCTCCAGCCCCCTGGGAACACGGCTCTTCGTGCGGCTGCTCCGCCACCCGGGGAATCGGCAACGCGGATTAACTCCCCAAATGTTTTAATTAAAACATGGTTGCCCCGTGAGGAGGATCGTGAGGCACCAGCTATTACCTAATTACATGATCCAACCCGGGGGCTTTGCCGTGTGGGAAGAGACGCAGCAAAAAGCTCGGAGATGGGGGGGGGGACCTGCGGCAGCCCGGTGCCACCACCTCCCTGGTGACCTGGCCCTCCCTGGCCAAGGTGCCCTGTCACCTCCAGCCTTGTCCTTGTCCCCAGGCCACGCCAAGGGGCAGGGCAGCATCTCTGCCGGCTGACTCGCGTTTGTGAGGGGGTCTGGCGCAGGGAGGGCTCGAGCTCTGCAGATGGGACACGCCGTGGCTGCGGGGTGGCAGCGGGCGGCCTGTGGGGACCCCAGGGCACGAGGGGCACAGAGTCCCCTGTGCCGGGCTGGCCAGATGGGAAAAGAGGCGGGATGGGCCCAAACGGTGGGAAAAAGGTGTGGAAACTGCTGTGCCGTGTCGTGCTATGCTGTTTTGAACCAGGCTGTGCTGTACTGTGCTGTGCCATGCCGTGCTGTGCCGTACCAGGCTGTGCCGTACCAGGTTGTGCTGTGCCATGCTGTGCCATGCCGTGCTGTGCCACACTGTGCCATGCCGTGCCGTGCCATGCCATGCCGTGCCGTGCCATGTCGTGCCGTGCCACACCATGCTGTGTCGTGCCATGCCATGCCGTGCCGTGCCATGCCATGCTGTGCCGTGCCATGCTGTGTCGTGCTGTGCTGTGCCGTGCCATGCCATGCCGTGCTGTGCCGTGCCATGCTGTGCCACGCTGTGCCGTGCCGTGCCATGCCATGCCATGCCGTGCCATGCCATGCCATGCCGTGCCGTGCCATGCCATGCCATGCTGTGCCATGCCAGGTTGTGCTGTGCCATACCGTGCCATGCTGTGTCGTGCCATGCCGTGCCGTGCCGTGCCATGCTGTGCCGTGCCGTGCAATGCTGTGCCACGCTGTGCCATGTCATGCAGTGCCATGCCGTGCCGTGCCATGCCGTGCCGTGCCGTGCCATGCTGTGCTGTGCCATGCTGTGCCATGCCGTGCTGTACCATGCCAGGTTGTGCTGTGCCATACCGTGCCATGCCGTGCCGTGCCATGCCGTGCTGTGCCGTGCCATGCTGTGCCGTGCCGTGCCATGCTGTGCCACGCTGTGCCATGTCATGCTGTGCCATGCCATGCCGTGCTGTGCCATGCCGTGCCGTGCCATGTTGTGTCGTGCCATGCCGTGCCGTCCCATGCCGTGCCATGCCATGCCGTGCCGTGCCATGCTGTGTCGTGCCATGCTGTGCCATGCCATGCCATGCTGTGCCGTGCCGTGCCATGCCATGCCATGCCGTGCTGTGCCGTGCCATGCCGTGCCGTGCCATGCCGTGCCGTGCCATGCTGTGTCGTGCCATGCTGTGCCATGCCATGCCATGCTGTGCCGTGCCATGCCATGCTGTGCCATGCCATGCTGTGTCGTGCCATGGCATGCCGTGCCGTGCTGTGCTGTGCCGTGCCGTGCTGTGCCGTACCACACTATACCCTTCTTCACGCCCTTCTGCAGCCCCGTGCCCTGCCACCTCCTCATGTCCCAGCCCTGCCAGGCCTCCCTGGTCTCTGGGTCTCCTCCATCTCATCCTCCAGTGGACCCCAAAGACTGGGGGCTGCGACAGCGACCGCGGTGGGAACGCCATCGCCTCTGCATGCTGGATCGTGGCCCCTGCTCTCTCCACCCCGCCTGGGTGTCGGGCAAGCCGGGACCCCGCGTTCCCGTTTTTTGTGCCAAGCGGGAGTCGCAGGTTTTGGGAGGTGACAACGGCAACTGCAAGAGCCGGACTAAGGGCAGGAGACGATCAGTGCTCACATCCAGGCCCTGGTTCATGCATGCGTGGCCAGGACCACCAGCAGTGCAGGGACCTGCGTGGGGTGGCTCCCTGCCTCAGTTTCCCCTTCAGCAGCAGGGCGTTGCTGCATCATCTCAGTGCTGCTCAGGGCACTGCGGCAGTAATGCAAAGGAAAGGCACCTCAGGGAGGTGTTTTCCTTATTCCTCACCCCATCCCAGCACTCTCAGCCCTTTGCCTGGTGTCCCTGTCCCCCCGGGGCGATCTGAGCCCCCCCACATCTCACTCTCCGGGACTTTCTAGAAGCAGCCGAGCTGACCTGGATCTGTCTGCGTTCCCTGCGGCATTCCTTGCAGCAGCACACCTCCGTATTTTGGGAGCCTGGCGCAGCTCCCACCTGGCTGGGCTGGCAGCAGCCCACGCAGGGAAAGGCCATGGTGTTCACGGTTGCCACTCAGGTGGCCACAGATGCCAGGGCCAGTGTTCAGTGGGGTTGGCAGCAGGGAGCACACACGGTACCTGCTCCCCTCGGGAGAAGGTGTCTGAGTGTGACACTCCAGGGGTGCTTATTGCCAGGAGGAGCGATGGGAATAGTGAGCATGGGGCACGGCGAGCTCTTGAAGGAAGGTTTGGGGTCCCCAAATGGGGCTTGGGGATGTCTGACCCACGGAGGAAGGATGCTCAGGGGCTCACTGGTGTGTTACGGGGGGAGCCGAGGGGATCCTGGCAGACCCCAAATCATAGAATTATAGAATTATAGAATCATAGAATCATAGAATCGTTATGGTTGGAAGGGACCTTTCAGATCACCGAGTCCAACCATCATCCCAGCACTGCCAAGGCCACCACTACCCCATGGCCCTCAGCACCGCGTCTGCCCGGCTTTTCAATCCCTCCAGGGATGGCGACTCCACCACTGCCCTGGGCAGCCTCTTCCAATGCTTCACAACCCTTTCCGGGAGGAAATTGTTCCCAATATCCATCCTAAACCTCCCCTGGCGCAACTTGAGGCCGCTTCCTCTTGTGCCATGGCCTGTTCCTTGGGAGAAGAGCCCGACCCCCCCTGGCTACCCCCTCCTTTCAGGGAGCTGTAGAGAGCCAGAAGGTCTCCCCTCAGCCTCCTCTTCTCCAGGCTGAACACCCCCAGCTCCCTCAGCCGCTCCTCACCAGACTTGTGCTCCAGACCCCTCACCAGCTCCGTTGCCCTTCTCTGGACACGCTCCAGCCCCTCAAGGTCTTTCTTGGCGTGAGGGGCCCAAACCTGGACACAGCCCTCGAGGTGGGGCCTCCCCAGTGCCCAGTCCAGGGGGACGGTCACTGCCCCACTCCTGCCGGCCACACTAGTGCTGACACAGGCCAGGATGCTGGTGGCCTCCTTGGCCACCTGGGCACACTGCTGGCTCATACTCAGCTGTTGTCGACCAACACCCCCAGGTCCTTTTCCGCAGGCAGCTCTCCAGCCACTCTGCCCCAGGCCTGATTTGGGATGTGGGGCAAAACCAGGGCAGGGTGCCCCATGGGGTGCAGGGGGGTGTCCTGGGGAGGTGGGTGCTGTGGGATGTGCAGGGTGGGCACAGCATGGTGTGGGATGTGGGTCGGGATAAGGATCAGGATGCGAGTTGGGATGCAGCGATGGTCCATGGGGCGGGATGTGGGTCGGGATGCAGTGGTGGTGGTCTGTGGGGCGGGATGCAGCGTTGGTCCATGGGTTGGGATGCAGGTTGGGATGTGGATTGGCATGCAGCAGTGGTCCGTGGGTTGGGATGCGGTGGTGGTCTGTGGATCAGGATGCAGGGCGGGATGCAGCAGTGGTCTGTGGGGTGGAATGCGGATTGGGATGTGGGTTAGGATGCAGCAGTGGCCTGTGAGTCAGGATGCGGTGGTGGTCCGTGGGTTGGGATGTGGGGCGGGTTGCCGTGGTGGTCCACGGGGTGGTATGCAGCGGTGGTCCATGGGTCGGGATGCAGCGCTGGTCTGTGGGGTAGGATGTGCAGCGGGATGCGGTGGTGGTCCGTGGGTGGGGATGTGGAGTGGGGTGTGGCGGTGGTCTGTGGGTTGGGATGTGTGTTGGGATGCAGCAGTGGTCCATGGGGCGGGACGCAGTGGTGGTCCATGGGGTGGGATGGGGCGGTGGTCCGTGGGTCGGGAGGCAGTGGTTGTCCATGGGGTGGGATGCAGTGGTGGTCTGTGGGTCAGGATGTGGAGCGGGATGTGGTGGTGGTCTGTGGGTTGGGATGCAGCAGTGGTCCATGGGGTGGGACACAGTGGTGGTCCATGGGGTGGGATGTGGTGGTGGTCTGTGGGTTGGGATGCAGCAGTGGTCCATGGGGCGGGACGCAGTGGTGGTCCATGGAGTGGGATGTGGCGGTGGTCCGTGGGTCGGGAGGCAGTGGTTGTCCGTGGGGTGGGATGCAGTGGTGGTCTGTGGGTCAGGATGTGGAGCGGGATGTGGTGGTGGTCTGTGGGTTGGGATGCAGCAGTGGTCCGTGGGGTGGGATGCAGTGGTGGTCTGTGGGTCAGGATGTGGAGTGGGATGTGGTGGTGGTCTGTGGGTTGGGATGCAGCAGTGGTCCGTGGGGCGGGACGCAGTGGTGGTCCATGGAGTGGGATGTGGTGGTGGTCTGTGGGTTGGGATGCAGCAGTGGTCCGTGGGGCAGGGTGCAGCGGTGGTCCATGGGTTGGGATGCGGCGGCGGTCCGTGAATCAGGACGTGGGTCGGGATGCGGCAGTGGTCCGTGGGGCGGGACGCAGCAGTGGTTCATGGGGTGGGATGTAAAGCGGGATGCTGCGGTGGTCCGTGGGGCGGGATGCGGCGGCGGTCTGCGGGGCGGGATGCGGGGCGGGAGGCAGCGCTGGTCCGTGGGTCTGGACGCAGCGCTGGCCGGGGGGACGCGGGGTTGTCCCCGCCGTTCCGGGCCGTGCCGCGGGCGGGCGCTGCGGCCGTGCCGGCGGGAGGAGCCGCCGCTGCGGTGCCGCCCCCCCCTTCCCCCGGTGCCGCCCCCGGCCGGCGCCGCTCGGTGGGGCAGAGCCGGGCCGGGCACCGCCGCCTGCAGCCGAGCCGAGCCGGGCCGGGCCACGCCGGGGCGGCGGAGGCGGCCATGTACGGTGAGTGCCCGCGGCGGGGGGCGGACGGCGGAGCTGCGGGCCTGGGCCGGTACCGCGGCCGTGCCCCCCGCTTCCCGGGGCAGGGCTGGGGCTCACCCCTTCCAGGGGCGGGGGGACCGTGTTCTTTGTAGGGCTGTGCACCCCCCGTTTACCGGGGGGGTGACCCCTCTTTGGGGTGGGGGCGGACCTCTAGTTTATATAGAGCTGTGCACCCCCCATTTACGGGGGGGGACACCCCTCTTTGGGGTGGGGGCGGACCTCTAGTCTATATAGAGCTGTGCACCCCCCATTTACCGGGGGGACGACCCCTCTTTGGGGGGGACAGACACCTCTCTCCTATATAGAGCTCTGCACCCCCTATTTACTGGGGGGGACACCCCACTTTGCGGGGGACAGATACCTCTATCCTTTATAGAGCTGTGCACCCCCCATTTACCGGGGGGGACACCCCTCTTTGGGGTGGGGGCGGACCTCTAGTCTATATAGAGCTGTGCATGCCCCATTTATCGGGGGTGACCCCTCTTTGGGGGGGACAGGCACCTCTCTCCTATATAGAGCTGTGCACCCCCCATTTACCGGGGGGTGACCCCTCTTTGGGGTGGAGGTGGAGCTCTAGTCTATATAGAGCTGTGCACACACCATTTATTGGGGGGCGACCCCTCTTTGGGGGGGACAGACACCTCTCTCCTATATAGAGCTCTGCACCCCCCATTAACCGAGGGGGTGACCCCTGTTTGGGGTTGAGGGGACCTTGGTCTTCTGCAGGGCAGTGCACCCCCTAAGTTGTTGGGGGGGACGACTTTGGTTCTATATAAAGCTGTGCATCTCCCTAGTTACGGGGGTGACCCCTCTTCGGGTTGGGGGGGGACACCTTGGTCCTCTATAGAGCTGTGCATCTCCCCCATTACTGTGGGTGACCCCTCTTTGGGTTGGGGGGACACCTGGGTCCTCTATAGAGCTGTGCGTCTCCCTCATTACTGTGGGTGACCCCTCTTTGGGTTGGGGGGGGACACCTTGGTCCTATACGCAGCTGTGCATCCCCCCATTTTCTGGACAGTGTCCCCTCTTTGGGGCTGGGACACACACTGTGGTCCCATAAAGGGCTGCAAATGCCCCCTCTGTCGCTGGGGACATTGCCCCCTTCCTGGGGGACCACGGTCTGTTAACTGCCCCCCACCCCTCCCAGCGTTCCTGGGGTTCCGGGGGTCACCTGCTCCCCGGAGCTGGGAGGACTTTGCTCCTCTATAGGGCCAATGACCCCTATATTGTGGGGGGATCACCCAGTCCCTGGGGTGGGGATGCCTTGGGTGTTGGATAGGGCTCATCAGCCCCACGCGGTTACTTGGGGGTGTGGGAGGGTGTGAAGTGTCACCCACCCCCCAGGATCAAGGGGGATCTTCGCTGTATATATGCCCCCCCACCCGGCGAAACTGGGGAGCCACCTGGTCCCTGGCATAGGGCAGACCCATATGGGCCTGTGCACCCCGTGGGGTTTGGGGGATTGCGGCCTCCCCCCCCCCCCCCTCCTCCGTTGACCCCCATGCTGTCACCCCTCTGCGCAGGGCGGGCGTATGGGCTCCGTCGCCCCCAGGGTGATGCTGCGTTGGTAATGGGGAGCAGCTGGCGGAGCAGCTGGCCGCCCCCCCGCCCGGGGCAGCGGGCGCGCTAAGCCGCTGGGAGCTTTTGGGAAAAGGCTGGGGGGTGACCGGGTGGCTCTTAAATCCTCCCTGCCCGCTGCCCGAGCATCCCTCCCGGGGGCTGGCACCGCAGGGCGAGCGCTGCGCAGGAGGGAGCCCTTGACCACTTGTCCTTCCCGGGGGGCTTGTAGCCCACCCCGAGGGCTGCGGGGCGGCCCCCTCTCTTCCAGGTGCCGGGGGTGAGTGGACGGCGGGATGTGGCAGGAGGGAGATGGGTGGGCAGGATGCCGGTGTGTCGTCATCGTGCCCCTGCTCCGGGTGATGGGGTGCTCGTTTTGGGGTCAGTGGGGTGCACGCAGACGGGAGACGCGTTGGGATGCAGCACCTGCGGGGGAAGGAGGGCAGCCGGTGGGTTTGGGGAGCGGGTTTCTCCCCCACAGGGCTGGGGGGAGGGGAAACCGAGGCAGGACGCGCGGGTTCCGTTCCTCTCCTCTCCTCGTCACGGTGCTGACTCCTCCGTGGCCTCCGTTGAGTCATTCAGGTCTTCCAGCTGGTATTTTTCCACCCGCAAAACGGAGGGGGATGCTTCCCTCCCCTCCTGGGCTGTGGCAGCCTGCGGTGACGGCTGCTGCGTGCCCCGGGGGACGCGGCCCCCCTGCACCCCCCCCACACCGGGGTTCCCTGTCCCCTGCTGCCCACAGGACCCGTCAGTCCGGCGTGGGATGGCAGCGATGCTCCCGTAGCGGGACAGCTGTCCCCGATACCCAAATGCCACCGGTGCCCTTTCCACCCGAGCCCCCCCTCACCCCCCCCGCTCAGGGCTTTTGCATCCGCGCTGGGGCTTGGGCTGGTTTTTGGGGAGTTTTCTTTTGGCAACCTGCGCTGCTGGCGAGCAGGAATTTGCAGGGAGCTGTTGGCGTCATCCGAGGAAATTTGCAGCAGCCTGGAGCACCCAATAATCCTCTCCGCCGGGGAACCGCGGGGGACCCCGGCCCCGCTGCAAACCTGGGGCAGAGCTGAGCTGTGGGTCCCCGAGAGCCCCGCCAGCCCTCCCCGTGTCACTTTAATGATGTGGCCCGAGGGGTGTGACACGCTCCAGGTGTCCCCTGCGATCCTGGCTGGGTGGCCAGCCTGTCCTGCCCGCGATGGCGATGCCACACGGGGCCACAGCTCCGCTTACCCGCAGTGTAACACCTCTGCTGGCATTTTGGGGAAGCCCCCCCGCTCCCAAATACTCCGCTTTTCCTTAGGGTAGGGAAGGGCAGAGCATCTCTGGGGACCTGAATGTGACTTTGAGGACAAAAAGCCAGGCTGGTCCATCCCTTCCCCGGTAGCGCTCGGGGCCGGGCATTGCTGCGGCTCGTGGTCCTGGAAAGCATCCAGGAGCTGGAAAGCTCTGTGGGATACTTCGGATGAAAGGTGCATTAGGAATGCACAGGATTATTGGTATCTTTTTAATCTCTCTTTTAACTCTCTCTCGGCCCGGGGGAAGGATTAAATGGCTGTCTCGGGATGGTTTTTCTTTTTTGTCCGTGGACAGGACAAAAGGGTGCAAGACACTTGGTGTCTCCGTCTTGGTGGGAGCTCAGCATCCTGAGCCAGGCTAGGGAATTATCTGGTCCATGATGGATTTCGCACCGCAGGAGCTGGGGTGCTGCTAATAGCCTTTGGCTGGTGAGAGACCACGGTTGCCCCATGTTGAGGGGCTGCGGGGTGGCCGCGGCGGCAGGAGAAGCCCAATGCTTTGTGTCCCCAGCCGCGGGCAACCTTCCCGCTCGGCTGCCGTCTCCAGGAGGCAAGGCTTTCATTCCGAAATATGTGCAAACAGCAGAGCCGGCTCCTTGGGCTGAAAACACTCCGGGAACGGGGGCTGTGGGGGGAGCAGAGCTGGGGAGCAAGGGAGCTGCGGAGCTGGGATGGCGTTACCACTTCCATGGGGCACTGCGAGTCGTCCCCCCCCCCAAGACTTTTGCCAGTCCGGCAGCAGCGAGCCCTGGGGAGCCGTATCCCGACCGTCCGGCTCATGGCAGTTTGTTTCCTCCACGTTCCCTCGCTTTGCTTTCTGCTCGCCCGCACGAGCTGTCTCCTCCCACGCCAGCCAAGCTGCAAATAGAGAAGGTTCCCTTTTTTTTACATTTTTTTTTAAATTTTTTTTTTTTTTTTTTCCCCCCCAGCAGCAAGGGGAAATGAGGTTTTTTTTCGGCTACCCGGGGAGGAGGCGTTTGGCGGTGGCGGGTGCCAGCAAGGTCCCCGCGAGCCGTCTGGGGCTGCTGGCGTGCCACTGAGTCACAGCCAGCAGCCGCACGAGCCCAGGGTGGTTTTTTTTTTTTTTGCGCTAAATAAATAGCGCTGGGTGGGACTGGGTGGCTCCGGGGGGGAATGTGAAATGCAATTCAGCTTTTTCGGAGGGGGGGGGGATTTTATTTTTTTTATTTTTTTGGCTTCCCCCCCTGCCCGCCCCGCCCCCTTCTCTGCTTTTTAACTAAATGATCTGCAAAAATCAATTTGGTGCACTTGGAGGAAAAGGGGCTGGTTGGGGGGGGGCTTTTCGGAGCCACCCAGCCGTAGTTCTCCCGGCGTTTGCGTTAAACCTCGATGGCTGTGGCCGAGGCCAGGGCTTTTTTTCCCCGGTGCATTTCCAGGTGGCATTGCCACGTCCCGGCAGGATTTGACCCCTGCAGTGAAGATGGGGACTCCTCTGCCTGGGGGCGATTGTGCCGGGGCAGGAGCTGGCATTGCTCACCTCCAACCTCATCCAGCCCCATGGCTTAAGGGCTTTGGTAATCGCTTGCCCAGTCGATTAATTGCACAAAAAAAATGCCCTTCCAAGGGATGCTCCGCTCCCGGCTGAGCCTTTTGCAGCGCTGTAGCTCCGTGGCGGGTCGCTCTGCCGTGGGGATCGGGGTTGTTCCCCCTCCACGGGGGCTGCCAACACCCAGAAAGGCTGGAGAAAAAGCCTGGCCGTGGCCGGCCCCATCCCGTTTCTCTGTCAATGAGGGTGTTGGGTCACATTTGCTGCCAAAACCGAAGTGGCTGCGGGCTCTGAGGTAGCGTATCTCCGGGAAATAGAAACCCGCAGAAACGCGTGTGGTCAGCATCTCACAAAGTTCCTTCTTGTGTGTGTTTTTTTTTGTTGAACACGCAAAACAGGGCGGGGGGTTTGCATAGTGTGGGTTTTTTCTCGAAAAATCTTTTGGACTCGCAAGCCTTCCTGTGTCTGTGGCCCTTCTGTCGCACCCGGCTCGGCGCGGCGTGGGGCAAGGCCCTGCAGAACGAACCTGGCTCTTAATTAAGCCGTTTTTGGAGGCCGGTCCTGATGCTGGGTGGATCTTCATCCTCCATCATCAGCTTCCCCACCTACGTGGTCCGGACCAGATGCGCCACATCCACGCGACACCCGGCGAACGTCTCGCATCCAAGAGCCGCGGCGAGTTTAAGTGAATTTCCTTCTATTTAAGCTCTTTCCTCCCCCCGCCACCCCCCCAGCTTTCCCTCTGCCATGTGTCGTTTAATGAAACCAGGCACCCATTAAGGCGCTTAACTCCCCTTCTCCTCCCCTGGCATCGGCGCTGCCAGGTACGTAACGCAAACCTCCCGGCGCGCAGCTCTGCCCGCTGCTTCCCCCCCCACCCCGGCCCCGGCGCGCGAAAGGGCTGCTGTGGTCTAATCACCGAGTCTAATCACCGCTGGGAAATATTAATTAATCTGGCCGCTTGTTGAAGCTCGGCGCGCGCACGCCATGGTGTCGGAGCGGCAGGCTTGGCCGGGCGGTGGAGTGGGAATAACGGAGGGGCGGATGGTGTAAGGTGGCAGCGGGGCCGATTTACGTCCCGCCGCTCACCGAGGAGGTGTTAAAGCTGGATTCGATGCCTGGAGCTGTCGGAATTTGGTGGGGGTGGTGGGGGGGAGATGGGGAGGGAGCGCGTTTGGGCAAACCCAGGTGGGATTCAGAGGTGCCGGCACCAGCGTGGGTTCGGGTTCTGGAGCAGATCACATTTGGGGGGGTCCCTGCATGGGCTGGGGGGGAACCCCGGCATGTTTTGGCCAACCCCCCCACCCCCACCCCCCCCCGGTTGCGGTGTCTGCCCCGGCGGCGTCGGTGGAAGCAAGGCAGGAGCGCGGCGCGTGGAGCGGTGCCAGGGGGAAGCTGCGAATTTAATTGCTGAGCTAAAAGGCTCCGCGCCGATGGCTCCGAGCGACGTCTGGGAGAGCGTTTTTCCCTCCCCGGCATGCTCCCGTCCGTCCCGCTCAGCCACGGGAGAAACACGGCCTGGCAGCCGCAGCCTTGGCTCGCCCGTCCCCGGCGGCTCGGCTCTTCCTCCACTGTCGCTGTCTCCAAATATTTCGCCATCCCTTCGTCGAGAGACGCGGCTCTGTGTGATGGGGGCTGGCTTGCGCTGCCCTGGGAGGTTTGGGTCTTCGGCAGCATCCCCAAAAACGTCTCTGCTCGCAGCTGAGCCGGCAGCTTTTATAACACCCCCCCTTTGCAGATGCTGACTCTTAAGCCAAGGACACTTGGACAAGCGGCGATTTAACGAGCGGGGAAGGGAACAAGCCGCGGCCACGCAGCCCGAACCGTTCAGGAAGGTCAGGAATTATCGGCTAACATCAGGACATTGCTCCAAATTCGGCTTCGGGCCCCTTCCCCAGCTCTGCCTCCCCCATTAAAGGTGGTGGAGGATTAATGCAGCCCCCCCCACCCCCCCGAGGTCTTTCCCTCTTTTCGTAGCTGCTCTTTTCCAACAGCTTTTCTTTGCACCGGGAAGATCGGAACTGCTCGACCCACTCCCCTCCCAGCTTGGGGGCCTGATGCTGTCCCCCCACCCTGCACCCTACTGTCCTTGCCCTGTTCCCGGCACGGCACACAGCGAGGAGGGCATCGGGCCATGGTTTTAATCGGTGCCCAGTGTGTTTGGCTCCCTTAAACACGATTAAAAAGAGATTTACTGGCTTGCTTTACAGCTCTGATTTACATCGGGAGCTGCCCTGGCTCTGGGGGGGGGCGCGGAGGCAAATGCAGGCTGGCTGGCACAGAAGCTGGCTTTTTAATGTAGGTTTTCCTGCCTTTTGAATTGGTGGCAGAAGCTCGGAGGAGCACCTGAGCGAGCCTTTCCCTCGGGGGAGCTCCCAGCTGCGCTTATGGCTCCGGGCTTTCCCCTGGGAATGGCTTTCGGGGAGGATGGGGATGTGCAAGCGATGCCCTCCATCTCTCTCGGTGCCCGCCGTCCCTCGCAGCGCTGAGTCCGTCCCACCCCTCTGCCAGCATCGCTCCTTTCTTGCCTTCCATGGTGTTTATTTCCCTCTTCCCATGGGCTCCTTGCTCCATCCCTCTGCCCGCCCCGGGGTGGATGGAAAATAAACAGGACTAACGCATCCCTGGGCCAACTTGGATATTGCTCAGTGACATTTCTAACGTGGAGCAGGGAGATTTTTGTCCTTTTCCCCCGGGCAGGCTCCCCTGCCGGGGGCTGAGGGAGTCGGGTATGAAGGAGACTCCCGTGTCGGGCTGCGTAAGCGGGATTTTTGCTAAGCAGATTAGGGAAAGGTCTCTGGTTCGGTGCGGGACTCGAGGGAAGACAACGCTGGGCTGGTGGTACATCCCCTACCTTCAGGCTGGTGATTTAGCTTGGCGTTAAGAGAGCGACCTTCCTGGGATATTAGGTTTAATGGAAGGATTTTGCATGATTTAATTAAGATTTATTTACAATCAGTGGGAGTGCCCTTACTAAGTAAATTCTGGGCCTCAAATAATATGGCCGTAAGGTTTTCCAGCCGTGCTTATTGCCAGGATCCTATTAAAATGGGGAGAGGGAATCCCAGAATCCCAGACCGGCAGGGGTTGGCAGGGCCCTCTGGAGATCATCCCGTCCAACCCCCGGCCAGAGCAGGGTCACCCAGAGCAGGTGGCACAGGAATGCGTCCAGGCGGGGTTGGAATGTCTCCAGAGACGGAGACTCCCCCACCTCTCTGGGCAGCCTGTGCCAGGGCTCTGCCACCCTCACAGCAAAGAAGTTCCTCCTCATGCTTAGGTGGAACTTCCCATGTTCGCGTTTGTGCCCGTTGCCCCTTGTCCTGTCCCCGGGCACCACTGAGAAGAGCCTGGCCCCATCCTCCTGACACCCCCCCTTTCAGTATTTACAAGTGTTGATAAGGTCCCCCCTCAGCCGTCTTTTTTCCAGACTGAAAAGACCCAAATCCCTCAGCCTTTCCTCATCAGAGAGATGTTCCAGTCCCCTCAGCATCTCGGTAGCCCTTTGCTGTCCCCTCCCCAGCAGTTCCCTGTCCTTCTGGACCCGGGGAGCCCAGAACTGGCCCCAGTGCTCCAGCTGTGGCCTCCCCAGGGCAGAGCAGAGGGGGAGGATGACCTCCCTCCACCTGCTGGCCACACTCTTCTTGATGCCCCCCAGGATGCCATTGGCCTTCTTGGCCACGAGGGCACATTGCTGGCTCATGGGCATCCGGTTGTCCCCCAGGACTCCCAAGTCTCTTTCCACTGAGCTGCTGTCTCTGGACGAAGGGGATTAATGGGGAAAGGCTGACGGTCCGAGTGCGGCTGGGACAGTGCATGGCCCCTTCGGGAGGTGAGCTGGGCCTGTGTCCCGTTCTCAGCTGGCCATAATCCATCCCCAAAACCCCAGTTTCATCTGGTACCGGCGAATCCCGCTCCTGGTAAAAATGTGTGATGAGTTTATCCAGGAGCCTCGGGGCTCGTGCCGGCGTTGGAGCGGTGGAGTGGGGGTTATGCCAGCGAGCCACGGTCTCTGGGGCTGAAAGGCTGTAATTATCCCCAATTAGATCACCTTTCTCGGAGCTGAGCTATGGAAGCAAAAGGCCCTTTTGGCTCGCTTTGCCCCCCGGCAAGAGCGCGGATGTGAGCTGCTGCGGGTGAGGAGCCCCATAAATGCCACTGGGGTGGCCCAGGCAGGCGCAAGACGGAGGTGACACACAGAGGTGACACACATATGGTGGGTAGCTGTGGGGGCTGATGCTGCTCCTGCGTTTCCCACCTTATTCCCTCCACAGGGAGAGGGTGGAGTCCCCTTTCTCCGTGCCTCGATTTCCCCGATCTTTAAGAAAACCCCTGCCCCCGTTTCCCACAGCGGGCTGCCAGCAGGAGGAGAGCGTGACGCTCCGCGCGGGTCCGTCCGCATCCCTGGATGCGGTTTCGGGGTCAGCTCCGTCCCGCTGAGCCTCCCCCTGCCCTTATCAGCGCTGCCTGCCGCTGTATGGACCGACTGGCAGAGCTTTGGGCTCGAGGCACCTTGAAAAACCCTCCCGTTCCCCCCTGAAATGCCCAGCTCCCCGATCGCCCCCGCGTACCGATGCCGGCAGAGCCAAGCCAGCTCCATTCCCAGCTGCCATCGGAGCCGCCTGGGTGACTCAGCAGCCGTGCTGAAAGCTTCCCTTATTTATTTAAACGGCTGCTCCCGCTCGGTTGAGCATCTCCCGCAGCGATGCTGCCGCCGGGCCGGCTCCGGCTGCCGCTTGGCGAGGAGGAGAGCGATACCCGGTACCCTGAACACCCGGCTTCGCTCCGAACGCCATGGCTTTGACTACCTGGGCTATCGGCCCCGCGCTGCGGCTCTGTGCCGCCGGCCCTGCCTGCTCCTGGGAGATGCTGCACGTGGCCGGAGCAGGTACCTTCTCCCGGCTTTGCTTTTCCCCAGGGTGCTGGGGTGGGATGTCCTGGGAGGGGGGCAAGGCTACCGGTGACCTTCAGGGTCGTTTTTTTCTCATTTTTTTAAAGACTTTTGCCAGCCTGGGATGGAGGAATTCATTGTGGCCGCGGGGATTTGTCCTCACGGAGGGGGGATGCTGCCGGTCGGCGGGGCTGGTGCAAGGGCACAAGGGGCGCGGGGTCAATGTGGTGGGCGCTAAAGGAAACTGGTCTCTAGAAGAAGAAATGTCTGTCTGAGACCCTGGCTGGGGGGGTTGTCGCCAGCCCCAGCGTTAGGGTTTGGGGCTGTGAGGGTCTGGGGGGGTCCCATATAGACCAAGCACAGGGCTGATTTCAGCCCCGGCATCAGGACCAGGCTTGGGTTTGTTGCTCTCTGGAGCAATCTATTTTATATCCTGGGGGGGTGGGAATAAAATAAGGGATAATCATCTTCTTTCCTCAAGGTCTGTGTCATTTTTACGGGGAAATAAAAACAAGGGAAAATCATCTTCTTTCCTCAAGGTCTGTGTCATTTTTACTTCGCTTTTTTAAGGGTTTATGGTCTCCCCGTCTGTGCCTCTGCATGAGCAAATCCCAGAGCAGGCAGGGGCTTGGGGAAGGAAAGTTTCTCTTGGTTTCATGCAAGCAGAGTAAGCGAGACCCGGCCGGTGCCCTGCCGCGGGGGGGCTCAGCCCTCTTACTAGACATCAGAGAGTCTCATCTGGCGGCGCTGCTCTGTAGGACGCCCTGTTGTGGTGGGATCCCGCCCTGACGTGGCTTTGGGTTGAGCAACAGTCCTGCTGTCCCTGTCCTGGCCGTGTTTGTTCCCCCACACCCTGGGACCCATGGGTCACCCGCGTCCCCTCTCATGGCGGGCAGTTCGGGTCTTCGGCTCTCTCCCACTGCTGCTTTCTTGAGGTGAGGCCTTCAAATTCTCCCCGCTTCTGGAAGAAGAGGTCGCGTTAGGTGAGCGGGAAGGCATTAGATTTAATTATGCCGTTATTATGGATGGGATCCGTGCTGTGTCTGCTCTTCAGCTTCATTCATCAAGACGAGGGTGGTAGATCGGGAACGCGCCGGGGCCCTTTGCTCCTCTCCCAGGGCTAGGAATGTGCGTTAATCCTGAAAATACCCAAAAGCCGCATTTCTGGAGGTGAGATAATTACCGAGGAGGGGGGACCTGGGTCCTCAGTTAATGGGATTCCTTACGGGGAAACTCTCCAGCTATTTTTTCGTAGCCCATGCTGAGCCGCCGGCAGGGACGTGTGGCCCGGCAAGGTGAGAAAAGTCACGCTGCCGCGGCCGTCCCGGGCGAGGGGAATTTATTAAGGGGATTCAGCAGATCGTCAGACGCTCGTTTTGTGCGAGCGGCAAACGAGAATTTATTAAGAGGCCAGATTAAAGGTACTTTGGAAAAAAGAGCAAAAATCGATGGCCGGCAGCTGAGAAGGGAGGAAGGGAGAGCAGCGGGGATGAGACTTAGAAAGAAAACATGGGATAGAAAGAAAACATGGGATAGAAAGAAAACATGGGATAGAAAGAAAACATGGGATAGAATGAAAACATGGATAGAAAGAATTTATTAAGAGGCCAGATTAAAGGGACTTTGGAAAAAAGGGCAAAATCGATGGCTGTCAGCTGAGAAAGGAGGAGGGAGAGCAGCAGAGATGAGACTTAGAAACAAAATATGGGATAGAAACAAAATACGGGATAGAAACAAAATATTGGATAGTGGGAAGGTGCAGGGGGGTTTGCAGAGAGAGGTGGAAGCAGCTCTTTGCCACCGCGGTGTCGCTGGGAGTGTTGGGCTTTGAAGACCCCAAAGGGGACCCCAAAGCAGACGGCAGCTTTCAGGTGGGGTGCGGGATGCCTTCCCCCCCCTCCGTGGCACCCACCGTCGGAGGCGAGGCCGCTCGGGACGCGAGGGAGAACATTGCAGGAAGCGAGCGGTGCCAGCGCCGGGAGCTGGCGCGGGCAGGCGTGAGCTCATGCGTTCCAGCGGGAGCGGTCGCCGGTGGGAGCCTTTGTGTGTCGTGTCCCACCCCCCCCCCCCGCCCCGGCCTTTCCCCGGCTTCTGCTTCTTGGCGGCGATTGCCAAAAAGCAGCCCTGAATTACTCACGCTTCCCCGGGCTCGTGAAGGCCGGTGCTTTGGGGTGTCTGACTCCACTCTCCTCCCCGGGGTGCAGCATCCCGGTAACGCCAGGCTCCGGGGAAAAAATGCATTGTGCTGGAGCAGGGGGATCCTGGCGTGCGGAGCCCTCGGAGTGGCACCGTGTCCAGAAATCTCCTTTCCCCCCGCCGCGTTTTTTTTTTTGTTTGGGGTTTTGTTTTTTTTTTTAAATGAACAAACTCGGCAGATACTCATCAGTGTCTGGGAGGCAGGGCAGTGCCGGTCCAGCATTACGCAGGGCGGAGGCGCCCATGGATGCTGAACTCCCTGCTCCCACAGCCGTCCCCATGCTCGCGGCACGTGGCAGCACGACGGATGCTCCAGAGCCCTCCTGGACCACTGTCCGCCCCCCAGCCGAAGACGGGGGGATCCCTGGCTGCTGCGGGGGGTGTGCCGTGGCCCTGAGAAAGAGGACGTGGCACAGGGAGAAATATCCAGGTCACAAATGATCCCTTCTTTCCTCAACTGGGATATTTTGCCTCCAGGAAGGATGGGGAGGGACTCTGGAGCAGGGAGTGTAATGACAGGACACAGGGTAATGGTTTCAAACTGAAAGAGGGGAGATTTGGATGAGATATTGGGAAGAAATTCTTTGGTGTGAGGGGGGTGAGCCCCTGGCCCAGGTTGCCCAGAGAAGCTGTGGCTGCCCCATCCCTGGAGGGGTTCAAGGCCAGGTTGGCCGGGGCTTGGAGCAACCTGGGCTGGTGGGAGGTGTCCCTGCCCAGGGCAGGGGGTGGCACTGGCTGGGCTTTAAGGTCCCTTCCCACCCAAACCACTCTGGGATTCTGTGATTTGTCGGCAAGGGCTGATTGCTGGGCTGTGAGTTGGGATGAGGCTGGTGCCCGGCGTTTGCTGCGGAGATGCTGCTTGCCGAGGGGTTTTGGCTCTGGGAGAGGCTGCTCAGGGCACGGCTTGCGCGGCAGGGACAAGCTGCTGTCACGTCCGAGGTCCCTCAAAAAGAGGGGCTGGGTATGGGTGTGCGGGTGTCCCGCGAGGCACAGGTCACTCGGTGACCCCCTCGGGGCAGAGGGACGGCCGTCCGGCAGCCCAGAGGTAGGGGAGCAACTGAAGGGGGTTGGAGTTTCTCAACAGCTCAGCTTTGGAGCTGCAAACGGGAAAAAGCGTTTTTTCTTTCACAGCCGCCGTAAGATGCTCTCTCGCCTTTTCCTGTCTCGCTGTCTCTGGCAGCCTGTGCTCTCCCCGTCGCTGCTGGCCCCGCGGGGGGCACGGGGCAGGGTGTCAGTGGGGTGTCCTCGGGTGAGCGGCTGGAGGATAGAGCTCTTGCTCTGAGGATCTTGTGAAACCGGGAAGCAGAGATTTAGCGGAACTTTGGATATCTCGGTCTCTGGGGGCTGCTCTCTTGGGTGAGAAAAGCAGATAACCCTGCA
This sequence comes from Larus michahellis, assembly GCF_964199755.1. Taxonomy (NCBI): domain Eukaryota; kingdom Metazoa; phylum Chordata; class Aves; order Charadriiformes; family Laridae; genus Larus; species Larus michahellis. The sequence continues at coordinate 130,557,356 of NC_133898.1, forward strand.
GTCCTACGTCAAATGGATGCTGGTCTCCCGCCAATTCCCTGCCTCGCGGCTACGGTTTTCTTCCCTTGTGGTTTTTTATTTTGGCTGCAAAACTCTGGGAGGTCATCAGCTGGTTGCCCTGTCCTCTTCCCGGGCTTCCCCCTTGAATCCAAGGCTATGTTTTCCACCAAAGGCACCTCCGGCAGGAGCTGAGGCTTTTGTCCCTGCTGACGGGCTCTGTCTCCTCTCTCCCAGGTGTGTGCGGCTGCTGCGGCGCCCTGCGGCCTCGCTACAAAAGACTCGTCGACAACATCTTCCCCGAGGACCCAGAGGTAAACGAGGCGCTGCTTCATGCCCCGAAGCTCCGGTGCTTCACACGCCAAAGCTCCGGCGGTGCTCGGGCGGCAGGGACACGGTGTCACTTGCCCAGAAATGGCTCCTGGGAGCCGGGCGATGCTTTGAACTCCATAAAACCATGCCCGGAGGGTTGGATTTTCCTTTAAAGCCTGTTTGTGAGCGGAAATACAGAAGCAGCTCCTCCAGCCGCATCGGCCTGGAGGGACAGGCTTCTTTTTCCAAAGGTGCTGGGCAGATGCCGAGGATGGATGGATGGATGGATGGATGGATGGATGGATGGATGGATGGATGGATGGATGGGAGGATGAGGGATGTATGCCCTTCTCCTTGCAGGATAAGGAAAGCTGCTTCTAAGAGCAGGGGTCTCCTGGGGCCTCAGCCAGGCTTTCCAGTAAAAAAGCTGCTTATGCTTCCAGGATGTGGGGAAGCTGAATCGGAGATGGGGGATGCCCCACCAGCTGCTCCCGGAGCATCCCAAATCCGGCTTCTTTGTCTGCTTTTTGCAGCCGAGATGCGAAGGCAGTGGAAGAGGGAGCTCCCGGCTGCGGGTAGCAGGTCTGGGATTACCCAGGGAGGTTTGGAATTTGCTCATGGAGCTGGCAGCGAAGCTGAAGAAGGGAGGAGGCTGCTGCCGAGCAGTGCGGAGAGGAGGAAGCACCGCAGTTTTCCAGGCTGTGGGGGTTTGGGGCTGGCAGTTCGTGTCATTTGGCCTCAGCAGCCTGGAGGGGTTGGTGGTCCCTGCCTGCCCCTGTCCCCCTCGGGGCTGGGGCATTGCTGGGGGCTGGCAAATGGTTCTCCTTGTATTTACAGTGTGGGGTGCTCCACGGAGGCTTGCCCTGGGGTGGTGCATCAGAGAACCCTCAGCTGAGGCTAAATCATAGAATCATGGAATGGTTTGGCTTGGAAGGGACCTTCGAAGCCCACTCAGTGCCACCCCCTGCCCTGGGCAGGGACACCTCCCACCAGCCCAGGTTGCTCCAAGCCCCGGCCAACCTGGCCTTGAACCCCTCCAGGGATGGGGCAGCCACAGCTTCTCTGGGCAACCTAATGCAATCCTCATTTGCCCTCTCTGGGATACAAGGTGTGGGGAAGTGCTGGGATGGGACTGGTGTTCTCCAGGACTCTGCCAAGGTTTGCTGCAGAGCTGCTCCTGATGTTTGCCGGGCCTGGGTGCGAGGCCATGACGCCCTGCCGCTGCTCTCTTTCAGGATGGGCTGGTGAAGACCAACATGGAGAAGCTGACGTTTTATGCCCTGTCTGCCCCGGAGAAGCTGGATCGCATTGGTGCCTACCTCTCTGAGCGGCTCATCCGAGATGTGAGCCGGCACCGATATGGGTAAGGGCTGGGAGGCTGTTTCAGCCACCCCAGTGATTGACGTTCGATTGATTGATTGTTATCATGGTTGATCATTACGATGGGACACTAAATAGTAGAGGGTGCCCAAGCAAAGGGTGGGATGCGTTGGGTACACAGCTCCAAGCTGTCCTGAAGCTGTGACCACGCTGCGGAGAGACCCAAACGTGTCCTGCCTCTGAAAGGGAGATGTGGGAGCACGAAGGGATGTACAAACTCCTTGTAAAGTTTCAAGGGACCAGGCTCCAGGGAGCCACGGAGTGTTTCCCTGGCATCGTGCTATCCGTGCTTGTGGAGTCTGTGTGGGTACGGTGTTTGTCCCCCGCAGCAGAACTGCCAGCATCCCTCCGGGCCATCATCAGGAGCCTGTGGCACCCTCCTGGCCTTTAAAAGCCCATGGGGGCTCTTCCAGAGCTGGATGGAAGGCTGGCTAGGTGTGGGCAAGCACCTAAACAGGGTGGCCCTGGCTGCAGCTTGCAAGGAATGTGTATGCACCCCGTGCACGTCTTTATGGAGCCAGGGTGAAGTGGAGTAAGTGGGAGCAAGGATGACGAGCAGCGCGCTGACGCGTTTCCAGAGAGCAGAGATGGGGATGTGTGAGGCTGGATGGGGATTGCTGCGTGTGCTCGGTCCATCTCTCCTGCGTGAGGAGCGGCTGAGGGAGCTGGGGGTGTTCAGCCTGGAGAAGAGGGGGCTGAGGGGAGACCTTCTGGCTCTCTACAGCTCCCTGAAAGGAGGGGGTAGCCAGGGGGGGTCGGGCTCTTCTCCCAAGGAACAGGCCATGGCACAAGAGGAAACGGCCTCAAGTTGTGCCAGGGGAGGTTTAGGATGGATATTGGGAACAATTTCCTCCTGGAAAGGGTTGTGAAGCATTGGAAGAGGCTGCCCAGGGCAGGGGTGGAGTCGCCATCCCTGGAGGGATTGAAAAGCCGGGCAGACGTGGTGCTGAGGGCCATGGGGTAGTGGTGGTTTTCATCAGTGTTGGGATGAGGGTTGGACTCGATGATCTGAAAGGTCCCTTCCAACGTGGGCAATTCTATGACTCTATCCCTGGAGGTATTTAAAAGATGGTTAGACATAGTTCTGAGGGACGTGGGTTAGTGGTGGTTTTCGTTAGTAATGCGTTGGTGGTTGGACTCGATCTTGAAAGGTCCCCTCCAACCCAGGCGATTCTCTGATTCTATGTGGTCCTGGCTGGGCCCCGTCCCTTCGTCTTCCCTCCCCGCATCGTTCCCAGCGAGGCTTTGCCATGTTTACTGCGAGGAAAGCAGCGCCCGCCTGGCAATAGCTGAGTGCCCTGGTTAGAAACGCTGGGGGAGCACGGGAGGGCTCCTTCCCTTTGAAGTACCTCCTGGATTGATTCTTCTTGTCTCCTGAGCAAAGCCGCGGCAGACAAACACGGCTCAGCTTCGTGGTGCAAACTTCAGCCCGCCTTTTATCCCGGGGGAAGAGAAGGCAGCAGCCTGCCTAAGGAGTGTTAAAGTTGGAAAACCTTCAAAGCCTCATCCGCAGCGCCCGTCATCGGGAGTGACAGGACATTCAAAGCTCTGCCTGATGTTCTGCGGTTCAGCGGCTGTTCACAGTCTCTGCTCGCTACGTTGGGAAAAGAAAAGCTTTCAAAGATGTTTTTTTTTGACATCTAATGACAAGCCTCGGTGGGTGGAGGCGGGGGGCAATGTATTCCTCCCTCCGCCGCCTGTGCGTGTAGGCACATAATTGGGTTGGAGCGCTCGCTAATTTTCAAAGTCTAACTTTGAAATGCCCGAAATAGGTTTGGATCAAGACCTTCCATGTGTTGGCTGGAGCAGAGCAGGGCCTGTCCTGCTGCGGACACTGCAGCCGGGCTTAGAAAGGGCGGTGGAGCACGTGGGTGCCCCTCCTGCCCGGCAGACGGAGGGAGCCTTGATTTCAGGCCTGTCGGGTGTCAGCTTTTTGTTACCTTTATCACTAAAAGGAGAAAGTGTTCTCGTTTGCGTTTGCAGCCCAGCATACAAGAGGATGGCTGGGGTAGCTCAGAGGTGACAACTCCCCAAGTGTCCCGTTTCCCTCTTGGTGGCCTGTGTCCAGTTGTCCCCAAAAGAGAAGCCGTGCTGTTGCGATAATATCGGGCAAATATGTTGTTTTCAGCCTTGTTTCCTGTGAGAAAGAAGCTTAATGCTTCATGCCGGTCCTTCTTCATACCTTTTTTCCCTCTGGGCCAGTTTTAACCCAGTTTGACAGATGGGTAGGAGCCTCCCAGATCCAGGAATAGCTGGCGGCTTATTTCCACGGTATCTGGAAGAGCTGTAATGGTGCCTGAAGGACAGGCTCCAGCGTGAGCTCGGCCGTGCTACAAGACACCAGAGAATCTACTCAAGACTGGAGCCAGATTTCAACAGTTCTGGGGCCTCAGGAGGGGGGATCGGTCTTGCTGGTTTTTACCAGATGGAACCTGGAAGTCCAGCGTTTATCAGACACCTCCTTTTCCTTTTTCTTATGGGGTGGTAGCCATGCCTGAGGGATCACAGAATCACAGAATCTTAGTGGTTGGAAGGGACCTCTGAGATCATCGAGTCCAACCACAAAAAAACAAAAAACAAAAAACAAAACAAAACAAAAAAAAAACCAAAAAAAAACCCAAAACACACACCAACACCCACCTACTAAACAAACAATAATCTTGGGCACTAGAGCATGCCCTGAAGAGCCATGTCTACACGTTTCTTAAATACCTCCAGGGATGGTGACTCAACCCCCTCCCTGGGCAGGCTGTTCCAGTGCCTGACCACTCTTTCAGTAAAGGAATTCCTCCTGATATCTAACCTAAACCTCCCCTGCCGCGGCTTCATACCATTTCCTCTGGTCCTGTCGTTATTCCCTTGGGAGAAGAGGCCAACCCCCACCTCTCTGCACCCTCCTTTCAGGGAGTTGTAGAGGGCAATGAGGTCTCCCCTCAGCCTCCTCTTCTCCAAGCTAAACATGCCCAGCTCCCTCAGCCTCTCCTCATAGGACTTGTTCTCCAGACCCCTCACCAGCTTGGTGGCTCTCCTCTGGACACGCTCCAGCACTTCAATGTCTTTCCTGTAGTGAGGGGCCCAAAACTGAACACAGCACTCGAGGTGAGGCCTCACCAGTGCCGAGTACAGAGGCACGATGACTTCCCTACTTGGGATGCCATCCCAAGGGACATGGAAGGGCTGGAGAAGAGGGTCTGTGTGAACGTCATGGGGTTCAACCAGACCAAGTGCAAGGTCCTGCACCTGGTCTGAGCAATCCCAAGCACAAATCCAGGCTGGGGGCTGAAGGGATGGAGAGCAGCTCCAAGGAGAAGGACTTGGGGGTGTTGGTGGGTGAGAAGCTCCACAGGAGCCGGCACCGTGCACTGGCAGCCCAGAAACTGCCCCCCCCCGCAGCCTGGGCTGCATCCCCAGCAGCGTGGGCAGCAGGGCGAGGGGGGGATTCTGCCCCTCTGCTGCGCTCGGGGGAGACCCCCCTGCAGTGCTGCCTCCAGCGCTGGGGCCTCGGCACAGGAGAGACACGGAGCTGTTGGAGCGGGGCCAGAGGAGGCCCCGGAGATGCTGGGAGGGCTGGAGCCCCTCTGCTGGGAGGACAGGCTGAGAGAGCTGGGGGGGTTCAGCCTGGAGAAGAGAAGGCTCCGCGGAGACCTTCCAGCCCCTGCCAGTCCCTCAAGGGGCTCCAGGAAAGCTGGGGAGGGACTCTGGAGCAGGGAGGGGAGCCGTGGGACGAGGGGGAAGGGTTTTACACTGGAAGAGGGGAGATTTGGATGAGATATTGGGAAGAAATTCTTTGGTGTGAGGGGGGTGAGCCCCTGGCCCAGGTTGCCCAGAGAAGCTGTGGCTGCCCCATCCCTGGAGGGGTTCAAGGCCAGGTTGGCCGGGGCTTGGAGCAACCTGGGCTGGTGGGAGGTGTCCCTGCCCAGGGCAGGGGGTGGCACTGGCTGGGCTTTAAGGTCCCTTCCCACCCAAACCATTCTGTGATTTTCCCCGAGAGGGCAGTTGCCTCCCTGGCTGCCCTTTGATGTCCAGGCAGGGCTGGCACAAGCAGATGGGCAGGTCCTGCCCGAGGCCTCGCTGCTGGTGAGTCCGTCCTGTCCCGTTTCCCTCTTGCAGCACAAGCTTGTGGCTGCTGCATGTCACCCAGGCTGCGAATCCAGCCGTGCTAGGAGCTGGCTCCAAAAATGGAAATAAGAGGAGGAATTGTGCTCGATATCAACAGATCTGGGCTTGCCGCTTCTTGCTTTTGGGCATGGCAGGAGATCTGGGCTCGATTTGAGCTGCTGTGGTACAAAGGTTCACAGCTGCATGGAGTGCAGGAGTCAAAGGGCGGTGGTAAGGAGCTGTTAGTGTCCTGGTGCCGGGTCTGTGTCAGGTGTTTGGGTACCTCAGAGGTCCCGCAAGAAGAGCTGGAGCTGTGAGACTCGCTGCCATCACCAGTTGGGTTTTATCTGTGTTTTGGGCAACTCCAGCTGGAATAAGTATCTGCTTATAGTGGTCGGAGGACGGGGTTTGCTTCTCCTCTGGGCTTTGTGCAGGCAGTGTGTGACCAGAACTGGAGGTCAGCATGGTCATTGCACAAACAGCCCAGCCAGGGGCTCTGGCCATGACGTTGTTCATGAAAGTGCTGCAGGACTAGAGCAGGGCAGGGTTAGGTTAGACATTAGGAAGAAGTTCTTTCCAATGAGGGTGGTGAGACACTGGCCCAGGTTGCCCAGAGAGGGGGTGGAGGCCCCATTCCTGGAGACATCCAAGGCCAGGCTGGATGAGGCTCTGAGCAACCTGATCTAGTTGAAGATGTCCCTGCTCACTGCAGGGGGGTTGGACTAGATGGCCTTTGGAGGTCCCTTCCAACCCAACACATTCTGTGATTCGATGATTCTGTGATTCTAGGACCAGCCTGCAAAGCTCTGAGCAACTGGTCCTGTTTGTCTCGGAAACACGAAGCGACACCTGGCAGATTCTGCAATTGCAGTGTGAGCATCTGGCCACCTCCGTAACCCCGATCGAGGTTCATCGAGGGGCACAAGGTTCTCCAGCTTCCTCTTGGAGGCAGGAGCATCACGTTGGCTGGTTTTTAATAAATAGCCTGGCAGATGAGCCAAGGCTGAGTGATCCCGCAGGAGGGATGGGGACCCGGGGAACGCTGGTGTGGGCAGTGCCGCATCCTGGGCTGTGCGCTGCTGGGGGAAGCCCTGCCCACCCTGGGAACTTCTGGGATGATGTCAATATGCTTCTGTGGAGCACATCGGTCTAATTCTGTGTTCTTCCCCTGTCCCTCCTCCCTGGCCAGGACCAGCTGGACCTGCAAGAAAGGCTGTGTTTGTCCCTGAGCCCACCCTGTACTAAGCCCAGCGCTCCCTCACGGCATATAAAGACCAGTTTGGGACAAGTGAACCCCACAAGCGGTGTGGGGGGAGGTGCAAGGTGTTGCTGGCAGCCTTGGTCCTGGGGCAGCTGGGGCTTCGCTGGGAGGAGAGATGCTGGGAGCAGCCAACGCCATCTACAAATACCCCAGAAGTGTTTTGAAAGTAAAATTTTTCTCCTGGGGTTGGCCAGGGCAGGAGGTTGGTGTTTTGCTGGTGGGCACCCAGGCGGTTTGGGAGAGAGGAGGAGGAGGGATGGCCGCGGGTCCGTGCTGCTGCAGGGGGGTGACCCTGGTCTCTGCCTGCTCCCAGGTACGTCTGCATTGCCATGGAGGCCCTGGACCAGCTCCTCATGGCCTGCCACTGCCAGAGCATTAACCTCTTCGTGGAGAGCTTCCTGAAGATGGTGGCGAAGCTGCTGGAGTCGGAGAAGCCCAACCTGCAGATCCTGGGGACCAACTCGGTGAGTTGCAGTGCAGCGGGAGGCGGCTTTCCTTGTCCTTGGCTTTCCACCCTGCCTGTCACCCCCCCATCTCTGCGCAGTGCCAGGGCAGGAAACCTTGTTGGGAAAGAATGAGGAGGATTTATGGTGTCCCCTCTCGTGTGTCCTGCCACGTGTGAGGTTTCCAAGCCCCGGTCTGTGCTGCCCACGCGCTGTCTCTGCCGCTTGCTGTCTGTGACCGTCGCTGGTCTCTGATCTCTCTGCCAAGCCTTCCCTCCCTTGAATTCAGCTTTACCAAAACGAGCCCGAGGACACGGGGGCTGTCAGCGGTTTCGGACAGTAGACCAACTTAGGAGGTGATCCCCATGGATTTTGGGAGCTCTTTGTGCTCAGAAAAGGGCTGGCTTAAACAGAGCTGCTGCTTGCAATAAACGGCTTAGCGGGACCGGGGATGTGTCAGTCACAGGCATCAAATGAGGGGAAGGGAGAAGCGCGGATGAACAAAGGGGACGTTCTCCCAGCATCCAAACTGCTGATCCCGGCTGGCAGCCAGCAGCCGCTTGTGCCTGGCCTTTCTGCTGGTTTTTACTGGGAACACTGGGTGTACCCGACACCCGGGTTTGCGAGGGCTCTGCCAGTGCCCCGGTACCTTGGCGTCCGTCCTTGCTGCTTTTGAAGAGGGGGTTTGGATGGAGCTGATCATCCCGTGGGCAGGAGGCTGGGCTGGGTAGATGATGCTTTCTCAAGTGCCTGGGAGAAGCCCTGGGAGAAGTGGGAAGATTGATCCCTCGGTTGAAACCCACCACTGACAACAGTTTACTGTGGTGTTTTTGTGGGGGGATGCCGCCGTAAGCGCCAGGTATGCTGCAATGGGAGCAGGGTCTTCAGGCAGCACCCACATCCCTCTGCCCAAGGGTGGCCCAAGCTCCATGGGAGAGCACAGAGGTGCCACTTGTTGTCCAAACCTCTTGAGATGTGACAGAGCTGCCTGGATTACAGAATCACAGAATGGTGGGGGTTGGCAGGGACCTCTGGAGATCATCCCGTCCAACCCCCAGCCACAGCAGGGTCACCCAGAGCAGGTGGCACAGGAACGCATCCAGGCGGGGTTGGAATGTCTCCAGAGACGGAGACTCCCCCACCTCTCTGGGCAGCCTGTGCCAGGGCTCTGCCACCCTCACGGGAAAGAAGTTCCTCCTCATGTTGAGATGGAACTTCCCATGGTCAGGTTTGTGCCCGTTGCCCCTTGTCCTGTCCCCGGGCACCACTGAGAAGAGCCTGGCCCCATCCTCTTGCCCCCCGCCCTTTAGCTATTGCTGAGCATTGATGAGATCCCCTCTCAGCCTGCTCTGCTCCAGCTGAACAGCCCCAGGGCTCTCGGCCTTTCCTCAGCACAGAGATGCTCCAGCCCCTCAGCATCTCCATAGCCTCCGCTGGACTCTCTCCAGTTCCCTGTCCCAGTGGCAAGCAGCTGGGTCTCTTGCTGAGACATCACCCTGTGTTGCAGTGCAGCCCATGCAGTATCCCCTTGCTCAGCCCCTGAGTGGGTTGGGAAATTAAGGGGTTGTCCCAGGGTCTGGAGGGACCTGGGGGAAGGTAGGGTTTAAAGCTCAACTCAGCCAGCATCTCCCTATCCATGGCTGCTCTCTGGACACTGCTCGGGTCCTTGGTGCCTGAGCAGAGCCCCGCATTGAAGGGGCCACCAGCACGCGGCATGGAGCTGAACCTCAACAGGAGCTGCTGACATGGAGCTGGGGAGGGGACAGCCCTCACCATAGTGGCTCATGATGCCACGGCAGAGACTTCATCTGCTTGAGTGTAGGAGAGCTCTACAGAGGGATCTGGACAGGCTGGATCGATGGGCCGAGGCCAATGGTGTGAGGTTCAACAAGGCCAAGTGCCAGGTCTTGCCCTTGGGTCACACCAATTCCATGGACGCTTCAGGCCTGGGGCAGAGTGGTTGGAGAGCTGCCTGCGGAAAAGGACCTGGGGGTGTTGGTCGACAGTGGCTGAGTATGAGCCAGCAGTGTGCCCAGGTGGCCAAGGAGGCCACCAGCATCCTGGCCTGTGTCAGCACTAGTGTGGCCAGCAGGAGTGGGGCAGTGACCGTCCCCCTGGACTGGGCACTGGGGAGGCCCCACCTCGAGGGCTGTGTCCAGGTTTGGGCCCCTCACGCCAAGAAAGACCTTGAGGGGCTGGAGCGTGTCCAGAGAAGGGCAACGGAGCTGGTGAGGGGTCTGGAGCACAAGTCTGGTGAGGAGCGGCTGAGGGAGCTGGGGATGTTCAGCCTGGAGAAGAGGGGGCTGAGGGGAGACCTTCTGGCTCTCTACAGCTCCCTGAAAGGAGGGGGTAGCCAGGGGGGGTCGGGCTCTTCTCCCAAGGAACAGGCCATGGCACAAGAGGAAGCGGCCTCAAGTTGTGCCAGGGGAGGTTTAGGATGGATATTGGGAAGAATTTCCTCCTGGAAAGGGTTGTGAAGCATTGGAAGAGGCTGCCCAGGGCAGTGGTGGAGTCGCCATCCCTGGAGGGATTGAAAAGCCGGGCAGACGTGGTGCTGAGGGCCATGGGGTAGTGGTGGTTTTTGTCAGAGTTACGTTGATGGTTGGACTTGATGATCTGAAAGGTCCCTTCCAACCTCAACGATTCTATGATTCAGCAAACTGCCCCCAGCACAGACATCCTTGAGTGGGAGGCATTGGGTCAAGGCAAGACAGAGCCATGTCTTGGCTTTCCAGCCCGTGTGGACCAAACCTCAGGTTTCCTGCCTGTCCAGAGCAAACCCCCCGCTTTCAGGCACCCGTGGAGAGGAGAAATGGTCCTGGGCCACGGGGAGGTGTTTCCTTAGGCTGCTGTCACTGCGCTCGGGAACCAGTAGCAGGTGTTTTAACGAGGAGTCCAGATCGGGGATGATGGTTTAGTGATGCTTTTTTATGTCCCCTCAAGTGTGGCAGCACTCCGAGGGCAAACAGCACAGCAAACTTGTGGGCTTTTATGGAAAAGTGAGTAATGATAATGAGACACTTATTCCTATATCTGCTAATGAGGAATGTGCCGCAGGCTCGTGCTTAATTAGCGGGTGCTGTCTCAAGCAATCTTCACAATAAAGGAGCTGATGGTGAAGGCGGGAGGAGGTTGTTTATAGAAACCTGCTCCGCGTGAGTCATCCTCCACCGCGTGAAAGAAATCGCGCCTGAAACACGTCCGTGCGTCTGTCCCCCTCCTCGCACGGAGCCGAAGTGTCGTGCTGCGGAGGGGCTGATCCCGGGACCGGCCACCGGGCTCCATGGAGGTGGCAGCGACAATCCAGCATCCCGCCATCACCGTGACCCCATCCTATAATCCCCGGGGGCGAACATATGGAGCTGCAGCTCAAATCCACTTTGGTTTCTCAGCCTCGTTAGGAGGCGGCTGGGCAACCTCCTCGCTTTGGGGAGGCACCATCTCATTTCCAGCTTGATGGCATTCCCGTTTTATTTTTCCTTCAACCAAGATTGATCTTTCATTGAAACAGCTCTTCCCCCGCCTTGATGTTCCTCTTCTGATGTATGTATGTCTGATGTATTTATAGGTGGCAGCGTTATCCCTTCCCAGCCGTTGTTTTCCTTCTCCGAGGCAGCCGCGCTCCTCGCGTTTCCCCCGCCGTTGTTCCCTGCTCATCCCAGCCGTGTTTCAGTTGGAGTTTATCAGCTCCAAGCAGGCGATCCCAAGCTGCCCAGCCCCACACCCCTCCAAACCACAGCAGAAACGGGGCCGTTTCATTGCATTTCGATGTTTTAAACTCTTTTCTCGGTGGAAATACGGCCTGAAGTCGCAGAGCAGCTTTTCGGCTGGGATGCGATGGCCGTTAGTGAAAATAAGTCACTTTCCGTAAAGGTTTGATGCTTCCTCTCCTGCCAGCCCAGCTCTTGCTGGGTCATTTCTGTGTGTCCTGGTGCTGCTTTTTCCCACTGGGCACGGGTTGGCGATGGGATGGGCATCTCCGGTAATTGCTGCATCCTTGTAGGGGCAGCCGAACCTTGGGAAAATGCAATGGTCTGTGAGCAGGTGGCAGAGTCCTAAAAATGTCCCATTGATGGAACAAGGAGAGGCTTCGAGGCTGATTTTTCTCTCTTCTTGCCTGCTTTTTGCCAAGTTCTGGCCCTTGTGGAGGCTGCAGGCTGAAAATGGATGCAGGGAGGGCGGCTGCCTCCAGCTGTTGGCAGATGTGAAGACTGTGCTGTATCCAGTGTCACCGGGTGTAGCGGCAGAGAGCTGAATTGTAGGATCACGGGATGGTTTGGGTGGGAAGGCACCTTCAAAGGCCATCTGCCCTGGGCAGGGACACCTCCCACCAGCCCAGGTTCTCCAAGCCCTGTCCAACCTGGCCTTGAACCCCTCCAGGGATGGGGCAGCCACAGCTTCTCTGGGCAACCTGGGCCAGGGGCTCACCACCCTCAGAGTGAAACATTTCTTCCTTCTATCTAGTCTGAATCTTTCCTCTTCCATTTTAAAGCCATTACCCCTTGTCCTGGACCCCAGCGCTGGAGGCAGCACTGCAGGGGGGTCTCCCCCGAGCGCAGCAGAGGGGCAGAATCCCCCCCTCGCCCTGCTGCCCACGCTGCTGGGGATGCAGCCCAGGCTGCGGGGGGGTTCTGGGCTGCCAGCGCACGGTGCCGGCTCCTGTGGAGCTTCTCACCCACCAACACCCCCAAGTCCTTCTCCTCAGGGCTGCTCTCCATCCCTCCATCCCCAGCCTGGGCTGGGACCAGGGGTTGCCCCAACCCATGTGCAGGACCTTGCACTTGGTCTGGTTGAACCTCATGGGGTTGACCCAGACCCACTTCTCCAGCCTGTCCAGGTTCCTCTGAATGACATCCTGTCCCTCAGGTGTGTCACTGCCCCACTCAGCTTGGCGTCATCAGCAAACGTGCTGAGGGTGCCCATGATCCCACTTTGTATGTCATTGATGAAGATACTGGACAGTGGCGGTGCCAATATGGATCCCTGAGGGACACCACTTGTCATCAATGTCCATCGTGACATTGAGGTGTGCTGCTGGCGTGGACGAGTGGGCTGGAAATCTTCGAGGCCTTGACAGCTTCACAGAATCCCAGACTGGCAGGGGTTGGCAGGGCCCTCTGGAGATCATCCCGTCCAACCCCCGGCCAGAGCAGGGTCGGCCAGAGCAGGGTCACCCAGAGCAGGTGGCACAGGAACGCGTCCAGGCGGGGTTGGAATGTCTCCAGAGACGGAGACTCCCCCACCTCTCTGGGCAGCCTGTGCCAGGGCTCTGCCACCCTCACAGCAAAGAAGTTCCTCCTCATGTTGAGATGGAACTTCCCATGGTCGCGTTTGTGCCCGTTACCCCTTGTCCTGTCCCTGGGCACCACTGAGAAGAGCCTGGCCCCATCCTCCTGACACCCCCCCTTTCAGTATTTACAAGCGTTGATAAGGTCCCCCCTCAGTCGCCTTTTTTCCAGCCTGAAGAGACCCAAATCCCTCAGCCTTTCCTCATCAGAGAGATGTTCCAGTCCCCTCAGCATCTTGGCAGCCCTTTGCTGTCCCCTCCCCAGCAGTTCCCTGTCCTTCTGGACCCGGGGAGCCCAGAACTGGCCCCAGTGCTCCAGCTGTGGCCTCCCCAGGGCAGAGCAGAGGGGGAGGATGACCTCCCTCCACCTGCTGGCCACGCTCTTCTTGCTGCCCCCCAGGATGCCATCGGCCTTCTTGGCCACGAGGGCACATTGCTGGCTCATGGGCATCCTGTTGTCCCCCAGGACTCCCAGGTCTCTTTCCACCGAGCGGCTCTCCAGCAGGTCACCCCCAACCTGTCCTGGTGCAGGGGGTTATTCCTCCCCAGGTGCAGCACCCTACACGTGCCCTTGTTGAATTTCATAAAGTTTCTCTCTGCCCAGAATAAGGGTGTGCTGATGAGATGGTCCTGTTTGGTTGCCTGATGGCACAAAACAAGCTGCCATCCTCCGTGTGGGTGTGGGGTTGATACCTGCACATTCTGGCTGCGGAGAAGTCGTTCCCTTCCGTTATTTTGTGGTGCTTCTTGGCCATGGGACCCTTGGGATGGCTCTCCCGGATCTGCCACAGGGAGCCCTATTACCGTTCCTCACTCTGCACCTTGCCCTCGCCTCCGGTGGCACGTGGAGATGCCATGAGCTTAAAACCCCCCACTTCGTGCGTCGTCTGGTACAGAGGTTCCTTATGTAACAGCTCTGCATTTTTCTGGTGAGTAAGAGGAGTTTATCAGTTGGAGCCCGTCCCCGCACTCTGGGAACAATTCCTGGTGGGGCTGAGCCAGCTCCTTCACTTGCGCAGAGCCAGCCTTTGCAGCTGATGGTAATAATAGCCCGGCACAGCGGGTGCGTGCTACTCATCGAATCATAGAATAGTTTAGGTTGGAAGGGACCTTAAAGGCCACCCAGTGCCACCCCCTGCCCTGGGCAGGGACACCTCCCACCAGCCCAGGTTGCTCCAAGCCCCGGCCAACCTGGCCTTGAACCCCTCCAGGGATGGGGCAGCCACAGCTTCTCTGGGCAACCTGGGCCAGGGGCTCACCCCCCTCACACCAAAGGATTTCTTCCCAATATCTCATCTCAAGCTCCCCTCTTGCAGTTAATCTTATGCCCTTACTCCAAGTGGGACGATAAAATATGGGGGCTCGGTGGCATGATGCTTGTCCCAAGCCAAGGATAAACCTCATCCGTTCGCAGCACCGGGAGCCGTTGGGTGGATGCAGGCTGACCGCTCTCTATGTTCCAGCCAGGAGCTGGTGCCTTGGGTTTTGTGGCAGCTCTTGTGCCATTGAGGTTTTATTTATTTTTCCCTTTTTTAAAGCTACCCCTGTCAGCACGATTGGATGAGTTGGGGTTGCCCCTTCCTGCCTGACCCTTTGTTCCCATCCTTTCACAAATAAGTTTGGGCATTCAGAGGAAAGCTTGAAAACATGTTTATCCTTTCTTCCTCCTTAATTCTCTCCCTGAAAGCTTAAAAGCCAGATCTGCTGGTCAGCTGGCATTTCTGGCAAGCTCCGTGTCTGTTGGCATGGCCCTGCTGGAAGGGAGCGATGGGACCTTGTGCTGCGGGTGAGATCTTGGAGGTGGGTAAGAAGCCACTTGTGGTTGGTTTCTCCACTGGCATCTCCAAGGCTGTTTTCTCAGCACAGGGGAGACACGGAGCTGTTGGAGTGGGGCCAGAGGAGGCCCCGGAGATGCTGGGAGGGCTGGAGCCCCTCTGCTGGGAGGACAGGCTGAGAGAGCTGGGGGGGTTCAGCCTGGAGAAGAGAAGGCTCCACGGAGACCTTCTAGCCCCTGCCAGTCCCTCAAGGGGCTCCAGGAAAGCTGGGGAGGGACTCTGGAGCAGGGAGGGGAGCTGTGGGACGAGGGGGAAGGGTTTTACACTGGAAGAGGGGAGATTTGGATGAGATATTGGGAAGAAATTCTTTGGTGTGAGGGGGGTGAGCCCCTGGCCCAGGTTGCCCAGAGAAGCTGTGGCTGCCCCATCCCTGGAGGGGTTCAAGGCCAGGTTGGCTGGGGCTTGGAGCAACCTGAGCTGGTGGGAGGTGTCCCTGCCCAGGGCAGGGGGTGGCACTGGGTGGCCTTTAAGGTCCCTTCCCACCCAAACCAGTCTGTGATTCGATGATTCTGCCCTACAGTAGTGTCTGGGAAATCTTGGCCAGCTTTTGTGCCATCTGGGAGGATGGGAAGAAGCTGGGGGCAAATTGATCTCCTGTTACTGGTGTGTGCTGCATATTAGGGCTCCCTAACTCAGAGCCTCGTTGCACCTCTCAGTGCCCTTTACTGGGAGTGCTGGGGCTTGTGATGAGGTTTGCAGCATCCGCAGCCAGGTCTGGGTGCTGCTGGAGCTCGGTGGGACAATACAATGGCACGTTCCTGCTGGGGAACCCCGTGTCCTGGGTGCAGCTGGGCGTCCTGACTTGTCACCCCCAGCCCACGCCGAGCTGCTGGAGTGAAGAGCCCTGTATTACGCTGCTGAAGCCCACAAATGTTTGCTGGTTTGGGGAGCAATTTTAAGTGTATTTTTTTTTCATGCCCTCTTTCTTCTCTCCCAGTTCGTGAAGTTTGCCAACATCGAGGAGGACACCCCGTCCTATCACCGCAGCTACGACTTCTTTGTCTCCCGCTTCAGCGAGATGTGCCACTCCAGTCACGATGACCTGGATATCCGGACGAAGTGAGTCACACGAGCAGGGTGTCCCTGGCTCTGCTGGCTCCCGGGGGGGACTTCCCTGTGCCCCCCAGCCTCCCCCTTTCCTGGAGAAGCGCCTGTTTTGGGGGACGGGTTGGATGCAGGCTGCAAGGACCGATTGCTTTGTGCTGTGCTGGAGGTGTACAGTGATTCCTTGGAGCTGGGCGCATTCAGGGTGCTGGTCTTAATGGTTGATGGGCTTAAAGGTCCCTTCCAACCTAGACAAGTCTGGTGAGGAGCGGCTGAGGGAGCTGGGGGTGTTCAGCCTGGAGAAGAGGAGGCTGAGGGGAGACCTTCTCGCTCTCTACAGCTCCCTGAAAGGAGGGGGTAGCCAGGGGGGGTCGGGCTCTTCTCCCAAGGAACAGGCCATGGCACAAGAGGAAACGGCCTCAAGTTGCGCCAGGGGAGGTTTAGGATGGATATTGGGAACAATTTCCTCCCGGAAAGGGTTGTGAAGCATTGGAAGAGGCTGCCCAGGGCAGTGGTGGAGTTGCCATCCCTGGAGGGATTGAAAAGCCGGGCAGACGTGGTGCTGAGGGCCATGGGGTAGTGGTGGCCTTGGCAGTGTTGTGTTGATGGTTGGACTCAATGATCTTAAAGGTCTTTCCAACCTGGGCAATTCTATGATTCTATGATCTTTAAGCATTTCTCACTTTCGCTCCAGGGCCAGGGCCCGCAGACAGCTGGAGCTCAGGGCGGGAGGCGAGGAAATGATCCTGGCCCCAAAAGGAAGGATGACGATGATGACGGGAAGAGGCCCTCACTCTTAGCAGAGTGAGCGTTCACTCAAAACCTGCCTCCTGCAGCCGCGCGGTCTGTTATTTTCCACGTTTAAAGGCGGTTACATCTCTCCAGACAGCATCGAGGGCTGACTGGCGTTGCTGTGATGGGAAACCTGCCCTGGGGGGATTAATTACAACTAAAGCAGACAGATTAATGTTGTTTACCGCTGCCAAGGCCGGGCCTGCTGGCGGTGTATTTAAAATGGCCCTGGGAGGCACCGAGAGCACCTGTGGCTCTCGCCGGGGAGCTCTGGGCAGGAGGCCACTGGTTTGAAGCAGAGCCCAGGTGCCGGGCAGCATTCGAGCACATCGTCTCGGTGCTGTTCCCAGAGCTGCTGGCCCAGGGACCAGTTGCCTTGGCTGGTTGAACCCCTGAGGTTCTCCTCTCCTGGTGGAGGCTTGGCTCCAAGGACCAGGCTTCCCTCCTTTCAACACTGCAGACTCCCAGGGTTGGGGTTTTTCCCTTAAAACCAAAATAATGCAGAAGGCTCATTATTTTCACTTGACCTTCGGGGCACGGGTCAGGCTGGCTAAATTGCATTGGAGACTGGAAGAGAGGAATTCTGCAGCTCCTGTGATTAAAAAGGAGCGCTCTGCTTTCCTGGGCCCTTGGTGCTCCTCAAAGCTCCTTCCTCAAGAATTGTGTCTCGGTCTGATTATTGCCTTGATTAGATCTGCAAAATGGGTTAGGGAGACCTCAGAGCAGGTTATTTAATGTGTTTATTTCTGCAGATAAGCACGTGAGGTCTTTCTCGGGCATTACTCGGTGTGAGGACAGGCTGAGAGAGCTGGGGGGGTTCAGCCTGGAGAAGAGAAGGCTCCGCGGAGACCTTCCAGCCCCTGCCAGTCCCTCAAGGGGCTCCAGAAAAGCTGGGGAGGGACTCTGGAGCAGGGAGGGGAGCCGTGGGACGAGGGGGAAGGGTTTTACACTGGAAGAGCGTGGATTTAGATGAGATTATTAGGAAGAAATTCTTTGGTGTGAGGGGGGTGAGCCCCTGGCCCAGGTTGCCCAGAGAAGCTGTGGCTGCCCCATCCCTGGAGGGGTTCAAGGCCAGGTTGGCCGGGGCTTGGAGCAACCTGGGCTGGTGGGAGGTGTCCCTGCCCAGGGCCTTGCCATGGGCTTTAAGATCCCTTCCAGCCCCAACCATTCTGTGGTACGATTCTGTGATTAGCAGTGGGCATTGAGGGGCTGGTTTCAGACCTGGGGATCCTGCTGTGTAGGGCAATTTTTATTGATGACTTTATTGACCAGAGCAGAGTCAGGATCATTGGAGCCAGAAAGGACGCAGGTGTCAAAAAGCCCCTGGGATTCCCTAGCATCCAGCATCCCTGTGGGTGCAGCTCGGCTCTGCAGCTGCTGGGAACAGAGACAACGAGGAAAGCACTCCATACATCTCACAGCCGGAGAATGGAGATTTCCCAGGGCCAAAACCAATCCTTCGGAGAGCCCAGGCTCGCCGGTGCCACCTCTGCATCCTGGGCAGTGCGTGCCGTGGACATGTGTGGCTGCAGCTCGCCCGGGGGCCTCCAGGGAAAAATGATGGATGGGAGCCAGCTGCTGCTGACAGGGTGGTTTTAGCTTGTTCAGAGCCTTTCCCACCGGCGTCAGTCGGGCTGCGGGAAGCCACGTCCCTCAGGGACGAGAGGCAGGAGGATGGTCCTTGGGTCTCCCAGGCCCGGGGCTGGGAACCGGGGCATCGCCTGCACGGACCCCTCCAGCAGCGCAGGAATCCGTGTCTTCCCTCCAACTTCTTGCACAGTTTTCCCGTGTATATAAATGTAAAATAATGCATGTTATATAGATATTTAGCATTTCTGTGTCAATTTGTTCCCCAGGATCCGGATGTCCGGCATTAAAGGCCTGCAAGGGGTGGTGAGGAAGACGGTGAACGATGAGCTCCAAGCCAACATCTGGGACCCACAGCACATGGACAAAATCGTGCCCTCGCTGCTCTTCAACTTACAGAACGTGGAGGAGACCGAAAGGTGGGTTCTCGCTGCTGCCGTGACCCGCCGGTGGCTTTGGGGCCCCAGGGCTGCTTTTGGCCAGAGGGAAACCCCCTGAAGGATGCCGCAGGTGGCAGGAGCTCTGCGTGTCACCCGGTGCCGTGAAGGTTATTGCTACCTCGGCCGCTGCGGGACACCGTGGCTCCCGTGGAGGAAAGAGCTCTCAGCGCCGTCCCTGCAGTGAAAGCCGGCTGTTTGCGAAGGCTCTGAGCTGCCGGGGCGGCGGGCTGACCTCTGCG
This sequence comes from Larus michahellis, assembly GCF_964199755.1. Classification (NCBI taxonomy): domain Eukaryota; kingdom Metazoa; phylum Chordata; class Aves; order Charadriiformes; family Laridae; genus Larus; species Larus michahellis. Next base: position 130,576,071 of record NC_133898.1, read on the forward strand.
TGGGATTCCTGCTTAAATGCCACCAAAGCGGTTAATTTAAAGCCAGGCAGGAGGGATCTCAGGGAGGAAAATACAGCTTTGCTCGCTCGCCCTCCATTTTGACGCTGTCGCCCCCCCCCAACCCCCGCCACCTTGCCACCAGCTGGGGGTTCGAAGCGGGGAGTTGCTTAGCTGAGAAGCGCGGAGCGGAGAAGCAGGCATGAATTCCTCCTGGGATTCTCCTTCTGAAGGTTGAGAGGGATGTATCAGCCCTGGGAAGCTGGCTTCTGGCCAGACGCCCTTTGCCCTTTTCCTTGGAAACCGAAGCACCGAGGTGATAAAAGACATTTCGTGGTGTTTGTGTGATGCCGAACAAGCCCGAGCATGGGAAAAGGGGATGGATCTCCTCCGGGGTGTGCGTGTTGAGGGTGACTTGTGATGGGCCGTGGCTGCTTTGCTTTTCCTCCCGCCGGAGGCTGTGTCCACCCTGGGAGGACATTACATCCCGCGTCCTCACCCGTAAAATCCTTCCCCCCTCCGGCTCCGAGCGCTGTGATCGTCCTCCCGGTCCCAGGGACGCGGGGGCTGTCCCTGCTGCCTGGCACAGTTGGGCACAGCGGGCGATGCCATCCTGGCGCATCCCCTTCCCCTGTCATCCGTGCCCCCATGCCGCTCTCTCGTCTGGCTCAAATCCAGCAGCGCTTTGTCCCTGGGCTCTGCCGGGATGGAGCTGCTCCGTCTTCCTTGGCAGGGTGACATTTGGTGGCTGTGGGCTGTGCCAGGGGTGGCCCACGGCCCTGGGCGGGCAGATGCCGTGACCGTTTTCCTCCAACCTTCCCTGGCCGGGATCTGTGCCTCGTCTCCCCCACCGCTGCCGCGCGCTCAGCGCCGCTCTCATCGCCCTCCTCTGCTTTCGCAGCCGCTCCCCCTCCCCGCTGCAAGCCGCCGAGAAGGAGAAGGAGAGTCCCACGGAGCTGGCGGAGAGGTGCCTGCGGGAGCTGCTGGGCCGAGCGGCGTACGGCAACATCAAGAACGCCATCAAACCCGTCCTCATGTAAGTCAGCCATCCCTCAGTTTTGGCACAGGGGAAACTGAGGCACGGGGACGCAGCCAGTGCAGGCCAGCGCTGGGGCAAAGGCATGGGCTCCTCTGGCTCCCCTCGGCACGGTGCTGGAGACGGGGACTAGATTTCAGGCTGAGCTCTCATTTTTGGATGCGATGAAGAAGATGGCATGGGATAGACACATGTTGCTGAGCAAAGTCAGCCCGGAGAGGAGTTTGTGTCCCTGCCCTCGCCTGCAGTCTTTGCTCCCCGCTGTGCCTGGCCATCCTCGATGCTTTGCACCCTTGCAGGGTTTTGGGGGACCGACAGTTATTTTCCCCTCCGTTTCCGTCTCTTCCCCAGCCACCTGGATAACCACTCGCTCTGGGAGCCGAAGATCTTTGCCACCTGCTGCTTCAGGATCATCATGTACTCCATCCAGGTGGGGAGCTGGGGGGGCTCCGGTCGGTGGCCACCGGCTGGGGACGCACGTGCGTGTTTGGGAGCGCCGGCGGCTGCCTCCACGGCTGGGCTGAGTCAGAGCCGCCGCCGCCGCATTGCCGCATCCCGGCGGTGCCGAGACCGAGCGCCCGCCATAAGCTCAGCCACCCAAGCGTGCCCCGAAGCAGGCTGGGTGACGGGCACGATTTGGGGACCCGTGGGTGTGCGAGGGAGACGGCGGATGGCTGCATGCCAGCCATGCGTGTTTTCCACTCCTGGAGCTTATGTCTCAGTCCCGGCAGCGATTCCCTCCCTCTCAGCAAAGCCCAGCTGAATCAGGCGGGCTAGCGGCGTGCTGTGAAATGCTCCAAGGGAAGCGGTGGGTTCCGATGGAAAGCTGCTTCTTTCCAGATCCCTGCCTTGGCAATCAACCCAATTCCAACAAAAAAAAAAACCCAAGAGGGGCTATCTGGGCTGAAACGTGCCCTGGGCAAACCAGGCATCGCAGCCCAGCAGCCGTGTCCTTAGACATAGAATCATAGAATCATGGAATCGCCTGGGTTGGAAGGGACCTTTCAGATCATCGAGTCCAACCATCAACCCAACACTGATGAAAACCACCACTACCCCATGGCCCAGCTTTTAAATACCCCCAGGGATGGCGACTCCACCACTGCCCTGGGCAGCCTCTTCCAATGCTTGACAGCCCTTTCCAGGAGGAAATTGTTCCCAATATCCATCCTAAACCTCCCCTGGCACAACTTGAGGCCGTTTCCTCTTGTGCCATGGCCTGTTCCTTGGGAGAAGAGCCCGACCCCCCCTGGCTACCCCCTCCTTTCAGGGAGCTGTAGAGAGCCAGAAGGTCTAGGTTGATGGTTGGACTAGATGACCTTCCAACCTAGGTGATTCTATGGTTCTATGGGGATGCTCAGAGACAGACCCCGCCAGGCTCTTCCCTTCTCACTGGAGGCCATGGAAATGCAGCTTAGGTAAACCCCAAAGTGATGGTGAAAGGTCCATCCTTTCTTTTTTTCCATATGGATCTCACTGAAACTCTGTTCGCCTGGGTGTCGTCGTGCTGTCGGGCACGGTGCTGCCTTCCCACTCTACTGGGGCTACCCCAGACCTGCTGCCCCACTTCACCCCCTCGAGACTTCGCTTCGCTTTCGGACTCGGCCAAGCCACGGCTCTGCTTGGAGAAGTCTTACGGAGAAAAGCAGATCACCGCCCCCTGCTCTTGTTTCTTGGGTTTAATCCCGTAAACTGCCTAAAACCTTTTACAGCGCTACTAGATTTTATAGAATCCCGTTAATGCAGATTGGAGGTGTAAGGTCGCAATAACTCAGCAGGACCCTTTTGAAGTACAGACGTGTTTGGAAAACCCTGGCAAAAATCAAATCCCTTCTCCCCTAAAATCCCTGGGATTAATTGTCACAGTTTCCTTAGACGTGTACAGCTCTTTAGATCGTTTTTCCCGTGCAAATTGCGCCAAGCTCTTGCTCAGTCATGTAAAACAGGCTTCCTGCAGGTGCCTCCTCTCATTTTGCATCTGGAGCTGTCTTGGAAAGAGCCGGGCAGGGGCTCGGTGCAGCTGGGTGCACGGTCAGGATTCATCCCGGTGCTGATGTTGATGTTCTCCTTCCAGCCACAGCATTCCCATCTGGTGATCCAGCAGCTCCTGGGCCACCTGGATGCCAATAGCAAGAGCGCGGCCACCGTGCGCGCGGGCATTGTGGAGGTCCTCTCGGAGGCAGCGGTGATTGCAGCCTCCGGATCTGTGGGTAAGCGGATAAGTTTCCCCTCTCCATCCATCTCTTCACCCTTTTATTGCGGTGGGAGCGGTGAAGGGGTGCCGGCGGTTTGGGCTGGGCTCTGCTGTGTGCCCAGGTGTGAGCTGGAGCATCCCGTCTGGAGCACCCAGGGGTGCTGGGGATCTCTTGGGTGCCGTTTCAGTGCTCCCAAGCGCAACACCCATCCCCAGGTGAAGTGACCTAAGCTTACAGGGCTGAATGCAACGCCTGCCCCTGCCTTTGTGGAAGGGGGCAAAGGGGTTTTCAGGGGCTTGCAGTGAATAGAATCATAGAATGGTTTAGGTTGGAAGGGAACTTTAAGATCAAGCCCAACTGTTAACCCAACGCTGCCAAGGCCACCACTACCCCATGGCCCTCAGCACCACGTCTGCCCGGCTTTTCAATCCCTCCAGGGATGGCGACTCCACCACTGCCCTGGGCAGCCTCTTCCAATGCTTCACAACCCTTTCCAGGAGGAAATTGTTCCCAATATCCATCCTAAACCTCCCCTGGCACAACTTGAGGCCGCTTCCTCTTGTGCCATGGCCTGTTCCTTGGGAGAAGAGCCCGACCCCCCCCTGGCTACCCCCTCCTTTCAGGGAGCTGTAGAGAGTGAGAAGGTCTCCCCTCAGCCTCCTCTTCTCCAGGCTGAACACCCCCAGCTCCCTCAGCCGCTCCTCACCAGACTTGTGCTCTAAATATAGAATCATAGAACCATAGAATTGTCTCGGTTGAAAGGGACCTTTAAGGTCATCAAGTCCAACCATCAACCCAGTGCTGCCAAAACCACCGCTAACCCATGTCCCTCAGCACCACGTCTGTAGTTAGCAGAGGGTTAGCTGAGGGTAGTGATAGGACGAGGGGCGATGGTTTAAACTAGAGCAGGGCAGGGTTAGATCAGACATTAGGAAGAAGTTCTTCACAATGAGGGTGGTGAGACACTGGCCCAGGTTGCCCAGAGAGGGGGTGGCGGCCCCATCCCTGGAGACATCCAAGGCCAGGCTGGATGAGGCTCTGGGCAACCTGATCTGGTTGAAGATGTCCCCGCTCACTGCAGGGGGGTTGGACTAGATGGCCTTTAGAGGTCCCTTCCAACCCAACACATCCTGTGATTCGATGCTACTCCTGGAAGGACATTTCTCTCCTGTCTTTACTGGGGGAGCTGGTGGGGGTTAAAAGCCACTGTGAGTCTGGCCAAACTGTTTTTCAAACTGTTTATGGGGTGGTGGGTGGTATAAACCACACTGTCCTGGGATGGACAGCCTCCATCTCCATGGGGACAACCGTTGCTCTCCTCCGGCGATGCTCCACCGTCTCTCCCCCTCTCGCCCCCCCAGGCCCCACGGTGCTGGAGGTCTTTAACACCCTCCTGAGGCAGCTGCGGCTCAGCATTGACTACGCGCTGACGGGGAGCTACGACTGCGGCGCCGGCGTCGGCACCAAGATCATCAAGGAGCACGAGGAGAGGATGTTCCAGGAGGCCGTCATTAAAACCATAGGTGGGGTGTCCCGCAGCGCCTGGCGTGGGGGTTATGTTTTGAGGAACCCACAACAATTTATTGTCGTTTAGACAATTATTCTATCGCCCAATGACCCCTCCCAACCCGGGAAGGGGAATTGGGAAAAAACAAGGAAACGCAAGGGTTGAAATATAAACAGATTTAATAGAAAAAGACTAGATAATCAACATTAATGACACAAAAGAAACAATATTCATCCTGATAGTGATATAAAATACACAAGGACTGTACTCAGCCCATTCTATCAGCAGAAGCCGTGCGCTCCCTGCAGGGACAACCAATGTGGGACCTTGCGAGCGCTGCGGCTCCGGGAGGAAGGGAAGGGCTCAGGGCTCTGGCACCAGGGCAAGGAATTCTCAGGATGGCAGCCATCAAGGGAGAGAGAGAACTCCTCAGCAAACTTCCTAATTTATATTGAATGTGACGTTCGTCATAAGAAATAATCCTGTTGGCAGCTTGGGTCAAGTGCCCGGGTCTCGCTCCTCCTCATCCCGGGACCTGGCGAGCTCGAAAACACCAAGACCTTGAAACCCGCACACCAGAGCTGGCTCTAAAGTAAATATTTTTACAAATTCAGACACTAGAGACTTCTAAAAGTGCAGTTTTCCCAAGCATTGGAAGAGAAATTAGTCCTGTGTGGCTCAAACCAGGACAGTGGGCTGTGCTGGTGGGTGGCCCCCTGCGCGGTGGGTTTCTGCCTGGCGCATCCGCAGGATTATCCGGGGTGAACCGAAGTTGCCCTCATCCTGAAAGCAGTGATGGGAAATGGGATTTATCTGCTGCAAGCGTGGCGGTGGGTTATCGGCAGGTGGCATTGCAACCCCAGCCATCCCCGGCAGAGCTGCGGTGTACAGGCACCGTCCTGCTCCTCCGGGGCAGGAGACCCTGGGGAAGGGAAGGAGAAGAGGGAAAGAGGGAAGGAGTCAGCCTGCTGCAGCCGCTGGGGATGGGGGTCAAACAGCCCCAAAAAACAAAGGGGTAGAGACGGGCTGTGCCACCTGGGAGGTGTTTTCATAGAATCACAGAACGGTTTGGGTGGGAAGGGACCTTAAAGGCCACCCAGTGCCACCCCCTGCCCTGGACAGGGACACCTCCCACCAGCCCAGGTTGCTCCAAGCCCCGGCCAACCTGGCCTTGAACCCCTCCAGGGATGGGGCAGCCACAGCTTCTCTGGGCAACCTGGGCCAGGGGCTCACCCCCCTCACACCAAAGAATTTCTTCCCAATAGCTCATCCCAATCTCCCCTCTTCCAGTGTCAAACCCTTCCCCCTCGTCCCATGGCTCCCCTCCCTGCTCCAGAGTCCCTCCCCAGCTTTCCTGGAGCCCCTTGAGGGCCTGGCAGGGGCTGGAAGGTCTCCGCGGAGCCTTCTCTTCTCCAGGCTGAACCCCCCCAGCTCTCTCAGCCTGTCCTCCCAGCAGAGGGGCTCCAGCCCTCCCAGCATCTCCGGGGCCTCCTCTGGCCCCGCTCCAACAGCTCCGTGTCTCTCCTGTGCCGAGGCCCCAGCGCTGGAGGCAGCACTGCAGGGGGGTCTCCCCCGAGCGCAGCAGAGGGGCAGAATCCCCCCCTCGCCCTGCTGCCCACGCTGCTGGGGATGCAGCCCAGGCTGCGGGGGGGTTCTGGGCTGCCAGCGCACGGTGCCGTCTCCTGTGGAGCTTCTCACCCACCAACACCCCCAAGTTCTTCTCCTCAGGGCTGCTCTCCAGCCATTCTCCACCCAGCCTGGATTTGTTCTCAGGATTGCCCTGACCCATGTGCAGGACCTTGCACCTGGGGTCTTGCACTTGCGGTTTTGATGGGTCTGCAATCACCCTGAAGGCAAAGCTGCCTGCGGGTGCCGGATCCAGGTGGGCCTTGTCCTGTCCCAGCCTGGCGATGGGGGTCCGTCAGGCAGACAGACCCCACGGCATTGGGAGCTTCTGGGGGTGGTGGGCTGTGCCTGGCACGCTGACAGGATGCTTCTGTCCCCACAGGGTCCTTCGCCAGCACGCTGCCCACCTACCAGCAGTCTGAGGTGATGGTCTTCATCATGAACAAGGTGCCGCTGCCGTCCTCGCAGCAGTCCATTGAGGCTGGCAAAGCCGGGTGAGAAGGGATGCCTTCCTCCCTCCGCTTCCTCCTCCCTGCCCTCCTCTCCTTTCCACTGTCCCCTGTGTGGGGGTGTCAGGCTTTGAACAGGGGACTGAAAGGGCTGGGGAGCTCCTGTTCCCACCTTGAGGTGGCCTCTGGGGACAGTGTGGAACGTGGGCGCGTTAGTGGAAATGTTGAGCATTGAGAGCTTCCACCTAAGAGCAAGGGAAACTGAGCAACGTGTGATCCGTGTTTAAAATGCTTTGCTGCTGCAAACGTGATGACAAGAGCCCCTCGAAACACCAGAGCATCAAAGGGGAAAGGTGTTTACAGGCATTGGTGCTGCAGTTGAATGCTTCATTTCTTCAGGTACCTGCTGAGAGATTCAGGTGTCAGGAGCTCGGTCCTGGGGTGGCATCCAAGACTAGCCAGGACCTGAAAATACTCATCGAATTGTAGAATGGTTTGGGTGGGAAGGGACCTTAAAGGCCACCCAGTGCCACCCCCTGCCCTGGGCAGGGACACCTCCCACCAGCCCAGGTTGCTCCAAGCCCCGGCCAACCTGGCCTTGAACCCCTCCAGGGATGGGGCAGCCACAGCTTCTCTGGGCAACCTGGGCCAGGGGCTCACCCCCCTCACACCAAAGAATTTCTTCCCAATATCTCATCTCAATCTCCCCTCTTCCAGTGTAAAACCCTTCCCCCTCGTCCCACGGCTCCCCTCCCTGCTCCAGAGTCCCTCCCCAGCTTTCCTGGAGCCCCTTGAGGGACTGGCAGGGGCTGGAAGGTCTCCGCGGAGCCTTCTCTTCTCCAGGCTGAACCCCCCCAGCTCTCTCAGCCTGTCCTCCCAGCAGAGGGGCTCCAGCCCTCCCAGCATCTCCGGGGCCTCCTCTGGCCCCGCTCCAACAGCTCCGTGTCTCTCCTGTGCCGAGGCCCCAGCGCTGGAGGCAGCACTGCAGGGGGGTCTCCCCCGAGTGCAGCAGAGGGGCAGAATCCCCCCCTCGCCCTGCTGCCCACGCTGCTGGGGATGCAGCCCAGGCTGCGGGGGGGTTCTGGGCTGCCAGCGCACGGTGCCGGCTCCTGTGGAGCTTCTCACCCACCAACACCCCCAAGTCCTTCTCCTCGGGGCTGCTCTCCAGCCATTCTCCCCCCAGCCTGTAATACTCAGGGGAGCGACTCCAGCTGTCTGAGGGCAGCGAGGCGGTTGAGGGCCGCCCGTGGCTTTTGAGAAGCCGGTGTGTGGCTTTGTGGGACTGGCTGCTCATCGCTGCCTCCCCCCTCCGAGCTGCCGCCGAGCTTTTATTAACACGGAGCGGGAGGTGGTATTTATACCCGGTGGTGGAGGAAGGGAAGGAAGGGGAAAGCACCCAAACAACATAATTGCTTCAGAAGTGTGGGAGCAGACCATGAGAGCTATTTGGAGCGAGGGTGTCGGCGCTGAAACGTGTAGGTAAGGAGCAAACAGATTTTCACGCTATATTTATCTTGGAAGTACGGTCAGGCTCTTCCCACTTGTCTCTGATGGGAGGGAGACTTTGCCGGCTGCTGGGAGCCACGCTCCGCTCCTCGCTCTCATGGGGGTAATTCCTGATGCCTGCGTTCAATCCCAGTTCACACACTGGGAGGTGATGGAGCCGTTCGGCCGGGGCAGCATTCCTTGGTGCAGGGGTAGGTAGAATCGGGCTCGTAGCCCCAGGATGGCATCACTTCTCGGTGCCGGGCTGGTTGTCCAGGGCTGTTGGTCCCTGCTCCTTTACCAGCTGGTGACTTCCTCCGGGAGGGTTTTTAGATCTCATCTGATGCCGTGTGAAGGGTGGCGCTTGCTCTGGGGGTGTCGGTGACCCGAGAGTTTGCAGAGGAGCCGCAGCCCGGGCTTTGGCTTACGGGGATCATCGAATCATAGAATGTGTTGGGTTGGAAGGGACCTCTAAAGGTCATCTCGTCCCTCCAGGGATGCTGCCCTTTGCAGTGAAGCTCAGTCCCCAGGCAGAGGTGGGCAGCGTGTGGTGGGTGTTGGGCCAGCCTGGAAATCCCTGTGTCCCCTTCCAGGGGCTAGAAAAGACTGAGTTCAGATAGTAGAGAATTCAAGATTTCCTCTTTTTTGCATTAAAACCCCCTCACATCGCTGAAGTGGAAGCGTGGTTCATGGTGGCTTTGCAAGAAGCAAGACAGGAGGGAGGAGCAGGGGTATCTCCATGAGCAGGAGGGCTTAGGGCTCCCTCTCGCCAATTTTCAGCTGCTTAAAAGTGAGGAACCTGCTCAGAGCTGGTGCCTGGTGTCCCTCTAGAGTCGCTGTGGGATGGGCACGTCCAGAGGTTGGTTCATCGTCCTGAGCCCGGCTTGTGCCTTCCTGGAGGTGTGAGTGCTGCCTTGTCTCTGGTGCCTATGGCAGGGTGTACGCTTTGATATTCATCATTTCTTTAGCAGCCTTTTTGCTGGCTGTTAAATATGGAGCTCGTTTGTTGGAGACCTTTACAGCATGGCTGTTGGAGGTGGTGACGCTTAAAATCATAGAACCATAGAATTGTTAGGGTTGGAAGGGACCTTAAAGATCATTTAGTTCCAACCCCCCTGCCATGGGCAGGGACACCTCCCACTAGATCAGGTTGCTCAGAGCCCCATCCAGCCTGGCCTTAAAAAATTCCAGGGATGGGGCTTCCACCACCTCTCTGGGCAACCTGTTCCAGTGTCTCCCCACCCTCATGGTGAAGAACTTCTTCCTAACGTCCAGTCTGAATCGTCCCATCTCTAGTTTTAATCCATTCCCTCTAGTCCTACCATTACCCGACATCCTAAAAAGTCCCTCCCCAGCTTTCTCGGAGGCCCCCTTAAGATACTGGTAGGCCACTCGAAGGTCTCCTCGGCGCCTTCTTTTCTCCAGACTGAACAACCCCAACTCTCTCAGTCTGTCCCCACAGGAGAGGTGCTGCAGCCCTCTGATCGTCCTCGTGGCCCTTCTCTGGACACGTTCCAGCACATCCGTATCTCTCTTGTAGTAGGGGCTCCAGAACTGGACGCAGTGCTCCAGGTGGGGTCTCACGAGAGTGGAGTAGAGGGGGAGAATCACCTCCCTCGACCTGCTGGCCACGCTTCTCCTGATGCAGCCCAGGGTACGATTGGCTTTCTGGGCTGCCAGCGCACACTGACGGCTCATGTGGAGCCTCTCGTCCACCAGCACCCCCAAGTCCTTCAGGGCTGCTCTCAAGCCAGCCACTGCCCAGCCTGTATCGGTGCTTGGGATTGCCCTGACCCAGATGGAGGACCTTGCACTTGGTCTTGTTGAACTTCATGAGGTTGGCATGGGCCCACCTCTCGACTCGGTCCTGTCCTTTCTGAGGCTTTTCCATCCTTTGGGTAGGGAAGGAGGGTTGCCTTGTTTTCACTTGGCTTTTACCATTTGTTTCTTCTCTCCGTGCCAGGGAGAACCGTAATCGGCTGACACAGATAATGCTCCTGAAGTCTCTCCTCCAGGTATGAATGTGTCACCATCCTCACAGGAGCCCCATGAGACCCCTGGGGGAGCTTAACTTGGGGACCCTCTCCCCTGGGGTGATTTAGGAAGAGCTCAAACTGTACTTAGTCTTCTCTGCTTGCAATCCCTCTTTCTTGGTGGGTTTTAACCCTCCGCCAAGCGACACTGTCACATTGCCTCCCTTTTTCTTTGATGCTTGCAGGTCTCTGTGGGCTTCCAGTGCAGTAACATGCTCACGGCACTTCCCAGCGCTTTCCTGGACAGGCTCCTCTCCGCAGCCCTCATGGAAGACGCTGAGATCCGCCTCTTTGTCCTCGAGATCCTCATCAGCTTCATCGATCGCCATGGGAACCGGCAGAAATTCTCCACCATCAGGTAGGTCCCCAACGGGGCTGGGACTTGCAGACCCTGCAGAGCGGGCTCGGGAGGGAGATCTGCGGGGCTGGGAGCGCTGGCAGGGTTATCAATAAATCTGGGACCAGTTCTGGGGTGGTTTGGTGCTGCAGATCAGGTCTGCTGAGAGCCAGGTGGGTGGGAGGTCTCTCTCTCATGCCCAGAGGGACGTGGGACCGTGCTGCTGAGTGTCACTGTGGTTAGCCAGTGGTGCCAGGAGGATGTGCGGGAGCAATAACCTCCTCGAGTGGGTTCATCCACTGCGTTGCGTCCCCAGGGATAGGCCTGATGGGCGGTGGTGTTGTCCATGCTGCGTTACCTTGGAAGAAGGTGACTCTAATCCCAGATGGAAACATCTCCATGGGTTCTGCTGTGGTCCTGCTGCTCCACTTTGCTCGCACGCTTCTTTGTCAGCTTGCCTTTGTGTCCCTGAGCGCCACTGACTTGAAATCATGTGGTGATTTGGCTCAGTATTCTTAAATATCGGAATTGCTAGGTGGGTTTTAAAAGCCACCTTTAGTTTCCCCCCTCGGTTACCCCCAGATGGCTCATTCCTGGCCAGCAGCTCCGCGGGTGTGTGTGTCCTCCCTCCGGTGTCTGAGTTTTCCCTTCCCTTTGGCCTTTCCTTGCAGCACCATCAGCGACATCTCGGTCCTGAAGCTGAAAGTGGACAAATGCTCGCGCCAAGATACTGTCTTCATGAAGAAGGTAGTGTCAGGGTCTGGGTCAAGCTGTCCTGGTGCAGACCGATGTGAGGACTGTGCCTCTGTTTCCCCAAGTCACGCGGAGTCTTTGTGTACCACCATGCCTCTAACCCTGGGGATGTCCCTGGGAAAAGCCAGTGGGAGTCAATCTCCATCAGTGCTTTGTGTCTGGGGCTTTCTAGACTCCTAAATCGTAGAATCCCAGAATAGTTGGGGTGGGAAGGGACCCTAAAGCCCAGCCAGCGCCACCCCCTGCCCTGGGCAGGGACACCTCCCACCAGCCCAGGTTGCTCCAAGCCCCGGCCAACCTGGCCTTGAACCCCTCCAGGGATGGGGCAGCCACAGCTTCTCTGGGCAACCTGGGCCAGGGGCTCACCCCCCTCACACCAAAGAATTTCTTCCCAATAGCTCATCTCAATCTCCCCTCTTCCAGTGTAAAACCCTTCCCCCTCGTCCCACGGCTCCCCTCCCTGCTCCAGAGTCCCTCCCCAGCTTTCCTGGAGCCCCTTGAGGGACTGGCAGGGGCTGGAAGGTCTCCGCGGAACCTTCTCGTCCCCCTGCTATTTGCCCCAAGGAATGAGTACCCCAGGATGTGCTGGCATCCCAAAAGCTATTTATCAAGTGGCTTTTGAAGTTGCCTGATTTTATTTATTTTTCTTTCCCCCCGCTACCTCCTTAAAACACTTCCAGGGTGGTGCAAACTCCTCTGGAGCCAACTTGAGGCCAAGATGGGAGCAGTTTGTCACCTTGCGCGCGGCCGGGAGCAGCGATGCAGCCCCCAAAACTGTTGCAGAGCTGTGTTTCCCTCGCAGCAGCCCGTGCCCTGCGCGGTCCCGTGCCCTGCTGTCAAAGCAATGTGTCTCAGGGCCTTATTTTCCCGCCGTGGTCCGAGCTGTGATTTCTCTAATGCTTCTGCAACAGAGGCATCCCTTCCCTGGGCTCGGTGCTGCGAGTGCTGTTTGCCAGCCCTGGGCTCTGCTCTTGGACCTGCCAGTGCCTCTTCCCCATCAGGGTCCAGCATCAAATGATGAAACACCACCTGATAGTCACACCTCGCTCTCCCTGGGGCTTTTTGTTTGTTTGTTTGGTGACCAGAGGAGCTCTGCTCCCTCCCATGTGGATGGAAACCCCTTTGCTGGGCCCTGCTACTTTTCTTCCTCTGCGTTGATGGCAGCGTTGCTCGTAGGGGATGCTCAGGAGGTGACCACATCCCTCCGTGTCCCCACAGCATGGTCAGCAGCTCTACCGGCACATCTACCTGATATGCAAGGAGGAGAGCAACGTGCAGGCTCACTACGAGGCACTCTACAGCATGCTGATGCTCATCAGCATTGAGCTGGCTAACGAGGAGGTCATGGTGGACCTCATCCGCCTGGTGCTGGCGGTGCAGGTAGGCAGGGGGGAGCTGGGGGTGCTCAGCGCCATGGGGCGGGTGGGCTGGGATGCGATGGGGTGGGAAGGAGACTTGTTTTGGAGTTGGGGGTCTCTGAGGAAGCGGGATGCAAGTGCATCATCTGCTCTGAGCTTCTCCCACCATGGTGGGATCAGACCAACACGCCAGGGAGAGACCTTGCCTTGACAACCTCTGCCAAGCTCCAAAAGTTGGGATGTTTCTGGGGAAGGTGGTGCCACGAGGTGGATGGGGACCACGCTGGGACCTTGTCCATCCTCAGCTCATGGGGCTGTGTCTCTGCTGCAGGAGATCGCCCAGATCAACGAGGATAACTTGACGGCGTACAACCGCTGCGCGCTCTTCGCCCTCGGTGCAGCTTACCTGAACCTCATCAGCCAGCTCACCACCGTGCCCACCTTCTGCCAGCACATCCACGAGGTGCGAAGATGGGGCTGGGGACGGGGCTGGAGCCTTGTCCGTGGCAGCTCTGGCATCGGCTTTCCTGGCCACCCATGGGGGTTTGAGCTTGGCTCCTTGCTTGTCTTCTACAGGTCATCCAGATGCGGCAGAAGGAAGCTCCCTATCTGCTCCCTGAAGATGTCTTTGTGGAGAGACCCAGGTAAGAGTTTGGAAAATACCTTCTTCCCTGCTCCTGAGGGATTGGCATCCATAAGCTCGTGGGCAGTAATGGGTTTATCAGCCCTTCGCTTGCCCGTGTTTGTCCCCTTTCCCATCTGGGGATGGCACAGTGGGAAGGACATCGAGTGGTTTTCAGCCTGTTTAGAATCTGAGGAGGGTCCCATGCAGCCAGGGGAGGGGGTGGCCACCACGGCTTGTGCTCTCAACCAGCCAAATGCCAGGATCAGCTCCACTGGCCGATCCCTTCCCCTCCCTGGCAGCAGGATGGCTTTGGATCCGGTATATCATCCCGCTGCTCTGCCGTGCCACCAGTTCAAGGGTGCCTGCTGCCTGCTGAGCATCCCCAGGCCAAGGCTGGCTGGGCTGGCCCATCCCTGCTGGCCCAGCCTTGTCACGCTTGGTGGTCACATTTGGTGGTGAGGTCCCTGATGGACACACTGCCCCCACTGAGTGCCACTGCTCTCTGGAGACATTCCCTAGCTCAGGCTGGTCCTTCCTGAGCGCATCCGTATCCTCCGTGATGGGTTGAGAGCTCTTCTGGGGCACGGTTCCCCTAGCAGGGGAGATCATAGAATCATGGAATCATCATTTAGGTTGGAAAAGACCCTTGGGATCACTGAGTCCAACCATCAACCCCACTCTACAGAGTTCTCCCCTACACCATATCCCCCAACACCACATCTAAACGAGTCTTGCTCCATTGGTTCTTCTCTACCTCCATAGGTTGAGCAAGAGCCTTGACCGCCTCGGCCCAGAGGTCTTCTTCTGGCAGAGCAAGATCAGCGAGGTTCTGGGCGGCAGCGGCTACAACTCGGACCGACTCAGCACGCCCTACATCCCCCAGCTGACGGGTACGCAGCACGCTGGGGCATCCCGGAGAGCTGGGAGGGGAGGAAACTGGTCCCTTGCTCTGCACAGTTATGGGGTTGTGAAGTCCTTTGTCCTGCATGTGGGCCTGTTGGTTTTCTGCCCCGCTTTAGAGGTGTAGCCTTGGGGAAACTGAGGCACAAAGCAGTGAATCGGAAGCTTCCTGGGGTTGCCACATGCATGGCTGGCCGGATGGAAGGAGCCATGAAGGCCACTGGGCTTGACCCAGTCCTTGGTTCTGCTGGTTTGGATGAATTTACGTCAATGGCTTGGAGGGACTGCTACCCCGGGGATGGGATGTGAGGCCATTTTCCCTGGGGGCTCCCCGTGCTCGCCCCGCTGCCCCCGAGGTGGCTGCGATTAACTCTTCTGCCCTTTCTCCTCCTCCCCAGATGAAGATCGCTTGTCCAAGAGGAAGAGCATCGGCGAGACCATTTCCCTGCAGGTGGAGGTGGAGTCGAGAAACAGTCCCGAGCGAGAGCAGGTACCGTGTTACGCCAAGGGCTGCGTCATCCCTTCGGCACCGCGTGCTTTTAGCAGCCTGGCAGCGTGCGGTTAAGCCCTCTCTAATTCTTCGTTTGGCTGCATGCGTAATTGCTCCGCTGGCTTCAAGCTCATAACTCGGCCCTGGCGTGTCTGGCAGCGAGCAGGGTCGGGAAGAGCCCGACTCCCCCTGATGCTCCACTCCAGGTGTGACAGGTCCCGGTCTCCAAGGGGAGTGTGGTGGGGTGGCCCTGGCTGGACACCAGGCTGGTTGTCCCCTCCTCAGCTGGGCAGGGGAGAGAAGATACAACAAAAGGCTGGTGGGTTGAGATAAGGGCACGGAGATCACTCACCAGTTGCCATCATGGGCAAAACAGACTCAACTCAGGGAAATTAATTTAATTTCTTGCCAATCAAACCAAAGTAAGGTAATGAGAAATAAAAACTGAATAATCTTAAAACACCTTCCCCCACCTCTCACTTCTTCCCGGGCTCAACTCCGCTCCCCATTTCTCTCCCTCCTCCCCCCGAGCGGCGCAGGGGGATGAGAACGGGGGCTGTGGTCAGTCCCTCACACCTTGTCTCTGCCGCTCCTCCCTCCTCAGGGGAGGACTCCTCACACTCTGCCCCGGCTCCAGCCTGGGGTCTCTCCCGTGGGAGACAGTTCTCCATGAACTTCTCCAGTGCGAGTCCTTCCCAGGGGCTGCAGTTCTTCACCAACTGCTCCAGCGTGGGTCCTTCCATGGGGTGCAGTCCTTCAGGAATGTACTGCTCCAGCGTGGGTCCTTCCATGGGGTCACAAGTCCTGCCAGCAAACCTGCTCCAGCACAGGCTTCCTACGGGCTCACAGCCTCCTTCGGGCATCCCCCTGCTCTGGCGTGGGGTCCTTCCATGGGGTGCAGTCCTTCAGGAATGTACTGCTCCAGCGTGGGTCCTTCCATGGGGTCACAAGTCCTGCCAGCAAACCTGCTCCAGCACAGGCTTCCTACGGGCTCACAGCCTCCTTCAGGCATCCCCCTGCTCTGGTGTGGGGTCCTCCATGGGCTGCAGGGGGATCTCTGCTCCACCATGGACCTCCATGGGCTGCAGGTGGATCTCTGCTCCACCGTGGACCTCCATGGGCTGCAGGGGGATCTCTGCTCCACCATGGACCTCCATGGGCTGCAGGGGGATCTCTGCTCCACTGTGGACCTCCATGGGGTGCAGGGGGATCTCTGCTCCACTGTGGACCTCCATGGGCTGCAGGGGGATCTCTGCTCCACCGTGGACCTCCATGGGCTGCAGGGGGAGTATCTGCTCCACTGTGGACCTCCATGGGGTGCAGGGGGATCTCTGCTCCACCGTGGACCTCCATGGGGTGCAGCGGGATATCTCGTCCACCGTGGAGCTCCACAGGCTGCAGGAGGAGTATCCGCTCCACCGTGGACCTCCACGGGCTGCAGGGGAATATGAGCTCAGCCATGGACCTCCATGGGCTGCAGGGGGAGTATCTGCTCCACCGTGGACCTCCATAGCCTGCAGGTGGATCTCTGCTCCACCGTAGACCTCCAATGGGCTGTAGGGGGACCCTGCACGGGCCCACCATGGGCTTCACCACATGCTGCAGGGGAATCTCCGCTCCAGCACCTGGAGCACCTCCTCCCCCTCCTCCTTCACTGCCCTTAGTGTCAGCAGAGCTGTTGCTCTCACATATTCTCATTCCTCTCTCTGGCTGCTGTTCCACAGGGTTCTTCTTCCCCCCTTCTTACCTATGTTCTCCCAGAGATGCTGCCACCATCGCTGATGGGCTCAGCCTTGGCCAGTGGTGGGTCCTTCTTGGAGCTGGCTGGCATTGGCTCTATCGGACATGGTGGAAGCTTCTAGCATCTTCCCAGAAGCCACCCCTGTAGCCCTCCCCCTACCAAAACCTTGCCATGCAAACCCAATACAAGGAGCCACCCGTCAGCAAGGGTCTCCCGCTGCTGTTTGCGTGGCAAATCTTTATTTTCGGGGAGCTGTAAGGGCTGGTTAGTCCAGCCTGGAAAAAAAAAACCCAAAACATTTAAAAAGTTCTGTTTGCCAGGACAGATATCCCTGATCTTTGAGGACAGAGTGTGTTTTGGTGCAGGAATCCACCCGGGACATTGGTTCGGGGTTGTTGTGATCCCAGAAGGTTGTCCTGTGCTGTGGGTTGAGCCTCGTCTGCTTTTCCCCTTCCTTTAGAGAGCACCAGCGGAAGAGATCACGTACGAGACGCTGAAGAAGGCGATAGGTAAGTGAGGGAGCCAGGAGAGGTTGGCGTGGCGCGTATGTGTGGGTGCTGCCACCCCTGTGTGTGTGCACACCACGGGGGGATGTGTCCCCAGCCATGGGAGCATTGCACCCGGGTCACGGGGCAGCTCTGCCTGGTGTCCCTGGGGGGGTTAGTCCCAAAGCGAGAGGTTGGAGACCTTCCTCTTGGCTTCCTAGTGATGCCCAATGCTGTCTGCTGGGGAGGTGGGGATGAGGCATGGGGTGGCCTCTGTGGGTGGGGAGCAGCTGAGAGCCATGTCCCCTCTGCTTCAGTAGACAGTGTCGCCGTGGAGGAGCAGGAGCGGGAGCGGAGGCGGCAAGTGGTGGAGAAATTCCAGAAAGCCCCGTTCGAGGAGATCGCCGCCCACTGCGGCGCCCGGGTGAGTCGGGGCTGAACAACTCTAAATCCCCACGGCTGCTCTGCTGGGGAGAGGGGGACGGTGACGATGTGGCTCTGAGTTTCACCAGGCCACCTTCTCTGGTGACCGGGGTGTTCGTCCCCTTCGCACCGCTGTGGTCCCCAGGGTGCAGCCCCGCTGATAACGGCCTCTGTGTCTGTCTTACAGGCGACGCTGCTGCAGAGCAAACTCAACCAGATCTTCGAGATCACCATACGGTGAGTTGGGGCCACAGCCGAGCATGCGGTGACAAGCCTGAGGTGCCTGACTACAAGGCCAGCGCTGGCCGTGGGGCAGCAGGACCCACATGCGTCTCCCATCAAGGAGGTTTCATAGCCCCTCTGCTGGGAGGACAGGCTGAGAGAGCTGGGGGGGTTCAGCCTGGAGAAGAGAAGGCTCCGCGGAGACCTTCCAGCCCCTGCCAGTCCCTCAAGGGGCTCCAGGAAAGCTGGGGAGGGACTCTGGAGCAGGGAGGGGAGCCATGGGATGAGGGGGAAGGGTTTTACACTGGAAGAGGGGAGATTTGGATGAGATATTGGGAAGAAATTCTTTGGTGTGAGGGGGGTGAGCCCCTGGCCCAGGTTGCCCAGAGAAGCTGTGGCTGCCCCATCCCTGGAGGGGTTCAAGGCCAGGTTGGCCGGGGCTTGGAGCAACCTGGGCTGGTGGGAGGTGTCCCTGCCCAGGGCAGGGGGTGGCACTGGGTGGGCTTTAAGGTCCCTTCCCACCCAAACTATTCTGTGATTCTATGAATCTCTGTGCTGGGGATGGGGTCTTTGCGGTGACAGAGGGGACAAGCTGCTGGGAGCAGCCTCTAGTTTATTTGCCCCAGTTCCCCTCTGCTGTGGTGGCACTGGGAGACCTGTAACGGTGCAGGAACGCCTATTTTCTCACCAAACCTCTCTGTAACCCACCTCCTTCCATCTCTTGTGTTTCAGGCCACCGCCAAGCCCCTCCGGCACCATCACAGCCGCCTACGGCCAGCCCCAAAACCACTCCATCCCGGTGTACGAGATGAAGTTCCCGGATCTGTGCGTGTACTGAAGGTGGCCGTGGTGACAGGACAGGGCCACCGCTCACACCGACGGGAAAAGACTACGGACCCTGCGGGGAGAGCATCCTCGTGCCAGACGGGTGGGGACGCGGACACCGAGGTCACCCCAAGATTCGTTGGCACCCCAAACCCGTCTCCCGTACTTTATTTTGTGACTTTCTGCCTCCGCGGCCACCTTTTGCAGCGGTTGGTGGTGCAGGAGGCTTCGGGGCGCAGC
This sequence comes from Larus michahellis, assembly GCF_964199755.1. Lineage (NCBI taxonomy): Eukaryota > Metazoa > Chordata > Aves > Charadriiformes > Laridae > Larus > Larus michahellis. Next base: position 130,594,798 of record NC_133898.1, read on the forward strand.
GGGAGGTGGGGAGTTGCTGGGACCTCCCTCTCCCGTTTCTTATTTTGGAGAGGGGAGAGGAGAGATGCTCCGGCTCTGGGCAGAGCGCGTTGGGCGTGTACGTCTTCCCGGCATAAAGCAAACCCCTTCCCTGGGGGAATCCCTCCCCGTGTCGTCTGTCGGCCACGTCCGGAGCCCCTGGCGAGGGGCAGGGCTGAAGCTGGGGGGGGTGTCAAAGGCAGGAGGGGGTCTGGGGCCGGAGCTGGTGCTTGAGGCAGGTCGCTGGAGAGGGTACGGTGCCCACCTCCGGCTCCTGGCCTGTGAGCCTGCATCTTCCCATAGCTCCATCATCGCGCGGCCAGTTCCCACGGGCGCTTCAAGGTGCCCCCGTGCCCTGGACCGAGGGCTCGCCCAGTGCAGGATGAGGGTGGGCATCGTCCCATCCCAGTATGGGGCCACACAGCTGCCTGGCTGGTTCCAGGCCACTTGAAAATACGGTTTGTTTGGGAAAACCCACTTTTTGGGGGGGGCGGCGGGGAAACCCACAAATGCCTCTCGCCTGGGGCGTGAGCAGGCTGGTGCGCCGGGCAGGCGGTGGGACACCCGGAGCAGTGACACGAGGCACGAGCAGCCGCCCTGCTGGGGCATATTAACACGTTCACCCACTCTTTTCATATTTTTGGGTTGGGTTTTCACAGTTTTGGGGGTTTCCGTCTCAAAGAAATAATTATTCTATTTATTTATTTATTTTTTCAAAAGCAGAATCACTTGGGCAAAGTCCAGTCCTACATCAGCTGAGCCGTAACCACAAAGAAACCCCCGTGCCGCTGGAAATAGCTGCCGTGAGAGGTGTTTGACAGGGTGCGCCCCGCAGACCCCGCGTCCGGCGGGCCGCGGATCGCGCCTCCTGCAATAGGATAAAACCGGAGCTGGGTTGGGGGCGGCGGGGAGGGGGGAAGATGGAACTTTAGAGACGTGTTGGGAAATCGTGGCTCCTCACGAGGTCGGAATGGTAGGGATGGAGAAGAAAGGTCGCCTGGGGGTGTTCGCGGGGTCTTGCTTGCTCCCAAACGCCTTTCGAGCGCGCTACGGCTGTTCACGAGGCGAGCTTGGGCGCGCTGCGCCATCAGACGGGCGCTGCCTGGGGGTCCCCGGGGGTCTCTCCTGCAGCCCCTTCCCCCAGGCCGGACACGCTGCTCCCGTCCTTCCCCCGTGAAGAGGCACCGAAGGGTGTAACGCTGGAGACGTGGGAGCTGCTCTTGCACCGGGACAGCAGGGAAATGCGGCCGCTCGGCGTCGCACCGGCTCCGTGTCCCGCTGCCTTCCTTCAGCCACGACCCGTTTCCCTCGCTGCGGATCTTCAGGCGGTTATTTTAAGCTGTAATTACACATTACCATCCCTTTTATTTTTTTTTTTCCCTTTTTTTTTTTTTTTTTTTCCCCCCCCTCTCCCCTCGGGTGGCGGATACAGTTGGCGATTGCCCCGAGGTCACCGCTTGTTTGCGCGGCCGTGCTGTAATCCGGGTTTAGGAAATGATCTAGCTTAGGAGGACAGGAAAAACAAGGGTTTATTTCGGTCCCTGGGCTGGATCACGGCACTGTCCCACTGGCCTGGGGCTCTCCCCGTGCCCGCCCGCTGCCTGAGGCTCTCCCCTTGCTGCTGCCTCTCCTCAGGGTCCCCACGTGTCTCCGTCCCCTGTCCCCAAACCCTTTTTGCTCCCTGGGTTCTGTCGGAGCCCGAGTTTTGGCTGAGGCAGGTTTTGGGATCGGCAGCGGGAACGCGGAATGGGCCGCTCGGGGAAGGAGGGGTTGCTCCCGTGGCCGTTCTAATGAAAAGCACTAAAAAAGCACTAAAAAATTTTAAAAAAAAAGCAATTACCCCCCTCCCCCCCTGCCAAAATTGTGTGTCCGTGGGAAAACGCATCCAAAACTCTTCAAAACCACAAAGAAGGTGGGAAGATGAGCACAAGTGTGCGAGGACTTGGGGACCCGCGGGGACACCACACCTCAGGGTGCCCGTCATCCCTTTTGGGGCAGAAAATACCCTTGGCCTCCGCTCCCGGGGCCAGCCCCCGCGCCCTCCGGTCCCAATGCTCCCACGGGACCTGGCAGTGGGACCCGGGCTGTCACCTCCCGGCTGGCCCCGTCCCCCAGCATGTCTCACCACGGCCCCTCCGCATTTTGGGACCCAAACCTGTAAATGTGCCCCCCCCCGCCCCCGACACACACACATGGTGTAAGTGACCTGTTTGTACATCCCGTTTAGTTTAGATACTTGTGGACGTAGAGACGACAAAGTATATTTCTATAAAGTCGGCGGTTTAGGTGCATGTGTGCGTTTCCGTCTCTGTATTTCGGAGCACTGTGGCGTTTGCGTCTGTCGCCGAGGGCAGAGGAGGGGGGAGCGGGTTGTTAAAAAGGGCCAAGAAGCCCCCGGTATTTTCAAACGCAGCGTCTTAACGCCCTTTTCAAATAAATGTTGATGTTGCCACCTTCGGGGGTCTGCAGTCTTGGCGTGTTCACGGCACCCAGGCACCCTCTTTCTGCTCTGGGAGAGGAAAAATGGGTGGTTGCTGGAGAAGGGGAGGCATGTGGTGAGGAGGAGGATGGTCTGGGCTGTGGACAAGCTTCCTTCCCCCAGCTCTGTGCCCAGCATCCCACACAAACTGGGCTTCATCTTCATCACCCTTTAAAATTGAGTATTTCCAACATTTTTTTCCCCCTGGCCTGCAGAAGTTCCCTGGGGAAAAGCCTGGGTTTCTACTCACGGTGCGCAGGAATGAGCGCAAACCCACCTGCCAAGGCCAAAAATAGGAAAGAAAACACCCGGAAAGCTATTTGAGGGGCCAAAATGTAGACGGTGCACACCGTGCCATGGGTGCTCCGGCCACGCACGTGCTGCACCAGCATCCCCTCAGCTCCCCGTGGTGTTAAGGACGGACGCAGGACATCACGATGTAGGATGATGTAGGGTTGGAGGAGGGGAAAGCACTAATAGGAGCCCTGTTTTACTTTAACGATACTTCCACCATGTTATACCAAATAAATGGGGATGCGCAACCCTGTGCAACGCAATCCCACTCCTGGATGGTGGTGGGTCCGTCCCACTGGGGCATCTGCAGCTCTTCTGCACGTGCTTTCCAGCCTTGGGTGGAGCGGGAGGAGATGGGAAGCACAAAGCCAGCACGCGGGGTCAGCATTGTGATATTAATGCCAGTGTTTTGCCGCCTGGGAAGCATGGAAAAGGGGGAATGGGCATGGTTTGGCAGCAAGAAGGTGTTAGTTGGGCAGAGGTGATCAAGGTTTGCTTCCCCATGAAACTGGTTTTAGAGTCGCAGAATCACAGAATTGCCCAGGTTGGAAGGGACCTTTCAGATCATCAAGTCCAACCATCAACCCAACCCTGCCAAGGCCACCACTACCCCATGGCCCTCAGCACCACGTCTGCCCAGCTTTTCAATCCCTCCAGGGATGGCGACTCCACCACTGCCCTGGGCAGCCTCTTCCAATGCTTCACAACCCTTTCCAGGAGGAAATTGTTCCCAATATCCATCCTAAACCTCCCCTGGCGCAACTTGAGGCCGTTTCCTCTTGTGCCATGGTCTGTTCCTTGGGAGAAGAGCCCGACCCCCCCTGGCTACCCCCTCCTTTCAGGGAGCTGTAGAGAGCGAGAAGGTCTCCCCTCAGCCTCCTCTTCTCCAGGCTGAACACCCCCAGCTCCCTCAGCCGCTCCTCACCAGACTTGTGCTCCAGACCCCTCACCAGCTCCGTTGCCCTTCTCTGGACACGCTCCAGCCCCTCAAGGTCTTTCTTGGCGTGAGGGGCCCAAACCTGGACACAGCCCTCGAGGTGGGGCCTCCCCAGTGCCCAGTCCAGGGGGACGGTCACTGCCCCACTCCTGCTGGCCACACTAGTGCTGACACAGGCCAGGATGCTGGTGGCCTCCTTGGCCACCTGGGCACACTGCTGGCTCATACTCAGCCGTTGTCGACCAACACCCCCAGGTCCTTTTCTGCCGGGCAGCTCTCCAGCCACTCTGCCCAGCCTGGAGCGTCCCTGGGGTTGGTGTGACCCAAGGGCAGGACCCGGCACTTGTTGAACCTCTCACACCATTGGCCTCGGCCCATCCATCCCTAAAACTATAAAATTTTCAACCCGACCTCCTCCTCAGCACCCCAACCCAAGGCACCCGCCACCCGGCCTGCCCCTCCTGCTTCACCACAGGAGTTACCAGCATGACTTTAGAAATAACGAAGCTCTCCCTAGTACCCGGGCTCTTCAGCGTTATCATTTCATGGGGAATTAACGAGTTTACCTGGGCGGTGGGTGCTGGGGGAGCCCGACTCCATCCCTTCCCTCCTTGGGACAGCACCCAGAGGATGCCACGTTTTCCTGTCCTGCCAGCACACCTCGTCATCCCATGTCACGTCGGGGGGGTGGCCCCTCTCCGGGACCAAAACATGCTCTGCTGGGACGCGCTGGAGCCGGCCCCTGCCAAAATGCAGCCCCCGGTGCCCTCCCCAGGCTGGCTGCAGCGAGCCCAGGTGTGCCGGAGCCCGATGACCGGCCCCTGCGAAGCTCCCAAACTAAGGTGCAAAATTATTCTTTCTCCCTCCCCAGCACTTTCCCAGCCATTTTTTAACCCCCAGCTGCAGGATTTTACTTCGCAGTTAGTTTTTTTCTGCCCCTTTTACAAGCACCAGGCACCCCCAGAGACGTTGCCCACACCTGCTCAGCTTGCGAAAAAAATATGTATTATTGTTATTATTATTATTATTAATTTTTATTTTTTTTTTAGAATTCTTTTAATCCGTCATTTACAGTATTGTACAGCTCAGTGAAAATATATGAAAGTCATCCGGCGTGCTCCGAACCGGGCATCGTCCCCGCTCCCCGCGCGTGTCCGGCAGGTGCGTCGGAGCGGTTGACGCCTTTATCCCACCCAGTGAAACCCGGGAGCGGACCCCTTCGGAGTACTAATTAAGAAGGACATAACGAGCGATCTCTAAGTGAAACACATGCCAGCGGGACGCTAAAGCTTGGGGGGGGGGCACGGCAGCGGGGGCGGGTGCCCCTCGGGCTCTCCCCCATCACTGCCCCTTCTTGTAGGCGCTTTTGATGATGGCGTTTTTGAAGAGAGTCACTAGAGGGGTCTGGCTGTGCTCCGAGGTCATGAAGCCCCCGTAGCGCTTGTCCTTCAAGGGCGCCTGCCAGCGGAAATGGCGCATGCGGTAGGAGCCGCTGGCCTTCTTCTCCTCCTGGCCTTCCTCCTCCTTCTCCTCCTCGGCGCCGCCGAGCGCCAGCTCCCTCCTGAACTCCAGCGGGTAGCTCTCGGCCGACTCTTCCTCCACCCCGTTGGGGTAGACCTTGATGGGTCTCCTCTTGCGCCCCACCGGCTTCCCCCAGCGGAAGTGCTCCATGGAGTAGGAGCGCTTGCCTTCCTCCCGCTCCAGCCCCGTTCGCTCCTCTTCCTCCCAGTGGGACGGCGGGGCGGCGGGCAGCGATGCCGGCGGGGGGTTGCCCCCTGCCTCCTCCTCCCGTTTGTGCCCCCCGCTGCCGCCGCTGCTGCTGTTCCTCCGGCCAAACTTGTTCCAGCGAAAGTGGCTCATGACGTACTTGCGGATGCTCTCGGAGAGGGGCTGGAGGTGCCCGTTCCCCGGGTAGACGGGTGCCTCGGCCGACAGGTCGGCTCTGCACGCCATGGTGCACGCCTGCATGGAATCACAGTCACAGACCGGTTTGGGTCAGAAGGGACCTTAAAGATCATCTTGTTCCAAGTCCCCTGCCCTGGGCAGGGACACCTCCCACCAGCCCAGGTTGCTCCAAGCCCCGGCCAACCTGGCCTTGAACCCCTCCAGGGATGGGGCAGCCACAGCTTCTCTGGGCAACCTGGGCCAGGGGCTCACCCCCCTCACACCAAAGAATTTCTTCCCAATATCTCATCTCAATCTCCCCTCTTCCAGTGTAAAACCCTTCCCCCTCGTCCCATGGCTCCCCTCCCTGCTCCAGAGTCCCTCCCCAGCTTTCCTGGAGCCCCTTGAGGGACTGGCAGGGGCTGGAAGGTCTCCGCGGAGCCTTCTCTTCTCCAGGCTGAACCCCCCCAGCTCTCTCAGCCTGTCCTCCCAGCAGAGGGGCTCCAGCCCTCCCAGCATCTCCGGGGCCTCCTCTGGCCCTGCTCCAACGCTCCGTGTCCTTCTGATATCAGGGGCTCCAGAGCTGGAGGTGGTGAGCATGGCTGGGAGGGGTGAGATACATGGAAAAGGTGAGGACACGGTCAGGTGTCCCCCGGGGGGGTTGATTGCACAGAGTGGGATGTTTCACAAGTTGATTTCATGCTTGTGCCCCACTGAGGTCCCCATGAAGGTGTCACCCCCTTGGACCTTCAAGGGCTGAGCCCGGAGCATGGTGTCCAGGCACCAAACCATCCCTGGGTGGCTGGAAACAGTGCCGGGGAGGGGGGACAGTCCCCACTGTGGGGTCCCTGGAGCAAACTCAGCCAGGTGACCCCCTGCACCATCCTGTCACCACCACCCCCTGCAATGCACCCGTGTAAAGCCGATACCCAAATTGCTGGTTCATCCCCTGCAAGCTCAAAAAGCTTATTTTACCATCATCCCCCAGGGTGAAGCCAGGAGGCAGAAGCCCACCGAAACCCAGGGGTGACGGGGTCCAAAGCATCACCCCAGCTCGAGGCGGGTCACCCCACGGCGATGGCATCACCTCCACACCCCAGCCCACCGCCCCGGTCCCTGGAGGGGGGTCAGGAACCAAAGCAGTCCCCGTCGCCGAGCTCACCAGAACGCTGGCCTCGCTGGCGAGGTCCTGGCATTTGCTGCTCTCCCAGCAGGGGCCGCTGGCGCCGGCGGGGGGCCAGAGCAGCAGCCCCAGCGCCAGGGGCAGGACGCTCCACAGCGCGCTCACCATCCTGGCTGGGGACACCGGGCTGGCAGGAGGGATGCGAGGGGCTGCGGGCCCACAGACCGTGCAGGAGCTATGGGGAAACAAAGGGAAAAAACAAAACCAACCTATTTTTTATTTTTTTTTTTTTTTGCCTTCGGGAGAGTCTAAACACTTTCCTTGGTGCGTCCACCTTACCCGTTCCCTTTTCGAAGTCGCCTCTGTCGGGGTTGCAGGAGAGGGGTCCCCCACCTGCCCCTTCCCCTGCCTGTCCCCGTCCCCTGGGAGATGCATTAGTGCCACAAAATTCTTCTTCTACCAAGCTTTCCTCCCCCTTCAAGCTCATTGCACAGGGATGCTCCCCCCTACACCCCAGGAGGACGGGGGTGAGTTTGCCGGAGGAGAAACTGAGGCACAGAAAAGGGAAGGCAGAAGCCGAAGCTGCCTCCCTGCCTGCACCTGCCTCGCTCGGCTCCTGCTCGGCCGCTCCAAAAAATGGCCAATGTTTCCCCTCTACCTCTTCCTTTTGCCTCCCCCACCGAAAGGCTTCCCTCCCGAGCCCAGGTCTTTTGTCGCCGCTCCCGTAGGTGACAACCGCTGTCGGCGGGGATTGCTGCCGCCTCCTGAGAACCCCATAAAGATGAGTGATGCCGCAAGGGGAAAGCCGTCTTCAGGTTTCATCCCTTGCCAACCACTCGCGGCTTGCGAGACGATTCCTCTAAAAAATAACATGCTCCCTCCTAACCTGTCCTGCGATGCCCCTCGGGCGGCTGCAAAACTCCTGCGGGGTGGGAGACACAACTGCAAATAACGTTAAATTAGGGCTAGAAGAGTAAGACATGAATATTTTACATTAAATAGTATTGAAGGCGGTTGCTTGGCTTTTGGGAAGGGCTAAGCCAAGCGGTGGTGGTGTTTGGGATGCAGAGTGCCCCGGGGGCTCCCAAAATTAAGCCAGGATCTGGCCGAAAACTGGGGGCTGAAGTGGCCGTTGCTGATGTGGCATCAAGGATGAGGTTGGGGTCAGTTCCCGGCCACCCACAGGCCCCGGCTCCAGCGTCCCCGAGGAAGACCGGGATGCTTTTCCTCTGCAAACCCCAACTCTTTCCCAAGCAGCTGGATTTGCCTTGGCGGGGACTCACCTTCCTGCTGCGAGAGGGAGGAGGGAAAAACCCCATCCCACTTTGCAAGAAAACAGAAGGAAAAAAAAAAAAAAAAATCTCTTTTTGGCCCAAAATGCGTGGCGAGAGGGGGGAGCTGACCCTCCCCTCCGTAGCGAGAGCTGCCAGGTCCAGCCTGGATGGGGGGGGACTTTGGCAGAGGGGAAAAAAGACCCTGGATTTATGACAGCAAATAGCAGTTTGGAAAAGGGGGATAAAACAGCGAGACAGACCAATTTTTAAACATAACAGTTGTTTTTCTGTCTTTTGCCTGAATTTGTGGGTGTCGCTGCCCGGGACACCCCCCAGCGCAGCCTCACGGAGGGGCCGGGGCGGGGGGGCGCAGCGGGCAGCCCCTCAGTGACACATTAACACCCAATAAAGCAAATAAAGCCCACAATAAAGGGAGGCGAGGGGGCAATAAGCCGCAGGGAGGGAGGGAGGGAGGGAGGGAAGGGTGTGTTTTATTGCCCGTCCCTCGCTGGGCTACCCCTGCCCGCTGTCACATCCCCCCCCCCCCCCCCCCTCCCCCGCCACCACCGCTCCCCACCATCCATCGAACCCGTATTTTTTGCAAAGTCCCAAAGTTTCTTCCCCCCCCCCGCCACGCACCCCAAAACGCATCGGGGAGACCCACGAGGGCTGGGTGGTTGAGGGTTTGGGGTGGGGGGGGGGGGGTGGGGGGCTTACCTGTGGCCGGGGTGGGAGCCGCCGTGCACCCACCGTCCCCCTTCTCCCGCAGGCTCCCGCCGGGCGTCTGCCGCTCGGCCGCGGGACCCCGCTGCCTTTTTATACCCCTTCGCCACCATCGCGTCCGCCGCCGCCTGCCGGAGGGAAAGGGGGGGGGCGAGAAGGGCGGGGGGGTGGTGGGGGGGGGGGGGTGGTGGGGGGGGGAGGGGGACCGTTCCAGGTACCGAACAAAAAGATGAGGGCGAGGAGCCGCGGGCGTCCTCGGGATGCGGCCCCGCGGCGGATGGCGGGATTAGCATCCCCCCGCGAACCGCAGCCGGCAAAGTTTTCCGAGCGGTGGTGCTAATTGGGTTTGCAGCTCTGGAGCCGGCCCCGGGGAGGGGGTTGTGTGTGTGTGTGTGTGTGTCTCTGTGTGTGTGTGTGTGTGTTGGAGACGGGGTGGTGGGGGGGTGTGGATGGAAAGTCTTTCTCCGGGTACCAGCCGGCACCGGCGGCGGTAGTTTGGGCACGGGGTTGTTTATTACCGGAGCGTCCATCACTCCTTCCTTGAGCTCAGGCGTGGGAGGGCTTCGTGCTCCGATGGGTGCTGAGGATTTGGGGTTGTCTTTCCCTGGGATAAAAGGGGATTTGGTTAAAAAAACAAACCTCTCGGGACAGTACGGACAGGCAGCGGGCATCCTCTGCCGCGCCGGGGAGTCCCGCAGCCAGGGGCTGTGGGTGCAAAAGCAGCGGGAGAGGGTTTTCCAGCCTGGGGTGGGGGGGTGGGTTTTGCAGACCATGGATGGGTTTTCATGGTGCGGGGAGAGAGCGAGGCCAAGCAGGGTGGGACCTGGCCGGGCTTCGTCGCTGATTTTCTGCACCCAAGTCAAGCCCCAGCCCCTCCGCTCCGCTTGAGCTGGACCAGCTTTGGGATGCAGATGCTTTCCCTATCGCACAGCAGCCCAAAGCCCAGAAAGAATCATGTTCTCTGTAGGGTTGCCCTTGGCTAGTCTATATTTAAGAGCCATGGTGGCTTCCAGGAGGCTTCTTCAGGCACGTTGGCCAAGCCTTGCATGGGCGAGCAAGAGGGATGCTCCGTCCTCTACAACATGTTCAGTGCAGGATAGCACCTCGGAGCAAGCCTGGGATGGGGCTGGGGGGCGATGGGGCATCCGAGGAGGTCGGAGCGATGGGGAAACTCATCTGGTACCAAGTTTCCAGCCCCACCCCGGACAGCTGGCACATACCTGGAGGGCTCAGCTTCTCTTTTTCCACCCATAAGAGGGTGGCAACGTGCAAATCATCCCTGCGGATGGCTGTGGTTTTGCTAAATCCTGACTCTGCCCTGAGGGTGGTTTGGGGTTAAACCACATCCCCAAACCCCGCCAGGCCCCGTGCAGGAGGTTTAACAGCAGCAGGGAGGTGTTCAGAGCTGGTTCGCCAGGGTTTGCACGGCTTTTTCTGCCCCATGCCTCACACATTTGAGGCGGATTTGCCTCTGACCTCGCTCATCACCTCCGCTGGCTGCTCTCCACAAACATCCCAGGGTGATGGCAGCGCGTCTCAGCTGCGCGTCGGGACCAGGGGATGATTTTAAGATTTTAAGGTCTTTTCTTTTTTTCCAGCTGTGGGCTTACTCAGGTGGAGAAACACATCTGCATCAGGATTTTCCATCCCCGAGATGTCATGCCAAGGTGGCCCTTGAAAGGTGGACTGTCCTCCCGGAGCACCTGATGGTGATTTTTGTTGGGTCTGGGCTCAAGCAAGATCTCGACATGGGCTGTGAGCATCCCTCCCACCAGCCCCTAGGGAGCACAGTTGTTGATTTTGTCCTAGTTTAAGGCCTAAACCACGACAGATTCGCATGCTAATGAGAAGCAAACTTCAAGGCACGGCAAAGCCACACACGGAGGTTCGCCTGCGATCGTACCAGCAGGAAGCAGATGTGGTCTCGCCTTGGGTGGGCGAAGGATTTGCTCCCATTTCACTCAACACGTCCTTCTGTAGGGAAAGGAGAAACCCCAAAGGCAACTTTCATGGGAGAGCAGCCCATGAGCAGGAGGTCGGGATCCAGGGGATCCAGAGTGTGGTTGAGCCACTTCATCAAGACATCTGCCTCAGGGTGGAGATGGTCCATCCTGGAGACAAGTCCCCTGGAGATCCTCTTCCCTTTCCAACAGCCAGAGAAGAGGCTGAAAATAAGCAAAAAGGAGGTGAGTTGTCCTTCATCGGGCTGCAGATGTGGGCATCTCCTCGCCAAAGGACTTTGGGGTGCAACAGATTCGCCTGAGTACCCCAGGACTGGATGAAACCCTCCATAGCGGGTTACTAAAGAGGCAAAGCACCACAGGTTCAAGGAATATCCTCTGTAGCATTTCAGTTTGGTTCACACCTTCTCCTCTGGACCCCCATCCTCCCCAAATCCATCCCCCAAACCATCCACATGGTGCTCAGTGCCCGCAACTGCGTCAGCTGCCTCCGTCCTCCCTGACAGATCCTCTGATCTGCAATATTTTTTCCATGACGGAGAGCTATTCTGAGGTTCTTTATGGCCCAAACCAGAGCTATGATTCCCACTTTAAAGGCTCTTCCATCTTCATTAGGCCAATCCGAGCAGTTTATGTTTATAAGGAAGATGTGAAATCTGTTTAGGAAACCTTGTTGAGCGGAGCGGCTGCAGGTGAGGGGCTGAGATGAAGCATCTTCTGCCGCAGCTTCAGCAGCCCGTTTTGGAGGCTTCCGTCCTTGCTGGCCTTGCAGCTGGTGCTTTCAGACCTGCCTCCTGGAGGTGACCACAGCCCGAGCTCACCCTCCCTGCTCCCGGTGCCGGCATCTCCCAGGGAGGTTGGTGCCCCAGCATCTCCGGAGGATGCAGGAGTTCCAGCCCTGCGACTGGGGTGCTGGAATGACCGGCTCCTGCTCCCAGCGCAGGGCTGGTCCCGGTGCAACAGCAGGATACTCATTATATTTTATTACAGAGCTTATTTATCTTTTTTTTTTTTCTTTTCCAAAAAGAGTCTCCGTCTCTGGAGACATCCCAACCCGGCCTGGACGCGTTCCTGTGCCACCTGCTCTGGGTGACCCTGCTCTGGCCGGGGGTTGGACGGGATGATCTCCAGAGGTCCCTGCCAACCCTATGATTCTATGATTCTAAGAGAGTCCGGTGTGTAAATGAATAGTGGATGCACCCGGCTCGCAGACAGGTGGATGGGAGAGGTGGGAAGCCAAGAAAAGGACCCTACAGCTGGGAGAAAATCCCATTAGGAACCTCTTCTTTCCTCTCCTTGAGCAGGGGAGAGCTGAAGACCATCCAGGATGACACAATCACACTGCAAGAGCAGCATCCTCCAGCCCCTGCCCTGAGCGTGGCCACCAGCAAGGCAAGCCCTTGGGGTTCTTCTCCAGCAAACTGCCCAGCGATGGAGACCTCACTTTAGGGGTGCCTGGAATGAGATCTGGTGGCTTCGTCACCACCTTGTCCCTGTTAAGGGCCACACGCTCAGGACGTGCAGCCCTTTCCCAGCAGGGCTGGTGGTGGGGGTGAGATGTCCATGGGTGAACGGGTTCATTAGCTGCGTGATTTCTGGCCTTTCCATTTTAATTTGGAGAGCAGGTTCGCACCGGGGTGTGAATGAGCTCTGGGGATGGGTGTGAATGTCGCGGCTGTGCTCAAATCCCGTGGGACATGGCGCAGCCATCCCACCGGGCTGTAAACACCGGCGTCATGGGGGCGAGAGGTACTCTGGGGCTTGCAAAAACCTTGTGACAGCCACGATGGTCTGTCCTAGGACCCACACGTCCCTCCGGCACAGCAACGTGCTGTTGGGTGCTGAGACAGTCCCCTTCCCTTTCTCTGAGGACAGATTCCCTGCAGTGCTTTGCAGACAGTTGACCCATCCTCTGTTCGAGCAGGTCGCCTGGGCTCAGCACCCACCCCTGCTCCTGCCCTGGTGGGGTGGGGAGTGGGGCTGAGGACCCTGGTCCATCCAGACAAACTTCATCTTGTATTTGGTGAAATGGGATGAGGACGGATCCCCGGGACAGCTGCATTAAGGGCTTGTGCAGGGTATAATGAGCAGGCACCCAGGAGACATACAGACAAGGAGAAGTTGGGGTCATCACCATAGAATTATTTATTTCCACCGTTTGGAGATTTTAAATCCAGAAGAGACTTAATGATGGTAAATCTGAGCTTTGGAGCCAGCGACTGGAAGATCACCCATAGGATTAGGGCCTTTTTGGGTGCATAAATGGAGGTGATCATGTCTGTGGAGACACCCCGAGGTGTGGTTTTCAGTTGGCTTTGGTCAAGGGGTCCCTTCTGAACCCACCCATGCCTGCCTTGAGTCTGCGGCAGGCGGTGAAATACAAGCTGTGCACCTTGCTCTTGGAGGAAAATGGTGGTGCTTGCTCGGTTGTAGCCTCTCTGTAGGAGCAAGAGCAGCTCTGAAGGCAGGGACTTCAAGGCCAGGCTGGACAGGGCTTGGAGCCACCTGGGCTGGTGGGAGGTGTCCCTGCCCAGGGCAGGGGGTGGAACTGGATGGTCTTTAGAGTCCCTTCCCACCTAAACCATTCTATGACTCTATGATTCTATGGCTGGGCCTCCCACCACCGATTCCTTGGCCCAGCAGGCACCGGGTACCAGGGTGAAGTTCACGTGAAGGTGCCTGAGCCCCACAGCAAGAGCAGCTCAGGGCAGCCTCCAGCAGAAGAAAAAAAAAAAACAGCTTTTTTTTTGGCTGGGACGTGGCACACATGAGTTTTATTACAGGGACGTGAGTCCTTTTCCTTTCTACTGGGGTCAGCTGATTTTCCTACTGACTTTAAAAAAAGCAGAATCAGACCTAAAATGGAAGAAATAAATGACTGTGTGGCCTGTGAACAAATGGTGCTCGTTGCCGCTCTGCCTGAGCTCCCTGGTGCCAATGCCTTTTCCTCAGCACCATTTATATGCTAAAATCTATAATACTGCACTGATTCCCTGGGATTTGAACCAAAATTGGGCACTTCTCTAGGAACAGACAACTAAAGGCATTTGAGGATCGGAACGACGTCACTCTGATATTTTTTTTTCCTGGTAGGTGTTTTCTGGGGCGACTTCTGGTATTTTTGCTCGTAGGTGTTTTCCGGCGTTCTCTTTTCTCCCTGGTATTTTGCGAAGAGCTTGAGCCACATCACCCCGCTGTGTGGGCCACGCACCCACTGGCACGGCAGGGCCCGTGCAAGACCTCGAGGTCCCGTGGGGATGAGAAGCCTTCACGGCTCGAACGGGTTTGTTTCTGCTGCTCTTCTGAGCTCATGGTGAAGGACACATCTTCACGGGGGCAGCTTGTGCCTGTTCGGAGAGAGGCCGATAAGCAGCACACACGCCCGGAGCAATCCGTGGGTCACGGGGTTTGGTAGCCCTTCGTGGATTTCTTTTTTTCACAAGCTTTTCCAGCTTTCTTTTCCAGCACCTACAGCATCCCTCGGCTGGGAGCTGCACAGCCCATCCCCCTGCTCTTGGGAAGAAACGTCCCACTTTTGATTACAGGAGGAATATTTCGTTACGGCTTGAAGAAGCCACAACAATTTATTGTGTTTTGGAAATTATTCTCTCACCCAATGACCCCTCCCCACCCAGGAAGGGGAAGTGGGAAAAAAACAAAGGAACACAAGGGTTGAAATATAAGCAGATTTAGTAGAAAAAGACTAGATAATTAACATTAATGACACAAAAGAAACAATATTAATCCCGATAGTGATATAAAATACACAAGGACTGTTCTCAGCCCATTCTATCAGCAGAAGCCGTGCGCTCCCCGCAGGGACAGCCGACGTGGGACCCTGCGAGCGCTGCGGCTCCGGGAGGAAGGGAAGGGCTCAGGGTTCCAGAGTTCTCGGGATCACAGCCATCATATAAAGAGAGAGAACTCCTCAGCAAACTTCCTAATTTATATTGAATGTGATGTTCATGGTATGAAAGAATCCGGTTGGCAGCTTGGGTCAAGTGCCCGGGTCTCGCTCCTCCTCATCCCCGCACCTGTCAAGGCTCGAAAACACCAAGACCTTGAAACCCCCACACCAGAGCTGGCTCTAAAGTAAATATTTTCACAAATTCGGACAGTAAAGTCTTCTAAAAATGCAGTTTTCCCAAGCATTAGGAGTGAAATTAGTCCTGTGTCGCTCAAACCGGGACACATTGCCATTGGCACAAGCGTTTGAGAGGACGCTTGCCTTGCTTAGCAGCTCCTGGTCGTCCTTCATGACCCTGATGTCCCATAGAGACGATGCTGCAGTGGGTACCAGCTGCACATCTTGCACCAGGACGGAGCGTGTGGCACCAGTTTTGCAGCAAGCGGAGTGTGATGGGGACCCGGAGCTTGGCCATAGTGGATGGGCTTTGAGTGGCCACCGTGCAATGCCTGGGGATGCTCCCAGGCAGCATCTGGTCTCGGTGCAGATGTAGCTGGTGAGCAGAGCCGCAGACGGGGGGAGAAGGGCTGTCTGCACCCGGGGAATGGTGGGCACGACCCTGAAAGACGCTGCCACAAGGCAGCCAGCAAAAGCAGGAGAGGGAACAAGAGCACTCGTTCTCTCAAATTCTCCTTCAAAAACGAGCTTGTCGTTTGGGACGTGCAGCTGGGGCCGCGGCGTTTCCTCCCTGGGGAAGGCGTCGGTTTGCACGTCTGTCTTTGAGCACCTCTTGTCTTGTTTATCTCCTGTTGTGGCTGAGTTTCCCTAAATGTTGATAGGCTGGGAAATGTCAACGTGTTCCGACACTTCCAGAACTCCCTCGTCTTTCTCACTTTGATTTTTCCAGGCAGAAGTTTAATCCCAACTGGCCAAATCCCTTCAGGGAAGCCCTGTCCTGTAGCTCTGTCTTGATCCCTTTAGAAATTAAGACAGGCATCTGCAGCTTAATTTTTCCATGACTTTGGAAACTTGGACTCAGACTTGTCTTGGCCACCACAAATGAGCTAATTTGAGTTGCCTGAAGGGCCGAAGCTTTATTCCTGTTACGTCTGTCTTTCCTCCTGGAACCCTCCAAGGGATCAAGACATTGGCATTCCCTAGAGAGGACCAAGCTGGCTCAGAGGAGGTTCTCAGCTGCAGAAATAGCTGCTGATCTTCTGGCAGATGAGCCCAGCATATTACAGGTTTTGTTTGTCCTGGTTTTGCTCCCCAACACCAATCTCCTTGGACTGCAGGGAGTGAACAAATGCCACCATGATCTTTCTCCAGTGCAATTTGTTTTCGCATGTGTGCCAGATTTTCCTTGCCGGGATGCCAGAAACACACCATCAGGGCATCATCAGGGCATCACCAAGCATCACCAGGACATCACCGGGCATCACCAAGGCATCACTGACCACTGCCAAACATCACCAGGGCATCACCAAGCACCACCAAGCATCATCAGGGCACCACCAGGGATCACCAGGGCATCACCAAGCACCACCAAGCATCATCAGGGCATCACCAGGCATCACCACGGCATCACCAAGCACCACCAAGCATCATCAGGGCATCACCAGGCATCACCAGAGGGTCACCAAGCACCACCAAACATCATCAGGACATTACCAGGTGTCAGCAAGCACCACCAAGCATCATCAGGGCATCACCAGCGATCACCAAGGCATCACCAAGCACCCTCAGGGCATCACCAGGCCTCACCAGGGCATCACCAGGTACCAGCAGGCATCACCAGGGCATCACCAGGGCTCACAACCCCCTCCATGCCCCCATTCAGCATTTCTGCAAGCACAGAGCTGCGAAGCAGAAACTGAAGGTCCTGACCCCGCTTCGTTGCAATTTATATCCCCCTCATCAAGAGTTTTTGAGGGAAATGCAGCTGACTTTTTTTTTCTTGGAAATGCAGGGGATCAAAAGTATCCCTGGACATCCCCAGTTCAGGAAAGACGTGGACATCCCGGAGCGAGCGTGCTGTAGGAGCAGCGAGATGGTCACGGGGCTTTGGGGCTGTAACCCCCAGCAGGGAATTATGGCTTGGGTAGGAATAAGTCTGTTTTCTCCACGAATGCTCAGGTGTCTCGGTTGCGGAGTGTTTTGAAACCGCTCAGAGTAGCTGGGGAGGGCAGGAAGAGGGCAGCTGCCTCTCCAGCTGGGAATGCGAGCGGCCATAGGGAGCGAGACAGCTCATTGTATGGGAAACCCTCCCCGAGGTGCACCTCGGGCTCAATTCCAGCGCTGGTAACAAAAAAAACCCAAACAAGCAAACCCAGTAAATAAATATTGCACCTTGTTTTTAGATCGAATTAATCTCATTTTGGCTCCTGGATTTGGAAATTGTCCTGTTTTCTGGGCTGGAAGAGTCAGCAAATCCCTAGCTGGGTTAGGGGCAGAGATGTGACGTTCTCGAGGGGGTGTCCTGTCCCTGCGGAGGGACATCCCTCCTGCCCGGCGCAGCTCCTCGGGTCCCTGCCACCCATCTGAGGACACGGAGGTCTCCCTGGGATGTGGCTCCTTCTTCGGTGACGGCAGAGCCAGCTCAGACCATGGGCTGGGAGGAGCTGCCTGACTTTCAGCTGGCTAAAAGTGCCAGGGAATAAATCCTGGCCTCCCTCCCTCGGGGATGGATCATCCCCCCCTGCCCGGGGCAGAGCCAGCCCTGGGGCAATAGGAGAGGTGGGGTCAGGAACCCCCAAATGGCCCAATCCGGCATTTTCTTTCCTCGTTCGCGCTGCCTTTCTTTTCTTTTTTGAGCCAGTTATAGACAGGCAGACACACGCACGCGCTGTACGCGTGCACGCGCGCGCACACACACACACACACACACGCATTTGCACACCCAGAGCCAAATCCCCGATTATTGCTCGCGCCCCTAAGAGGGATTACGGCTTCTTAGGCAGGGGGGAGCCGGCTTTCAGCAGGGTTTAGGAGCCCAGCAGGGGCTTCATTCCCGCAACCCAGAGCTCACACTACTTTTCGGGGTCCCGTGGGGAGGAGGACTGTCCCCAGCCCCTTCCCAGCCCCAGTGACACTCAGACGGGTCTTGTTTTCCTCCTTTCTGCAACTCCAACACTCACTGAAAAGGGACGGGAGGGGGACTGGGGAGGCCGCAGGGAGGAGCAGCCCCGAGGGGTGAGATCGGCCTCGCTCGCCCCTTCGAGATGCTGCCTCTGCCCAGGGCTGGTCCTCTCGGGAAGGATTAAGCGAAGGCGCTTAGCAAAGCCCCCGGGCAGAGCCGGATCCCTGCAGGATCCCAAAGCGGCCCCAAGACCTGCGGTGCTTTCTTGAGGGCAAGCGGCTCCCCAGCTCCAGCTGGACCCTAAATCTCCATCGGATGCACCCGGGCAGGGCTTACCCCAGGGCAGGGCATCCCGGGGCAGTTTGGCATCCAGGGCTTGGAGCTGGCGGAGAGCGCGAGCCCTTGGAAACCCATGGCCCTGCCGTACCTCAGGGTTCGGCTTCTGCTGGTATTTGTGGAGCGTGACCACGGGCACTGAAGTTTACTCTGATTTGGGGGTTCCCTGGTCTTCAGGAGCCTCTGAACTGCCTCTCACTGCTGATTATTTTATAGCAAATCACTGATTAGTGATTAGTGGTGGGAGCTAATTTGGGTCAATACAATCCTAAGAGGTTGGGGTGGGTAGAGTTGGGTTAGTTTGTACTTTCCTCCAGGAAACCAAGGCAGGGTCAGGGAAGGAGAATTATCCAGGGATACCTGGGGGGGTCTCTTCACTCATCCGAGCAGGAACAAGAAATGGAGGAATATTGCGTTTTTTGACATTTGTCCCTCAAAGAGAGACCACACACGAGCTGGTGGGTTGTTTGCACACCGAGGGCGCGGGGGCTGTTGAAGGCTGGCCACAGGCCCATCGAGCAGAGGAGATGCTGCAGCACCTGGGCAATGATGGCAGGGACCTCATCTCCCCCAGAAACGACAGCAGGGAGCAGGCGGAGTGGGAGCTGGGATGGAGTGGGAAGACGAGAAGTTGCATGCCCGTGGAAACGGTGGTGCGTTCCTGCATTTGGGAGGAAGCAGAAGAAGAAACGCTCGCGGCAGGGGAGGATGGAGGTACCACGGGCTTCACGGTGCTGCTCTGCACAGCACGCTGCTGAGGTGGCTCCTCAACTGCTCTCCAGGCCAGATGCCTGCGGGGCTGGCACGGCTCCTGCCGCCTCCGGGGAGGATGCTTCAGGCTTATTTTTCTCACCCACAAGTTGTTGAAGCAAAAGCTACTCACTGGGACGCTTGAAAACCGGCAGGGTGGTGTAGTCTGCATCTATGACTTGGGAAAAAGTTGGCCAAGGGGTACCTGGGTCTCTTGGAGTTGGCTTCAATTAATCCCGGATCACTACAGGGGTTGTAGCTGATGTCCCCCTCAAAAAGCAGGGAAGGATGCCGAAGACGGGCAGACCAAACGCTGAGCGCTCAACCTTGGGTCTTTCAGAGCCGTTATCTCTATTAGCATCGGCCAGGCTCTCTCACTGAATTTCTCCCCCCACCCCCCCGCCCTCCCCACTCCCCCGTTCACTAAATGCTCCCCAAACAACTCAGACATCAATCGACAGCAGAAGAAATGGCCGCGCTTTGTCTCCGTGAAGAGGCAGCTTTGCGTCGAGCCCTGTCGGGGCGGCCGGCGGTGAGCCGCCAGCGGGGACCATTTTCACGTCTCCCTTTGTGAAGGAGCAGCCTTGAGCGAAACGCCACTCGAGGGGCACTGAACGAAATGTACGGTCGCCTCTTCCATGTGGCACTCGGCGCCCGCCTCCGCCTCTGACGCTAATGATCCGGATGAGGGCTTATTTTTTTTTTTTATTTTATTCCGAGGATAATGGGGAAAAGAAAATGAAAGGGAAAGGGGCCGGAGGAGGGGAGGTCAGATCCATTTAGGAGCCCAAACTTTTATGGGGAGAGTGCCTCCTGAGTGGCCGCACAAAGGACCTGGCTATACCTGGCTCCGTCCCCCCTCCACCTCCTCTCCCCCGCCACCTCCGGCCATGAAAAGGGGGAACCAGAACTGTAGGGCCCCCGTGAAAGGCGGGGATAATGGATTTCATTATAGACAAGCACATTAAATGTCTATCCACTTGTGTGCAATAAAGGAAAGCTGGTCTTTAGGTAATCGTGCTGGAGGAGCTCTTGGCTGGGATTGGAGAGTGAGATATTCCCCTTGGTCCCCTGCCTCGATCCCCCCCTGTACCACCCCATGAAGAGCGAGCTATGGGGTGCAATTCATTTTATAGCCATGTCGGTGTCTACCGTCGCATCCTTTTTTCTCTCCACCGGCCACAGGGTCGCTCAGGACAAACCTGGAGGGCCAACGTCTACATCTGGCCAGAGAAACAACTTTTGTGGTGGTGGAGTGGGGTTTGCTGGTGCCTTGGTGGGATCCATCCCAAAGAGAAGTGTCAGCACTGAAAGGTCTTCACGTCCATCACGTCCAGATGGGCCACCACTCTTCCCTCCCCTGCAATGTCCTCCTTCTGTCTCTCCCTGCCCTCAGCCCCATTTTCCCATCCTCTGCCCGTGGTGTCCCTTCACACAGCACTTCTCTTGGTGTCCCTCATGGCAAAGCCTTGTGGGATGATCTCAGGGTCCCTCTCCCCGCTGTGCTCCTGCTTTACCCAGCACTGCTCTCCAGGCCGGCTGCCTGCTGGGCTGGCACAGCTCCTGATGGCTCCGGGAAGGATGTTTCAGCCTTATTTTTCTCTCCCACAAGTTGTTGAAGCAAAAGCACGGCCACGCTTGAAGAAGAGCAGAGAGTGGGTTGACTGGAGGCGCAGCGCGTGTGAAGAGGTGTGATTTTTGGAGCAATCCGGGTCCCTGCCCCAGCAAGATGAGGTGTCCTTGGTATGTTTTCCGATCTGGGGGCAGCTGGGGTGATCTGCTCCCTGCCTGGGCTGGTTGCGCTCCCTTCGTTGGTGTGCATGCGTTTGGGACAGCCTCTACTGGCACGGGGGACTTGCTGCTGGGACTTGCTTCTTCTCCAAGCCACCTTGGGCGGCGGATAGGGACCCAGAGATGGCTGCTGTGCTGGAGATGCAGAAATCAGCCCAGAGGCGCAGCACCGTGTCCTGAGCTGGCAGCACATGCCCCGGCTCTGCCCTGACCAACTCCCCGCAGAGACAACGAAAACAAATAAAACCCCTTCGCCTAACATTTTTACAAGCCAAAAAGCAAAGCCAGCAGCCGATTGTGGGTTGGAAATCCGGCCGGGCTTTTAGTTTTTCCGCCTAACCCTAGAGCTAAACTTGGATTTCATCCTTCCCAGGGGAAGAGAGGCTGGATCCGCAGGGCTGGATCCAGCCAGAGGGAAGTCAGGGCAGGACATAGCCCCACCATGGCATGTAGGGTCAGGATGCTCGGGTGTCATGCAAGCTGTGTCCTCCCCTTGTCTCACGCAGACCCACAGCCTTGCTGGGGGCCACCAGTGGTGCAGGAGGGTCCTGTCCATGGAGGTGACAGGTCCTCCAAA